>NW_023270374.1:37119898-37176290 GCF_011800145.1 Mirounga leonina | reverse complement strand
AGAAAGAAAGAAAGAAAGAAAGAAGAAAGAAAGAAAGTAGAAAGAAGAAAGAAAGAAGGAAGGAAGGAAGGGAGGAAGGAAGGAAGGGAGGAAGAGAAAGAAAAGAAAAAGAAGGAAAAGGGGAGGGAGGGAGGAAAGAAAGAAGAGAGAGAGAAAGGACAGATGGTGCTTAGTATCATGGGGGATTAAGAAAATGTGTACCATATGATCCCTGCTCGCAGAGAATTTACAAGTGAAATTAACTACTCCTTCATAGATCAGCTTGGAAGGTCTGCCCTTCCGAGACTATACTTTTTATTGACTACTCTATTACAGTAACAGTAGCCACTGTAACAAATAAACCCCAACATTTCGGGGTTGCATAACAGAAGTTTATCTCCAGTTCACATCGCTCTCCCGCACTGTGTCGCCAGTTGACTGATGGCTGTCCATCACTGTCGGCATCCGGCACTGGCAGGGAGCAGTGAGTGGACAAAGCACACGTTTCCCAACTGCCTGGCCCTGAGCTAACACACATTGTTTCTTTGCTTTTGCTCACATTCTATTTGCAAGAACGAATCCCATGGCTGGACTCAGATGCAAAGGGGGCTGGGAAATGTCCCTTATTGGGCAGCTGTTTTGAAGTGACAAGTCTACCCTCAGGGTAACTAGTCATCTCTGCCACTCAGATTGTGCTTCTAATAATGGCGAGTCTCCACAAGGATGCGGAAATTCCTGGATCATGTGTAAGCAATTTAAACCATACACCAGCACTTCTCAGTCTCAGCACTATTGACATTTTGGGTCAGATAACTGTTGTGGGGGGCTGTCCTGAGCACTGTGGGACGTTTAGCAGCATCTCTGGCCTCCACCCACCAGATGCCAGGTGCTCTCACTCTTTGCACCAGTGGTGTCCACCAGAAATGTCTCCAGACATTGGCACTGTCCTCTGGAGTACAACACATTTCCATCCCCCAGAAGGTTCCCTTTATCCCTTCCCAAACCCAGTTAAGCACTATTCTGATCTTGTCACCCTTAGTTTTGCCTATTCTTAGACTTTATATGAATGGAACCATACAGAATGAACTTTTTTTTTTTTTTTAGATTTTTATTTATTTATTTGACAGAGAGAAAGCACAAGCAGGGGAAGCAGCAGACAGAAGGAGAGGGAGAAGCAGGCTCCCCGCTGAGCAAGGAGCCCGATGCAGGGCTCGATCTCAGGACCCTGAGATCCTGACCTGAGCCGAAGGCAGACGCTTAACAGACTGAGCCACCCAGGCGCCCCCAGAATGAACTCTGTTGTATCTGGTTTCTTTCACTCAAATACCGTTGTTCAGATTCAGTCATGTTGGCTATGGGACGCATTGGTAGTTCATTTGTTTTTATCGTTGAGGACTCTACTTTTTCACTATGCCTTCCACCTTTTCTGTATCTGTCCTCTTGTCAATGAACACTTGCTATTTTCGTGTGGACTATTATGGAAAAAAGCTGTTATGAACATTCTTGAACAAGTATTTTTGTGGCCATGTGCACTCATTTAACTTAACCCAAGAGTGGAATTACTGGGTCATAGGAGAGGCATATGTCTAACTTTACTAGACACTGTAGTTGGTCTTTTAAAAGAACTAACTTATTGTTTCCATTATTTTAAAAGTAATACATATTCATGAAAACAATGCCAATGATACTCAGGATAATGACAGTTAAATTTTGTATGGTATTTACTGTGTGACAAAGCACTGTTTGAACTGTGGTAGGAATATCTGAACTCACTGAAATCTCACAGCAACCCTGTGAAGTCGGCATTACAATCCCCACTGTCTGCACTTGAGCAGGGAGAATCCTGAATTGCAGAGCTGGGCAGGCACTTCTGGCTCCTGAGTCTGTGCTCTGATCTTAGCCACAGCTTAGCTCTATCACCTACCTGGCCCCACTATTAGGTGGGAAATCAAAGCCTCCTCACACCCCTTTCCCTGACCCTTCCACCCAGCCCAGGCTCCATCCCCAGAGGTAACCATTATGAGCCCTTTTTCTGCTGTCTTTCTAGAACACTCTATGTTGAGGCAGCTGGTTTAAGAGATTGAGGTTTGAGGGGCGCCTGGGTGGCTCAGTCGGTTAAGCGACTGCCTTCGGCTCAGGTCATGATCCTGGAGTCCCGGGATCGAGTCCCGCATTGGGCTCCCTGCTCAGCGGGGAGTCTGCTTCTCCCTCTGACCCTCCCCCATCTCGTGCTCTCTCTCTCTGTCTCATTCTCTCTCTCAAATAAATAAATAAAATCTTAAAAAAAAAAAAAGAGATTGAGGTTTGAAGCATCACATACTTAGCAGTGTGACCTTGGGCACATCTCTGACTCTCCGCATCTTCTGTGTCCCTAAAAGGCACACCGTCACAGGCCCCATCCCTCAGGGTGGTCGCAAACACCAAAGGAGTTGTTGTGTTGTTGTTGTTTTTAAGTATAAAGCACTCAAAAATAAATAAATAAATAAATAAATAATAAAGCACTCAGCAGAGTGTCTGGCTCAAGGTGAACACTCAAGAGATACCAGCGTCCAGTGTCTCCAAGCCCACAAGAGGCAAAAAGGGATCTCACTGTGCTTGTCACCCTTGTTTCCTTCCCCACCTGAATGATAAAGCATGAAAGCAGGGCCCAGGGAGGCACTCATATAAGCAAGAGAAACAGGTGTATGTCTTTTTTTTTTTTTTAATTTTTTTTTTCAATATTTTTTATTTATTTGCGAGAGAGAGAATGAGAGACAGAGAGCATGAGAGGGAGGAGGGTCAGAGGGAGAAGCAGACTCCCCGCCGAGCAGGGAGCCCGATGTGGGACTCGATCCCGGGACTCCAGGATCATGACCTGAGCCGAAGGCAGTCGCTTAACCAACTGAGCCACCCAGGCGCCCCGAAACAGGTGTATGTCTTACAAACATTCCACTCTGAGAACTTCAGAAGACTGGAGCGTCCTGCTAAGACAGTTCCAAGCACAGTCAAGAGAATTGTGAGTTCAAACGACAAACAGGGAACCCCCAAGATGGCAAGGCCCCCTCCAGGCCTGAGCTGGAGTCTGGGAGACAACAGAGAGGAGGGAGCCGACTTCCCGATCTCGTGCCCTGCAGACCTGGTAGGCACTGCAAAATGAATCATTGAGGAAAACCCAGTTTTCCACCTTCCTTGACTGTGTGTGTTTGCTTGGGTGTAAGCTTGCTGGGCGTTCTGGGAAGGGGCTGTTCCTTCCTGCTCTTCCAGGCTCTGTAAGAATAAACAATAATGTCACAAATATGTGCTGGTAAAATACATTGTTTTTATACCAAATGGAAACAAAATGTGTAGACTTTATTTTTTTTTGCAACTCATTTTTTTCCACTTCATATTTTTGGACATGTTTTTCCAGAACAATACACCTTTTTCTTTCTAAAGTTTGCAGTATGCCGTTTTATAGGCAGACCACAATATAGTTGACGAGGTTTTCTCAAATCACCAGATGATGGATACGGGGGTTGATTATACTATTTTCTCTCCCTTTGATTATGTTAGAAATTTTCCCTAATAAAATAATAATAATACAATAAAGGAAAGCTCCATACTATAATATAACTTTTCTATTTAAGCCTGTAAAGTTGACTTCCCCATCAAAGGCATCCTCGTTCGTACCGATAGAAAACCACAGTCAAAAATCTAAACACTGTTGGGGGCACCTGGGTGGCTCAGTTGTTGGGCGTCTGCCTTCAGTTCAGGTCATGATCCCAGGGTCCTGGGATCGAGCCCCACATCGAGCCCCACATCGAGCCCCACATCGGGCTCCCTGCTCGGCGGGAAGCCTTCTTCTCCCTCTCCCATTCCCCCTGCTTGTGTTCCTTCTCTCACTGTGTCTCTCTCTATCAAATAAATAAGTAAAATCTTTTAAAAAAAAAAAATCTAAACACTGTCTATGAAATTAGAAATTGGTAAATTAGGGCGGCTGGGTGGCTCAGTTGGTTAAGCGACTGCCTTCGGCTCAGGTCATGATCCTGGAGTCCCGGGATCAAGTCCCACATCGGGCTCCCTGCTCTGCGGGGAGCCTGCTTCTCCCTCTCCCCCTCCTCCTGCTTGTATTCCCTCTCTCGCTGTGTCTCTCTCTGTCAAATAAATAAACAAAATCTTTAAAAAAAAAAAAGAAAAGAAGTCGGTAAATTAAAGCTACCCAGCCATGAACTGGGAAAGATTGCTTTCTCTCGGGGTGCCTGGGTGGCTCAGTCGGTTGAGCGGCTGCCTTTGGTCGGGTCATGATCCTGGGGTCCTTGGATCGAGCCCCGCATCGGGCTCCCTGCTCGGCAGAGAGCCTACTTCTCCCTTTCCCTCTGCCTGCCACTCTGCCTACTTGTGCTATCTCTCTGTCAAAAAAAAAAAAAAAAGATTGCTTTCTCTCTTGTTCAGAGCTCATCTCAATGGCTTCCAGATTCTTTGAAGACTGTTGGGTGAAACAGAACAGCTCTCAGAAGTCTATGTTGTGGGGCGCCTGGGTGGCTCAGATGGTTAAGCATCTGCCTTCGGCTCGGGTCAATCTCCAGGTCCTGGGATTGAGTCCCACATCGGGCTCCTGGCTCAGCGGGGAGTCTGCTTCTCACTCTCCCTCTGCCTCTCCCCCTGCTCATGCTCTCCCTCTCTATCTTTCTGACTCAAATGACTAAATAAAATCTTAAAAAAAAAAAAAATCTATGTTGTATCTTAAGAAAGTGACTCATTGGAAACTGGTCAGGCCCTATAGGTTAATTATACTAATAAACTTTTATGTAACAGTAACTGCAGGCCAACTCTTCTTGTTAATACTTTACACAAGTATGAACCCATTTAATTCTTTCATGAGTCTCGACAAATATGTGTTATTATTGTATCTGTTTCATAAAAGAGGAAACAAAAAGCACAGGGTTTAAATGACTTGTCCAAGGTCTCACAGCTAACGAGAGGCTGGACCAGGACTTGAACTTCATGACCACCTGTTTCATTCTTATCTTCTACTGCCTCTCCATTAATTTATGCATCTCTGGCAATTTACTGGGTATCAGATAACAGAGGATTGGAGACAGGTTGGAGAGAACAATGAAGGTCATTCTGTGGAAATCTGAGGTTTCCCTAGAAATAACAGATCATCCAGGGACACCTGACGGCTCAGTTAGAAGAGCATGTGATTCTTGACCTTGGGGTGGTGCGTTTCGGCTCCACAGTGGGGACAGAGTTTACATTAAAAAACAAAAAACAAAAAACAAACAGGGGTGCCTGGCTTGCTCAGTCAGAGGAGCATGTGACTCTATCTCAGGGTTATGAGTTCAAGCCCCACTTTGAGTGCAGAGAGTACTAAAAAAAATAACTTAAAAAAAAAAGATCACCTATATTATTTATCTCCCCTGGGAAATAAATAACCCTCATTTAGGGAACTTCGATGTATAAGACACTGTGTTAGGGGCACCTGAGTGGCTCAGTCGGTTAAGCGTCTGCCTTCAGCTCGGGTCATGATCTCAGAGTCTTGGGATAAGCCCTGCATGGGGCTCCCTGCTCAATGGGGAGCTTGCTTCTCCCTCTCCTCCCCTCTTGCTATCTCTGTCTCTCTCTCTCAAATAAATAAATAAAAATCTTAAAAAAAAAAAAAAAAAGACACTGTGCTAGGAGAAAAATACACTGTGATAATCTCATTTATATCAGCAAATAGTCTATGTACCAGGCTCTGTTCTGGGCACTGTGGACATAGCCGTGAAAAGGTCAACATGGTTTAAACATATACGAAGCTTAATGGAACTTGCTTTGACCAGTATCACAGGATAGAAAGGACTCTGCACAAGTTCTAGAGCCTAGACCTTGAAAGGCTTTGCAGCTTTCATTTTCGCTGTCTTGGCACTCTTCTGACCTGAGTCTACCAAGCCAGAAAAAGTCCTGAAAGAAAGACCTCAGAAGGAGAGAGACCCAGCCATCTGGCTGTCCCAGTTGACCCTCCAGCTGAATGCAGCTGCATGAGCAAACCCAGGTGTAACTCACAGAAGGACCCCATACCAACCCAAAGACTTACAAGAAAGAGGGGTACCGAATGGCTTAGTCAGTAGAGCATGCAACACTTGATCTCAGGGTGGTGAGTTCAAGCCCCACATTGGGGGTAGAGTTTATTAAAAAAAAAAAGAAGGCTCATAATAAATGATTTAGTTGTGTATGTGTGTGTGTTTAAGATTTTATTTTTACATAATCTCTACACCCAATGTGGGGCTTGAACTTAAAACCCTGAGATCAAGAGTCTCATGCTCCCCCAACTGAACCAGCCAGGTCCAATAAATGATAGTTTTAAGCAACTATGTTCTGGTGTAGTTTGTTACACAATAGGTAACTATTACAATAATGAAAAAAAATTTTTTTTTAAAGATTTTATTTATTTGAGGGCGCCTGGGTGGCTCAGTTGGTTGAGCGACTGCCTTCGGCTCAGGTCATGATCCTGGAGTCCCGGGATGGAGTCCCGCATCGGGCTCCCTGCTCGGCAGGGAGTCTGCTTCTCCCTCTGACCCTCCTCCCTCTCATGCTCTCTGTCTCTCATTCTCTCTGTCTCAAATAAATAAATAAAATCTTAAAAAAAAAAAAGATTTTATTTGAGAGAGAGAGAGAGTGAGAGAGAGAGTGTACAAGAGGGGGGAGCGTCAGAGGAAGAAGCAGACTCCCCACTGAGCAGGGAGCCCGATGCGGGACTCGATCCTGGGACTCCAGGATCATGACCTGAGCTGAAGGCAGTCGCTTAACCAACTGAGCCACCCAGGTGCCCCACAATAATGAAATTTAGTAAGTATATGCAGAAAACTATTGGATGCTATAAAATCATATAATGGAAAAATCTGACCTTATCTGGGGATAGGGGAGGGCAACATAGTAAAAAGAACATGAGCTCCTAAACCAGGCAGACCTCCATTTTTGGTTTCTTTTTTTAAATTAAGTAAGTAAGTAATATCTACACTCAATGTGGAGCTCAAGCCCACAACCCCAAGATCAAGAGATCAAGTGTCATGCTCCTCTGACTGAACCCTCCAGGTACCCCTCAGGCAGACCTCCATTAAGCCCAATTTGATCATTTATATGCTGTGTGACCTTAGGCAAATCATATAGTGTCTCTGAGCCTCATCTGCAAAATGAGGATCATCGTGCCCTCTTAAATGAGTGGCAAATGAAATAATATATGCAGATACCATGACACAAAATAGGCATTCAATAAATGGTGGCCATTTCTTTTATTAAGCAAATCCCAACACATCATTAGGTGTCTACCTGGGGGAGGGGGAGAGGGGCTTGATTTATCTCAGATCACAGAGATTCAAGCAAGGACCAAAAGAGTTGGGTTTTGTTTTTTGGGTTTTTTTTTTTTCGTTGTTGTTGGGTTTTTTTTGTTTTGTTTATTTGTTCTGTTTGTTTTTGCTAATTCACAGCTTGAGCCTCAAAAACTTTAATAGGGTTTAAAAGCCAGCTTTGTTCTTCTTAGTGCACTAAGAAAGAAAACAAAGAACCAAAAAAAGTGCATTTCTTCAGATGTGTGGCTTAAGCAAAAAGAAACCAAGCAAGTCAATTGACTTGTGAGTCCCCCAGTCACGTGGCCAAGGGGCCCTCCTGCCCGGTAGGATCACTTACAGAAGAGTGGGGTCAATACTCGCCAAGGAGCTCACCTGATCATTGTCAAAATGTTTAAATACACCATTACAATGTGCAAACAAGACTTTATCTCTTCGCCACTCATCAAAACCTCTGCTTTAATTCCAGCAGCTTAAGCTTCCAGAGGAATGTTGAGGGAGGGCAGGGGGGAGGAGCTGAAATCTACACCTTCCACCTGCAGGGTTGGTCCTGAGCAAACAATTTCCCTGGACTGGGTCCTGATTCTGACCCTGTGTGCAAAACCTCTATCACTCCCCGTGTCATGAAAAGCAGACTTGTTGTAGGACCAGAGATGGACCCAGGTTTCCTGGAACCTGATGTTTATACGATTGGTGGTGGGGTAGAGGTGGATGCTTCTTAAAAAATATATATATATATATGTATATATACAAAATTGTGAGTACAAAATTAAGTATAAAAGTGAGTAGTGATTTAAAATGTGAAAAGAGGGGCGCCTGGATGGCTCAGTCGTTAAGCGCCTGCCTTCGGCTGGGGTCATGATCCCAGGTCCTGGGATTGAGCCCCACTTCGGCTCCCTGCTTAGCGGTAAGCCTGCTTCTCCCTCTCCCACTCCCCCTGCTTGTGTTCCCTCACTCGCTGTGTCTCTCTCTGTCAAATAAATAAAATCTTTTTTTTTTTTTTTTTTTTTTTTTTTTTTAAAGATTTTATTTATTTGAGACAGAGAGAATGAGAGAGAGAGCACATGAGAGGGGGGAGGGTCAGAGGGAGAAGCAGGCTCCTTGCCGAGCAGGGAGCCCGATGCGGGACTCGATCCCGGGACTCCAGGATCATGACCTGAGCCGAAGGCAGTCGCTTAACCAACTGAGCCACCCAGGCGCCCAAATAAAATCTTTTTTTTTTCAAATAAATAAAATCTTTAAAAATAAATAAAATGCGAACAGAGGCGCATCTGGCTGGCTCAGTTGGTAGAGAGTGCAACTCTTGATTTTGTGGTTGTGAGTTCGAGCCCCATGTTGGGTATAGAGATTACCCAAAAATAAAATCTTTTAAAAAATAAAACGAGAAAAGAGGGGCGCCTGGATGGCTCAGTCGGTAGAGCACGCAACTCCATCTCAGGGTTGTGAGTTTAAGCTCCACGTTAGGTGTGGAGCCTACTTTAAAAAAAAAAAAAATTATTTTTTTAAGAAGTATTTTTATTTGGGGCGTCTGGGTGGCTCAGTCGTTAAGTGTCTGCCTTCGGCTCGGGTCATGATCCCAGGGTCCTGGGATCGAGCCCCACATCGGGCTCCCTGCTCCGCGGGAAGCCTGCTTCTCTCTCTCCCACTCCCCCTGCTTGTGTTCCCTCTCTTGCTGTGTCTCTCTCTGTCAAATAAATAAATAAAATCTTAAAAAAAAAAAAAAGGAAGTATTTCCATTTATTTATTTTTGTGAGAGAGAGAGAAAGCAAGCACAAGGGGGAGGGAGGGGCAGAGGGAGAAGCAGACTCCCCGCTGAGCAGGGAGGCCGATGCGGTGCTTGATCCCAGAACCCTAGGATCATGACCTGAGCTGAAGGCAGATGCTCAACCGACTGAGTCACCCAGGCGCCCTAAAAATTTTTTTAAATGAGAAAAAGTATCACAAAAAACTGGGCACTCTGGTAGCCAGACTCCAAATGGCACCCAATGAATCTTTGTCTCCTGGCCATCACACCCTTGTGTGGCCCCCACCCCCTCCTTGCACCAGGGCAGTCTGGGCAAACAGGAGAATTCCCCAGAAGTGATGATCAGGTTATAAAAGACACTGAAGCTTCTGTCTTAGCTGCTCTCTCTCTTTCTCTTTTTTTAAATCACTTGTTTTGCAGGGGAAGCCAGCAAAGCCATGTCATGAACAGTCCTACAGAGAGGCCCATGTGGCAAGGGATGGAAACTTCCTACCACAACCACGTGAGTAAGCTGAGAAAAATCCTCCAGCCCTAAGCAGCCTTCAGGTAACTGCAGCCCCAGTGACAGGCTGGCGGCCAGATGAGAGACCCTGATGAGGACCACCCAGCCAAACCCTCCTGGATCCCTAACCCACAGAAACTATGAGATAAAAGTGTATTGTTTTAAGCTGCTAACAACAAATTGTTGTTACATAGCAATAGACAACCTAATACACTGGCCTTGAGTAAGATGTATGTTCTTTTCTTCTGAGCTCTGTTTAGGTAATATACCAGAAATGCTCACATACAAATGCTTCCTGCTCATAGCCCAGCTCCCATCCCCACCAAAAACCCTCTACAGGGGCGCCTGGGTGGCTCAGTTGGTTAAGCGACTGCCTTCGGCTCAGGTCATGATCCTGGAGTCCCTGGATCGAGTCCCGCATTGGGCTCCCTGCTCGGTGGGGAGCCTGCTTCTGCCTCTGACCCTCCCCCCTCTCATGTGCTCTCTCTCTCTCATTCTCTCTGTCTCAAATAAATAAATAAAATCTTTAAAAAAAAAAAACCCTCTACAGTTCTTAGCCCTGTTCTGTCTCCCTACTTCCTGGAGGAGTGTGGAGCGCAGAGCAGAAGCTCGAACTATATTTGTTGAACAAATGAGTAAATAAGATCCTTGCAAGAGTGATGTCTCATCCTTATTTGATAGTTCAGGAAACAGAAGCTCAGAGATGTTAAGTAACTAGCTTAAAATCACACAGACTGAATCTTGATTCCTTAATGGACAGCCTATAGTGTCCCTTTCTTTAATGTTTTCCATGGTACCAAGTACATACTAAGTGCTTCATAACTGCAGATTAACCGAAAGAGCTAATGATGTAGCATGTCTTTATCTGAGTCAGGTAAACATCTCTTTAATAATACAAACAAGAACAGTTCAGGGTGGAGGGAACAAAGAAATTGATGTTACCTTCTTTTGATAAAAAGAAACAGCAATGGAGCAATTCAGTATTAGTGCAGAAAAATCTAAAAAACTAACAAAACCACTTCAAAGTGTCCAGAGACTAAAATTCAGAATAAAAGAAGTTTGTATTTTGTTTCATGAATTATATTAGAGTTGGGGAAAAAAGAGAGAGAGAGCATTGGTGTTGTTGGCTTTAAAAGGCTATTTAAAAAACTTTTTTTGAAGGCTATGTAAAAATCAATTAATTTAGGCTTCTTGTCCCACTCTTTTGAACAATTACAAAATCTCCAAATTGATGCACATAGTTTGGGGTCCAGCTATTCAAGAGTAACCATGGGCAACTCTTGGTGGGCACTTTCCTTCCTTTAAGTGGTCACTATAGTTAGTCAAGGTCAAAACTTAGCCATGTGTCCTGGGAGTCTTGCGGGGGGAGAGGGGTGGTCCATGGTGAGTCATGTAACTGCTCTGGCTTCCTCTGAATCCTTGAATTCTCTGAAAATGCAGTGATTGAGAAGGAATGTGGATATTCGAATTAGGCCATATGTAATTTAATTTTGGAGTGATGAAATTTACCCGGTCTTCTAAATGTTCATTGAATAAACATTAAGTAAGCCTTTGAAAATTAATGGACTTGTCCACTGAGTTATTATTCACAAAAGTCTCTTTAGCTCCAAGCATAGGATCTGGCCCATATTTGGTGCCCAATAAATTTAAAAAGTTGTGATTTAAAAGTGAGTTAATTAGATGCCTAAAAGAGAATGCGTCGCTCAGTCTGCCCACAAGCTCCATCTCTTTACCGCCTCCAGGCCTCTGGACTTGCTGCTCTAAGATTTGATTCTCTTCTTTGCTTGGATAGTCAATGTTTATTGATTTACCCTCCCCAATATCCATTTTCCTCTTCTCAGGAAACAAACCCTTATTTCTTATTTTCTTTCTAAAGTGCTCTCCCTCCCCACCCCCATTCCATGTGCTTTTGGAGGGCTGATTCCACTCCAGGTTCCAGAGAGGGACATGCACCTGCGCCTAATCCATCAGCATGCTCAGTTGATCAGATAGAGACATGTGACCCCATCTGACCCAGTCAGGACCAAACCCTTTTTTTTTTTTAATAGATCTCAGTTTTTTAGAGTAGTTTTGGATTCACAGTAAAACTGAGTGGAGGGGCGCCTGGGTGGCTCAGTTGGTTAAGCGACTGCCTTCGGCTCAGGTCATGATCCTGGAGTCCCAGGATCGAGTCCCGCATCGGGTTCCCTGCTCAGCAGAGAGTCTGCTTCTCCCTCTGACCCTCCTCCCTCTCATGCTCTCTATCATTCTCTCTCTCTCTCTCAATAAATAAATAAAAATCTTAAAAAAAAAAAAAAACTGAGTAGAAAGCATGGAGTTCCCAGGTTAACCATCCTCCCCCACTGCACATACTTTCCTTGCTATGAACATCCCTCACCAGAATGGTACATTTATATGATCAGTGAAGCCACACTGATACATCATTATCAACCAAAGTCCATAGTTAACATTAGAGTTCACTCTTGGTGTTGCAGATTCTATAGGGTTGGACAAATATATACTGACATGTATCCACGATTATAGTATCACACAGCATTGTTTCACTGCCCTGAAAATCCCTGGTACTCTACCTGTTCATCCCTCTTTCCCCCAACCTCTGGCAACCACTGATCTTTTTACTGTCTCCAGAATGTTTCAGCTTTTCCAGAATGTCATATAGTTGGAATCATGCAGCAAATAGCCTTTTCCGATTGGCTTCTTTCACTTAGTAATATGCATTTAAGATTCCTCCATGTCTTTTCCTGGCTTGATAAGTCATTTCATTTTAGCTCTGAATAATATTCCATTGTATGGATATACCACATTCACCTACTGAAAGAAACCTTCCAAGTTTGGGCAACTAGGAATAAATCTGCTATAAATATTCATGTGCAGAGCTTTGTGTAGATGTAAATTTTCAACTAATTTGGATTTAACCAAGGAATACATTGTTGGATTGTATGGTAAGAGTATGCCTAGTTTTTTTTAGTTTGGTTGTTTTTTTAAAGATTTATGTCAGAGAGAGAGCACGTGTGTCCGTAAGGGGAGAGGCAAAGGGGGATGGAGAGGGAGAGAATCCCAAGCCAACTCTGCTGAGCACAGAGCCTGACGTGGGGTTTGATCACACAACCCTGAGACCCTGACCTGAGCTAAAACTAAGAGTCGGACGCTTAACCAACTAAGCCACCCAGGCTCCGCAAGAGTATTAGTTTTGTGAGAAGTTGTCAACTGTCTTCCAAAGTGGTTATACCGTTTTTGCATTCCTGCCAGCAATGAATGAGAGTTCCTATTGCTCCACATCCTCATCAGCACTTGGTGTTGTCAGTGTTTTTGACTTTAGCTTTTCTAGAAGCTGTTTAGTGGTATTTACTTATGGATCTAGTTTGTATTTTCCTGATGACATATGATGTAAAGCATCTTTTCATATATTTGCCATCTGTATATCTTCTTTGGGGAGGTGTCTGTTCAGGTCTTTTGCCTGTTTTTCTTTTTTCTTTTTTTTTTTTAAAGATTTTATTTATTTATTTGAGAGAGAGAGAATGAGAGACAGAGAGCAGGAGAGGGAGAAGCAGACTCCCCGCCGAGCAGGGAGCCCGATGCGGGACTCGATCCCGGGACTCCAGGATCATGACCTGAGCCGAAGACAGTCGCTTAACCAACTGAGCCACCCAGGCGCCCTTGCCTGTTTTTTAAATCTGGTTGTTAGTTTTCTTACTGTTGAGTTTTTAAGAGTTCTTTGTATATTTTGGATAATAGTCTTTTACTAAATACAGTACTCCCACTTTATCTGCTGTTCAACTTTCCCTCGTTTCAGTACCTAAGGTCAACCTCAGTCCCGGAGCAGATGATCCTCCTTCTGATACATCCTTAGAAAGTCAATAGGAGGGCGCCTGGGTGGCTCAGTCGTTAAGCGTCTGCCTTCGGCTCAGGTCATGATCCCTGGGTCCTGGGATCAAGCCCTGCATCGGGCTCCCTGCTCGGCCGGAAGCCTGCTTCTCCCTCTCCCTCTCCCCCTGCTTGTGTTCCCTCTCTCACTGTGTCTCTCTCTGTCAAATACATAAATAAAATCTTAAAAAAAGGGCGCCTGGGTGGCTCAGTTGGTTGGGCGACTGCCTTCAGCTCAGGTCATGATCCTGGAGTCCCGGGATCGAGTCCCGCATCGGGCTCCCTGCTCAGCGGGGGGTCTGCTTCTCCCTCTGACCCTCTTCCCTCTCGTGCTCTCTGTCTCTCATTCTGTCTCTCAAATAAATAAATAAAATCTTTAAAAAAAAAAAAATCTTAAAAAAAAAAAAGTCAATAGTAGCCTAACACTATATCACAATGGCTATGTCATTCACCTCACTTCATCTCATCACGTAGACATTTTATTATCTCACATCACTACAAGAGGGATGAGTACAATACAATAAGATATTTTGAGAGACAGACCACATTCACCTAACTTTTATTATGGTGTGTTGCTATAATTGCCCTATATTATTAGTTATTGTTGCTCATCCCTTACTGTACGTAATTTATAAATTAAACTTTATCACATGTACGTATAGGAAAAAACATGGTATATATAGGGATTGGTACTATTCATGGTTTGAGGTGTCCACTGGCAGTCTTGGAACATATCCCTTGTGGATAAGGGGTAACTACTGTATGTCTTTTGCAAATGTGTTCCTCCAGGTTGTGGCTTGTGTTCTTTCTCCCTTGACAGTCCCCAACCTTGTGTTGGATCACCTAGGAAAGTGGTGAGCTCTCCGCTGAGGTTGCTGACATGACATAGAATCCAAGAGTGGCTGGCAGCCGTCTTACAACCAAGAAAAGAGGCAGCCTGAGCCTGGAGTTAAGAAATAAATGAGAGGGGCGCCTGGGTGGCTCAGTCCTTAAGCGTCTGCCTTGGGCTCAGGTCATGATCCCAGGGTCCTGGGATTGAGCCCCACATCCGGCTCTCTGCTCTGCGGGAAGCCTGCTTCTCCCTCTCCCACTCCCCCTGCTTGTGTTCCCTCTGTCGCTGTCTCTTTCTGTCAAATAAATAAAATCTTAAAAAAAAAAAAGAAAAAGCAGCAAATGAGAATAGACAGCTCACAGACAAAAAAGGGAACAAATGGGCTCATAAACATATAAAAAGATAAACTCTTAGGAGAAATGAATTTGAAGCGATGAAGTGGTGTCGTTTTTCATCTATCAGACTTTCAAAATGAAAACAATTATAATGCAATGTGTTGCTCAGGGTGTAGGGAAAATGGCACTGTCAGACTCAGGTCTGGATATAAGTAAGAGACGCGTGACCAATTGGGGATTTAAGTGAGTTGGAGTCTATTTCTTTCATGATGTGAAAGAAGTCTGTAGGTCAGCCGGTGAGAGCTGGTATGGTGGGTCCATTTTCCGCAGGGACCTGATTTCTGTCTGTGTGCTGGCTTTCTCTAGCTCGCCATTCTTAAAGTCACATGACTCACGGTATTGGCTGGAGCGCCATCTGTCCTATTTGCATCCCAGGCAGCAGAAAGCAGAGAGAGAAAGGGGAGAGCATACCCTTTCCTTTCTGGAAGCCCCCCCCCTTCCACTCACATCTCATTGGCTGGAGCTTAGTCATGTGACTATACCTAACTGCAAGGGAAGCTGGGAAATTTAACTTTTATTCCAAGTGGCAGTAGAGTAGAATAGAAATTGGAGTCCTGGGGCGCCTGGGTGGCTCAGTCGGTTAAGCGTCTGCCTCCGGCTCAGGTCATGATCTTAGGGTCCTGGGATTGAGTCCTGCATCAGGCTCCCTCCTCAGTGGGGAGTCTGCTCCTCACTCCGCCCCCCTCCCCCGCTCTTGCACTCAGGCGCTCTCTCTCTCTCTCAAATAAATAAATAAAATATTTAAAAAAAAAGAAACTGGAGTTCTGTTAATACGAAAAAACAGGGGTGCCTGGGTGGCTCAGTCGTTAAGCGTCTGCCTTCGGCTCGGGTCATGATCCCAGGGTCCTGGGATCCAGCCCCACATGGGGCTCTCTTCTCAGCAGGAAGTCTGCTTCTCCCTCTCCCACTCCCCCTGCTTGCGTTCCCTCTCTCTCCGTCTCTCTGTCAAAATAAATAAATAAAATCTTAAAAAAAAAAAAAAACGAGAAAAGACAAAAAAAAGATGTTGGGAAGTGAGCAGGTATTCTCAAACACTATTAACAGTAGTATAAATTGGTGTAATCTTTATATCCTTCTCTGTTGGTTTTTAATAAATTGTTCCATTCGATTCCCACATCTCATTATCAGTCCTTTTTTTTTTTTTCCCCAGGTAAGGAAATGGAGACAACAGATGAACCAGCTCAGCCAAGGACACTGTATTAATAGGGATTCTCAACAGCAAGTGACTGGGATTGTGCCCCTCGTCATTGGGCCCCCTGCTCAGCTGGGAGTCTGCTTCTCCTCTCCTTCTGCCCCTCCCCCCCCGGTGCACGCTCGCTCTCTCAAATAAATAAATAAACTCTTAAAAAAAGAAACCCAAATCAAATTGTGAGAATTCACAGGCTCACCTGACTGCAAAGGTCACAGGGAGCAGCAAGTTCAGGTATGAATGGATCCAGACAGTGAGTCAGGACTCTCTCCTTGTTCATCTCCTGGTCCATTTCCTGAGTGTTGGCTTCATTCTTGGAAGGCAGCTAACCTCACCACTCTACCTTCCCGCCGCACAGTTTGATTCTTTGATAGGCCTTCCCCATACGGTGGCCCATAGCAGATACAACATGGTATCCTGTCACAGCATGGTGAAAAAAAAACGCACTTCTTTTCCAGTATTTCTAGTAAACATCCCAGAACCGACTCTCATTGGACGGCCTTGGGCCACATGCCCGTCTCTGAGCTAATTATCGGGGCCTGAGATGAGCCATGCTGGTGGCCTGGCGGAGCTGAGTCACTTGCTTATTCTTAGAGCCCAAGGGTGGGGGTCAGCCCCACTGGAACCAGAGAGGTCAAGTGGGGGAGAGGAAATCCCCCCGGAAACTCGGGGCACAATTTCCAGAAAGAGGAAAGGTTGCTAGATAGACTACAGTATGAATGTCTACTGCTGTGGAGCAGTAAACTGGGGCGGGGGCGCACCAGCAGCCCGGTCCCCAAGTCCTAGTTCATGGGGCACCACAACCACCCCAGCTCTCTGTGTTGCCTAGGAACTCGCTTTTAAGAAATCACAAAATATAAACACAGACGAAAGGAGAAGTAATCAGAGGAGACTCACACACAAAGGGGAGAGGTTCAGGAGGCCCCGGGAAAAGGTTCAGCTCTGGGGCTTCTTTACCTTATTCACCTTGTCAGAAAGTTTTAAAACCTGATGAATTACATTCCCAAGGACTGAGACAATTTGCAGATGTGATCAAGAACACGCAGTCAGTAATCTTTGAGAAATCACGGAGACTGGGGACGGCTGGAAGATTGGAGCCAGGCGAAAGTACACAGTTTTTAAAAACTGCATCCAAAATCCTACAGATGGATTGGTTGGACTCTGAGTCTTCATCCTCCTCTTTCCTCTGGGTTCCTCTCCTCTTTTATATCCCTTTTTTATTTATTTGAGAGAGAGAGCATGAGAGCACAAGAGGGAGAAGCAGACTCCCTGCTGAGCAAGGAGCCTGATGTAGGGCTCAGTCCTAGGGTCCTGGGATCATGACCTGAGCCGAGGGCAGAGGTCCAACCGACTGAGCCACCCAGGCACCCCCCCCTTTTAAAGACAGTTTTATTGAAGTATAATTTACAGGTCATAAAATTCACCCCTTTTAAGTGTACAATTCGATGATTTTTAGCACTATTTCAATATAATGCAGTTCTTTCATTTCAGGAAAACCTCTCAGCTGTTTATCTTTAATCCCCATTCCCACCCCAGCCCCAGGCAACCACTAATCTACTTTCTATCTTTGCGGATTGGCCTTTTCTAGATATTTCGACTTTTTTCTTAAGATGAGAATATTTTTCATTGCTTTTTAAAATATTTTGGCTCTGGGCGCCTGGCTGGCTCAGTCGTTAAGTGTCTGCCTTCAGCTCAGGTCTTGGTCCCGGGGTCCTGGGACCAAGTCCCACATCAGGCTCCTTGCTCAGCGGGAAGCCTGCTTCTCCCTCTCCCACTCCCCCTGCTTGTGTCCCCTCTCTCACTGTGTCTCTCTCTGTCGAATAAATGAATAAAATCTTTAAAAAAAATTTTTTTTGGCTCTAAAAGCAAGACATTCGTGGTAAAAAGTGCAAATGATACAGAAGGGAATAAAGTAAAAGGTGAACATTCTTCTGGCAACTCTGCCCTGTAGAGATCTACTGTTAGCAAATCACTATGTACTTATCCCTCCCTATATTTTTGCCTAGATCATCTTAAACACCAGTTAGCTCATATTGTGCATATTTCTACTGTGCTTTTTTGTTTGTCTGTTTGTTTGTTTTGTTCATTAAGCAAACTCTCCATCCAATATGGGGCTTGAACTCACAACCCTGAGATCAAGAGCCATATGCTCTACTGACTGAGTCAGCCAGGTGCCCCTCTACTGTGCTTTAGGTAGCACCCCTCTTCTCTGCATAATACTACCCATATTTTTCCGGTGTAAAGTGTCTTTCACCCACCTTCAGTCCTTATAGACCAACTCTAAGAGAGGGAATTGTGGATCAAGCATGACGAATTATCTCCTTTTTGCTGAAGCCATGGGAAAGTTGCGGGGGCATGCGACTCCTGATCTTGGAGTTGTGAGTTCAAGCCCCATGTTGGGTGTGGAGATTACTTAAAAATAAAATCTTTTAGGGCGCCTGGGTGGCTCAGTTGGTTAAGTGGTTGCCTTCAGCTCAGGTCATGATCCTGGAGTCCCTGGATCGAGTCCCACATCGGGCTCCCTGCTCAGCAGGGAGCCTGCTTCTGCCTCTGACCCTCCCCCCTCTCATGTGCTCTCTGTCTCTCATTCTCTCTGTCTCAAATAAATAAATAAAATCTTTTTAAAAAATAAATAAATAAAATCTTTTAAAAAAAAAAGGTGGGAGGGCTCCTGGGTGGCTCAGTTGGTTAAGCGACTGCCTTCGGCTCAGGTCATGATTCCGGAGTCCTGGGATCGAGTCCCACATCAGGCTCCCGGCTCAGCGGGGAGCCTGCTTCTCCCTCTGACCCTATCCCCTCTCATGCTGTTTCTCTCTCTCTCTCTTTCTCAAATAAATAAATAAAATCTTTAAAAAAAAAAAAGGTGGGATAGGGGTGTGTGTGTTTGTTGTCACCTGCAGCTACAGGTCCTGCCCAGTGCTGTGCTAGTTACAACCCATTTTTTAAACTTGCAAATATATTCTGGGGACAACTTTCTGCATCAGTACATAGACCTTCACCACATTTATTTTAATGATTATATGGCCATACTGTTTGCTTGTATCATATTTAACTTAAACAATTTCCTGGGACCATTCTGCTTGACCATGATCCTAAAGAATATAGACCAGTGTTTTTCAAACATCAGGCTTCAATCCATTAGTACATTATAAAATTAATTTCTGGGTTATGACTAATATTTTATTTATAAGCAGACCAGACTAGACCAAAATGGAATAGAAAATAGTGGGGGGTGGATGGACGCCTGGCTGGCTCAGTTGGTGGAGTATGCAGCTACTGATCTCAGGGTTGTGAGTTTGAGCCCCATGTTGGGTGTAGAGATTATTTAAATAAATAAAATCTTTAAATAAATAAATAAATACAACACAATAATTTTTTTAAATGATGGAACAACGTAGAAAGTACCAGAATGCACTAAATGACATATATTAAAACCAATGCTTTTATTTCAGTATGTGTGTGAACACATGTATGCTGGGTCATAGTATAGAACTTCTATTTTACTGTGGATCGTTGTCCAAAAGTTTGAAAAATACAGCTATTGACCATCCTATTATGACCTAACTTTTTACATGGGTCTGTTTTCTTTCATAAACCAAGAACTGAACTTTCAAGGGTTCAGGTATCCCTTTATACTTGTTTTATTGGTGATAAAGTGCTCTTCCTACCATCAAAACAACAAAAACAAAAAGCTTTGATTTAACTTTAGGAAAACTTAAATGTAGTTCTAGGTCATTTGGTTTTTTGTTAACATCAAATACTTTGAATTTTCAATAAGATAAGGGAAAGGGGGTTCGGATCCGTTCTCATTCCGATGGCCTCACTGGCTTAGAGAGCAGGGAGGCCCAGACAGGTGGGGTAAAGGTCTTATTTAAGTTTACAAAAGCCCTGGCTTTTCTAATGTTCTTTAAGAAAGAGCAAGAAAATTCCCAGTTTACTTTTGAGTTTTTCATGAGCTGTTTAACTTTAAAAAGTCCTAAAAAAAGAAAAGTCCTCATGTGTGGCACCTCGCCGGCTCAGTCAGTAGAGCGTGTGACTCTTAATCTCCAGGTCATGAGTTCAAGCCCCAAGTTGGGTGTAGGATTTACTTAAAAAAAAAAAAAAAAAAAAAGTCCTCATGGGATGGCCATTCAATATTAAATAGACCCTTCTATTTCTATAAGTATGCAAATGATTATTTTGTTCTTTAATCTAGAACAGGAGGGCACCTGGGTGGCTCAGTGGGTTAAGTGTCTGACTTTGGCTCACGTCATGATCTCAGGGTCCTGGGATCCAGCCCCACATCGGGCTCCCTGCTCCGCGGGAAGCCTGCTTCTCTCTCTCCTCCACTCCCCCTGCTTGTGTTCCCTCTCTTGCTGTGTCTCTCTCTGTCAAATAAATAAGTAAAATCTTTTTAAAAAAAAAAAAAGGCCAGATAAATATTTTAGGCTCTGTGACTCTTCTACCTCAGTATCTCAGCACGGCCATTTTAAGCCCTAAACACGAATGAATGAGCGGGGCTGACTTTCAATTCACATTACTGGTGGACATTGAAACTTGAATTGTATATAATTTCATGTGTCAAAAAAATTATTCTTTTGTTTTTTTTTTTTCCAACCATTTAAAAATAAAAACCCATCCTTAGCTCACTGGCTGTGCAAAAAATATGTGTTAGTAAAAGGAATTTGTCCACTTTTTTCTTTCTTTCTTTCTTTCTTTCTCTTCCTTCCTTCCTTCCTTCCTTCCTTCCTTCCTTCCTTCCTTCCTTCCTTCCTTTTTATTTATTTATTTTTTTTAAGTAGGCTCCATGCTGGGTGTGGAACCCAATGTGGGTCATGAACTCGTGACCCTGAGATCAAGACCTGAGCCAAAATCAAGAGTCAGGCACTTAACTGACTGAGCCACCCAGGTGCCCCAACTTTTTAATTTTTTAAATATTTATTTTTTAAGTAAGCTCTACTCCAAATGTGGGGCTTGAACTCACAACCCCAAGATCAAGAGTCGCATGCTCTACCAACTGAGCCAGCCAGGAGTCCCAATATGTTCACTTTTTTTAACTTTAATTTTAATTTAGTTTTCAGTATTCAAAAAGTTCAAAAGGAAAGAAAAAGTCCCCAATCCATCTCTATCAGACTTTTTGATCTTTATCAAACTGGCAGGTTAAAAATGGCTTGTCAGTATAATTTTAATTTTCATTTCTCTCGTTATGAGTGTGAGTTTCCTAGGACTGCAATGACAAATTACCACAAACTTGATGGTTTTATTTTTTTATTTTTTTAAAGATTTTATTTATTTATTTGAGAGAGAGAGAATGAGAGAGAGCACATGAGAGGGGGGAGGGTCAGAGGGAGAAGCAGACTCCCTGCCGAGCAGGGAGCCCGATGCGGAACTCGATCCCGGGACTCCAGGATCATGACCTGAGCCGAAGGCAGTCGCCCAACCAACTGAGCCACCCAGGCGCCCCAGAAATGTATCCTTTCACAGCTCTGGAAGCCAGAAGATGGAAATCATGGTGTCAGGAGGGTTGTGCTCCCTTCAAAGACTCCAAGGGTGAATCCTTCCTGGCCACCACTAGCTTCTGGTTGGTGCTGGCAATCCTTACTGTTCCTTGGCTTGTAGATGCATCCCTCTAATCTCTGTCTCCGTCTTCACATGGCCTTCTCCACTGTGTGTCTGGGCCTCTCTGTCCAAATTTCTCTCTTCTTACAAACACACCAGTCATATTGTATTTAGGGCCTACCTTCATCCAGTATGGCCTTTTTTTTTTTTAAGATTTTTAAATTTTATTTATTTATTTATTTATTTATTTATTTATTTATTTATTTATTTATTTATCAGAGAGAGAGAGAGAACAAGGAGGGGGAGCTGCAGGCAGAAGGAGAAGCAGGCTCCCCACTAAGCAGGGAGCCCGATGCAGAACTTGATCCCAGGACTCTGGGATTATGACCTGAGCCGAAGGCAGACGCTTAACCGACTGAGCCACCCAGCGCCCCATCCATTATGACCTTGTTTTAACTTGCTAACATCTGCAAACAACCTATTTCCAAATAAGTCCCATTCTCAGGTTCCAGGTAGACATGAATTTTTGAGGGACACTACTCAACCCACTAAAGTAGTACATTTGGAATCTGCTCATGTTTTATCTGCAAACAAATCATGTTAATCAGACTCATCACTATTTAGATACCATGGGCTCATCTGATCATTCAAAGTCTTCATTCCCCAGGCCTGCTTGCTCTCCCAGCCCAACATACAACTCACATAAAAATGGTGGTTCCAGGAGATTCAACCCCAAGCATAGTATGTAGCCTGATGTTATCCACAACTGAGTTTTATCCGATGGAACACAACTTTGGGCACCTAGAAAGAACTAAGCCTATACGTGATGAATTGAATTGAAATGTGAGGAAAAGGAGTGTCCCTCTAAAGCAATGATAACTAAAATTATTTCTTTTTATTATTCTAATCACATTATTATTATTTGACATCTATGAGTGTTTACTAAGAGCCAGGCACTTTTCTAAGCCCTTTATATGTATTAATTCAGGAAAACTAGGAAGTGGCAGAAGTAGGATTTGGACCCAGGCAATCGGACTCCAGGCCACTCTGCTAAACTTCTTGAATAAACCTAAAAGGGAGAGAGGAAGTTTTCAATCTCAGAACTAAGTGTTGTTTTGGTTTTTAACTTCCTCTCTTAGATTTTAAAATAAATGACACCAAATACAATATACTACTCAGCCTGTGTTTTTGTTTTTTTTTTTTTTTTAATTCATGAGAGACAGAGCAAGAGAGAAAGGCAGAGGGAGAAGCAGGCTCCCAAGGAGCAGGGAGCCCGATGCGGGACTCAATCCCAGGACCCCGGGATCATGACCTGAGCCGAAGGCAGACGCTTAACCATCTGAGCCACCCAGGCGCCCTCAGCCTGTGTTTTTGAACACTTTCTTCCCATAAAGGACGTCTACACTGGCCATCACCCTGGGCTTTTATTTCTTTTCTCTTCCTCCTTTTTTTTTTTTTTTTCTATGCTCCACTTCCTCCCACTCTTTCTTTACCCTAAGTTGCTACTTCAGATCAGGAAGATTAAGAAGCCATAAATAACTTTTCTGTGAATTATTATACAGGAAGTTCAACCTGATCAGCTCCTGCCCGTCAGTGGCAAAGCAAAAACAAACCAATATAAAACCCAAGTCAGGGTTTCTGAGCACAGAGACAGTGACAAAGTCAGTTCCAGTTCTTGCAACACTCCTTCGAGATGTTCTGTGCAGAATGTGTTAAACACTGAATAATGGATCAACTTGCCTGCTTTTTTGCATATAACGCATGACTGGAAAAAAAGTGGGACACCTGAAGGATCAGTAGCTGAATAAGATACTTATGTGTTCCAAGAAAGTTGCCAGTTTCAATGTTTGAAAATATATCACTAATCCATAATTATGTTTTCCTTTTAAGGTACAGTGAACAGGGGTGCCTGAGTGGCTCAGTTGTTAAGCGTCTGCCTTCGGCTCGGGTCATGATCCCAGGGTCCTGGGATTGAGCCCCACATCGGGCTCCCTGCTCCGCGGGAAGCCTGCTTCTCCGTCTCCCACTCCCTCTGCTTGTGTTCCCTCTCTCGCTGTCTCTCCGTCAGATAAATAAATAAAATCTTTAAAAAATAAAAAAAATAAAAAGATACAGTGAAGAATAGGGCACCTGGGTGGCTCAGTCAGTTGAGCGCCCGACTCTTGGTTTCGGATCAGGTTGTGATCTTAGGGTCGTGAGATCCTGCATTGGGCTCTGCACATAGCCCAGAGTCTACCTGAGACTCTCTCTCCCTCTCCCTCTGCCCCTCCTGCTTGTGGTCTCTCTCTCTCTCTCTCATAAATAAATAAATCTTAAAAAGAAAAAGGTTCAGGGTGCCTGGGTGGCTCAGATGGTTAAGTGTCTCCCTTTGGTTCAGGTCATGATCTCCAAGTCCTGGGATCAAGCCCCACGTTGGGCTCCCAGCTCAGCGGGGAGTCTGCTTCTGCCTCTCCCCCTGCTTGTGCTCTCTCTGTCTCGCTCTCTCTCTCAAATGAATAAATAAAATCTTAAAAAAAAAAAAAAAGGCTCAATGAACAGCAATACATTTTCAGCATTTATACGGGGTTCCTTAATTGAACCTGGTTGACCAGTTTAAACAGATAAAAGTTTAAGACAAAGACCACCCAACTTTTTTACTTTTCTTTCTTTTTTTTTTTTTTTAAAGATTTTATTTATTTGAGAGAGAAAGAGAGCACAAGAGGGGGGAGCGGGAGAGGGAGAAGCAGACTCCCTACCGAGCAGGGAGCCCGACGCGGGACGCGATCCCGGGACTCCAGGATCATGACCTGAGCCGAAGGCAGTCGTTTAACCGACTGAGCCACCCAGGGCCCCATTTTCCCCCTCTTTCTAATAAATGAATTCAACTGAATGATTGTGCTCCAAGTTGGAACGACACCTTTGGAAAATTAAGAGCAGTCGTGCAGGCTGGATTGGCTCAGCCAGTTACTAGTTGTGGACTTTGAGCAAGTTGCTAAACTTCCCTGTGCCTCAGATTCCTCATCAGTCAGTGGACAAGATAATAATACTATCTCTCTCATTGATACATGATATATGATATGACATACCACATATAATACTTATATGTCATTATATAAGTATTATATAATATGCAAAATACATACTAATATAAAGCAGTATATAATATATTTAATAATATATGAAAATATAATACAGAAATATGTATGGGGCACCTGGGTGGCTCAGTCAGTTAAGCGTCTGCCTTTGGCTCAGATCATGGTCCCAGGGTCCTGGGATCGATTCCGGCATCGGGCTCCCTGCTCGGCGGGAAGTCTGCTTCTCCCTCTCCCCTGCTCCTCCCTGCCCCTCGGGCTCTCTCTCTCACTGTCTCAAATAAATAAATAAAATCTTTAAGAAAAGCATGTGTATATAAAACATGTGCCTGACATTTAGCAATGGCTCAATTAATGCTTATTGTTAGTATATATCATATAATGATTAAAATAATGTATAGTATTATTATTATTAATTATTGCTATGGTAAGAGCACTCACACCAGACCATGGGCTTCTAACTTCCCTAACTGTCCCATATTGTTAGAAATGGACCTCCCACTGAGCAACGACCTTGTCCCAACCATGATGTTTCTATGGGCCTTTTTATCTCACATCTGTATTTTTATCCAAAGGAAAACATTTTCCAAACAGAGGCCTGTAAGCGGTTGTGTTAATTACCTGTAGTTGAAATGTCTACATGTTTGGACTTGCTGCCCATCAACCGGTTGAAAGCTTGCAGACGAGTGTGTCTGTACGGTATGTAGCTTAGGAGCAATAAAGAAGAAGAATTGAAGGTAATGCCATCAGGTTTCACATTCTATGCATTTTTCTTCTGCTCCTTCAATTATAGAAACACACATGGGGTAGGAGTGGGGATGGGAAAGTCGGGCTCCCTGTGGTGTCTGCAGAGCCCAATGTGGAGACGAAGATTGTGAAGTTGAATGCTTCTGAGCACCATTTCTGGAATAAGGAGACAGGTTGCAGTCTTAGCTCCACTTCTTACCTGTGGTGGTTCCTTCCAGAAGTCACTTAAGCCCTCTGCTACCTTGATTTCAGTCCCAGGGACCTGTTCAGCCCCAGGGAACAGATTCTGGGAGGGAGATTTACAGGTAGACCATCTACTGGGAAGAGCTCTTGCGAACGACACCTGTGAAGGGGTGTCGGGAGCAGGTGGTGCAGAGGGAGAAATCGAATGAAGAGGCAATTGCAGTGAAAGCCTCAGCCAACCCCCTGTGGGACCATAAGGCAGGGATGGCCCTCAGACATGTTCTGGAAAGGAGGCTGGGGGCGGGGCCTTTGTACCCCTGCATCAACCAGGCATTGGATCCGGCGGTGGTTCTTAATGCAGGGTGGAGGGGGTGGGGGGGTGTCGATCTGGCCCCCAGACAACACTTGGCAATGTCTGGAGAAATTTTGGTTGTTGCTGCTGGAGGAGGGGTGCTACTGGGTGTTTAGTGGGAAGAGGCCCGAGATGCTGCTAAACATCCCACAGCGCACAGGACGGCCTCCACGACAAAGAAGTATTGTCCCACAGTGTCAAAAGTGCTGAGGTTTCTCAAGAATAAAGGTTACCCTTGAAGAGGACTCATCATCTTAGAGCAGCTTCCTTTTTAGCCAAGGGCAATTTCTGAAGAATTCCCTAGAACTGTGAGTCATCAGCAGCCAAAACTCCGGCAGCTGGGGGAATAAGTAACTGGTCCTGAAGGGGTATGTGGAGGGCATATCACAGTATCCACGACATCCTTTTAAAAAAAAAAATCAACTTGTAACTATGCAAGTAAAACTTGGATCCCATCTTCTTGTAAAAAGCAAATGTTCTAGACAGACAGATAGACCAGGGTTTCCCAGCGTCCTCGGCACTCTTGACAGTTTACGCTAGATAACTCTCGCTCCTGAAGACAGCTCTGTGCTCCATGTTTAGCAGGATCCCTGGCCTCCACCCACTAGATGCCAGGAGCACTTTCCCCCTCCCCAGCCCCCTCGTGACAACCAAAAATATCTGGAGACATTGACTAGCGTCGGAGGGCAGAATTGCCTGTGATTGAGGATCATTTTTCTAGGTACATTTGAAATAGCCCTGATTAAAAAAAAAAAAAAAGTAAAAAAATAAAATAGCCCTTTAACTACAATTCCCAATCTTGGGACCCTCCCCAGAACTAATTACTACTGTAAGTTTGCAGTGGAAGCTTCCAAAATTCTTTGTATGCATTTACATAGATATATATATGCAAGTGTAGAAAATAGTGTGTGTTTTGTTTTGTTTTGTTTTTTTGCTTAAATGTAATCATTTAACCATAGAAAATAGATCATATCTTTGTTCCGTTTTCTTTGGAAAATGCTTGAATTGTCCTTCTGGTCACCACACTTCCCCTGCACAGCCCACGTATCTTACGGAAAGCGGCGTGCACCCAGCTCTATGAACGGGCATGCGGCGTAGACCCAGATTAATCCATGGGAGCCAATCTTCTGGCCATGATTCTCAGGTCAAGGATGGGCACAGGGCTCGAGTTAGGCTAGTGAGAGGCTCGATTTTCTGGGACATCTGTAAGAGGAGCTCTCTCTCTCCCTCTTTGAACATAACTAAAGAGTCATAACTGCTGGAGTTCTGACGGCCACCTTGTGCTCATGGGATTGGGAGCCATCTTTTGTGTCTAGCTCCTGCCGTAGGACACAGACCAGACAAATCGAAAGAAACCTTGTCCTTGATGGAAAACATCAAGCCCCTGAACCAGATCCAACCAGGGGCCTAGGTTGCCAAGGATTTTGCAAGACGAGGAACAACTGTACCTGTGATCCCCTTAGCCAGTTACTATTAGATTTTCTGTTACATTCAACCTAACGTGTTCTAAATGATCCCATAATCCAAAACATGGATACACCGTAATGTAGAGAACCATTCCCCTATTCATGCATATTTCAGTTGTCTCCTGTTTTTCACTGTATCAATCTACTTTGAATTCAGATTTTTTTATATGTTTTTTAAAGATTTTATTTATTCATGTGAGACAAGGAGATACAGAAAAAGAGAGAGAGAGAGAGAAAGGGAGCATGAGCAGGGAAAGAGGCAGAAGGAGAGGGAGAAGCAGGCTCCCTGCTGAGCTAGGAGCCCGATGTGGGGCTCGATACCAGGACCCTGGGATTATGACCTGAGCCGAAGGCAGATGCTTAACCATCTGAGCCACCTAGGTGCCCCCTGAATTCAGATTTTTTTTTCTTTAAATGCTTTGATTTTGGGATACTAAACAGATTACTCATTTATTCATCCCAAAAACATATTATGAATACTTGCTGTACACTCACATAGATACTGAGGATATATAAGGGAACAATACCAGACCCCTGACCCCAGGGTGTTTTCATTCTTATAAGGTAGATCACAAACAAATAAAATACACTATAAAACATGACAAAACAGCATGAAAAAAATAATACAACACAACAATACACATTACATGATCGTGCAGCTATGAAGTCTACGGGCAAAGTGGTAGGGTTTTTTTTTTTTTACCAGTCCATGTTTCATGCAGTTTGAAGGCTCTATTTTCTAGGAGGAATTCAGTCGAGAACACTGAGCATGTATGGGCCTCCTCACACGAGGAAGAACAGACATGCAGTTGCAGTCTTGGGGTGATGTTTCAGCGTGTGAGTGTGGGTTGAAAGGCCCAAGGAGGTGAGATCTCCGAGTCAAGCGATCAGTGCCTGTTAGCATTCTTCCCTTTGATGAAAGTGGCCAGGGAAGGGTTTACTAATTTCCCCTTTCATTCAGTCTGATCACCATCATTAATTAACACAGCTGCTATGGAAATAAGCAGAGCCTTTCTGAATCAAAGATAGATTGAAACAAGTTTAGGGCAAGGCTTTCAAATCAGAAGCCCTAGTGGCCAAGAAATCTCTGTTAAGAATGTGAAGAATGTAAGCCATTGCTCCGACAGGAGAATGTTAACTCCGTGAGGGTGTTATTTGGAAGTGGAGAGTGCTGAGCTGGACTCTCCATGCTGTTATATCCAAAGGGATCGACGTAGGTCTAGGCTGTTGCTTACTGCTTATAATGTTTTACATTTTTCACCAGGCTCTGACTTTAAAAAAATAGTTCAGTCTCAGGGTGCCTGACTGGCTCAGTCGGTGGGGCATGTGACTCTTGATCTCAGGGTTGTGGGTTTGAGCCCCATGTTGGATGTAGAAATTTCTTTTTTTTTTAAAGATTTTATTTATTTGTCAGAGAGAGAGAGTGCACGCACAAGCAGGGGGAGTGGCAGGCAGAGGGAGAAGCAGGCTCCCTGCTGAGCCAGGAGCCCGATGCAGGACTCAATCCCAGGACCCTGGGATCATGACCTGAGCTGAAGGGAGATGCGTAAACGACTGAGCCACCCAGGCATCCCCTTCTTTTTTTTTTTTACAATATTATGTATTTATTAGAGAGAGAGTGCACTCAAGTGGGGGGAGGGGCAGAGGAAGAGGGACAAGCAGGCTCTCCTCTGAGGGGGGAGGCTGACATGGGGCTCCATCCCAGAACCCCAAGATCAGGACCTGAGCTGAAGGCAAACACTTAACCAACTTGAGCCACCAAGGTGCCCCTGGGTGTAGAGATATTCTTTTAAAAAAATAATAAAATCTTGGGATTTATTTTATTTATTTTATTTTTTAAATTTTTTTTAAAGATTTTATTTTATTTATTTGACAGAGAGAGACAGCGAGAGAGGGAACACAAGCAAGGGGAGAGGGAGAAGGAGAAGCAGGCTTCCCGCTGAGCAGGGAGCCTGATGCAGGGCTCGATCCCAGGACCCTGGGATCATGACCTGAGCCGAAGGCAGACGCTTAACAACTGAACCACTCAGGTGCCCCAGGATTTATTTTATTTAGCAAGATAGCCAGAGAGAGCATGAGCGGGGAGGAGAGGGAGAAGCAGGCTCCCCACTGAGCAGGGAGCTAGATACGGGACTCAATCCCAAGATCCCGGGATCATGACCTGAGCCAAAGGCAGATGCTTAACCAAGGAGCCACTCAGGCGCCCTCCACCATCTTTTTTAATTTTTTAATTTTTTTTATTTTTAAGTCATCTTTACACCCAATGTGGAGCTCAAACTCACGACCCCACGATCAAAAGTCACATGCTCCACTGACTGAGCCAGCCAAGCACCCCTTTGGCTCCGCCATTTTTAACACTTGACTTCCAAGGATGTACATCAGCACCAAGTCAGAAAGTATGGGAACCACAGGCGCTCTGGAGGGAGAGTGTTTTCGGCAGACAGAAAGGAGCACAGTGCAAAGACCCTGGGGCGTGTGCAAGCTAGAGGAGCAGCAAGGAAACAGTGTGGGTGTAGGAATGGAAGTGAGCAGGGGAGTGGTAGAAAGTTTTAGGGAATTTTTTTTTTTTTTAAGATTTTATTTATTTATTTGAGACAGAATGAGAGAGAGAGAGCACATGAGAGGGCGGAGGGTCAGAGGGAGAAGCAGGCTCCCTGCCAAGCAGGGAGCCCGATGCGGGACTCGATCCAGGGACTCCAGGATCATGACCTGAGCCGAAGGCAGTCGCTTAACCAACGGAGCCACCCAGGCGCCCAGTTTTAGGAAATTTTAAGAGTATAAGGCAAACATGGTCCCTGACTCTCTAGAGAGGAAGACGGACACCGAAATAATAAACATAAAGGAGTAAAATGGGCCCCATGGGGACGGGGTGGGGGCAGGGGAAGCGTGACTCCATCTGTAGGAGATGGTCACTTCTCAGCTCAACCAGGAGTTTCGAGGCAGGAATGCGGGCCCAATATAGCCAATTCTCCTGATTATTTTGGGACTGGAAATCGAGGAGCTGGGTCTTGGGAAGTCTTAAGTGTGAAATGCTCATGGGCTTGCACATTATCCTGTAATGGCTGGAGCCAGTGGGAAGTCGTGGTTCTCAGTGCACCCAGCTCTCTGCCATCCAGGCTCAAGCCGAGGGTACTTCCTCTCCCCCTGCAGTTGGGTGGGGCCGTGTGAGTAATTCTCGCCAATGAGTCGTGAGCGGAAGAGATGTGTCACTTTTAGCTGGAGCATTTTATTGCCATTTGGGACTCTCCGGACAGCATTCTTTCTTCTCAAGATGGCAGCTGCTTCATGACGTGGGGTCCATGAGTGACTGCAATTTCCAGAGCCCTCCTAAAAACTACAGATGGACTGACGCATGAGCCACCAAGATTTGGGGGTTTCTACTGCATGTTCCTGTGATTCCCCACTTGGGAACATTCTTTGGACCTCACGCAGGGCAGGCAGAGGTGCTGGGGAGCTGTCCCACGAGCAGCCCTCAGCAGCAAGGCTCAGCCCTCAGCTGCGATAAGTCTGAGATGTGTTCTAGATGCCTTGGACCTTCCCAGATGTCTCCAGACGGTTTGCACCCCACTTCCTCAGGGAGGTTGCCTGTTCCTTAACTTACCGGGGTGGCTTTCTTCCCTTTCCTGCCTCACTACTGGTGACGTCCTGGGACCACCACCCAAATTAACTGTTGCACCAGAATCTGTCTCTGGCCGGCTTCTGGAGAAGCCCAACCCAAGATCCCATCTTTCCAAAGGTCCCACCTCCACCTCACTGAGGGGCTGACACCTGGGGATGGAGCAAGGCTGTGGAGTGGGAATTAGGCCAGACCTTCCCAGCTAAAAACCAGACAGGGGCTCAAGGAAGGCGAGAGAAGTTCAAGCCATGCCCATTTTTTGAGGCTCTCAAATTATGAAAAAGAAAAAAAAAAAACAAAACCAACACAGGGTCACGAGCATCGTGGGGTTGACCATCAATGCTCAGGCCTCAGGCCTAGAGGTGATGAGGTAGAAGTATCAACAGCAGGCTCTGGCCCGGGTCTGTGCTGAACACAGAGAATTCGTTATTTCCGGTCTCTGTGCGGAGGATTTAGTCTGAGTGGTGGGAGCTTCCACAAGGCAGAGGGAAGAGAGACAAGGACAGGAGGGGATGGGGCTGCCTGGAAATCCTTTCACCCCTCAGCATCATGGTCCCCTCTAGCTAAGCATTTTTTTTTTTTTTAAGATTTTTATTTATTTATTCATGAGAGACAGAGAGAGAGAGAGAGGGAGAGGGAGAAGCAGGCTCCCCGCAGAGCAGGGAGCCCGATGTGGGGCTCGATCCCAGGACCCCGGAGTCATGACCTGAGCTGAAGGCAGACGCTTAATGACTGAGCCACCCAGGCGCCCTCTTGCTAAGCACTTTAACCTGATTTCCGCAGGGTAATGGACTTGGGGTGTCCCTCGTAGCCGCATGCTCCCCCATGGCTGACAGGAAGGAAGCGAAGGCCCGAGCGAGACACACAGCAACCACACACAGGGCTCGTTCCACCGACAGCAAAGCCATCTGTCTTGAGTGGCCACCTTCGTCAGGGACTACCCTCTGCCTCCGTCTCATCATGTGGGGGGACATTTTAAGCCACCTTGAACTCATATCTGGGAACCCCAGCTTAGGGGGACCCTGGAGCAGCCTGTCTCTGAGCGGTAACAGAGAGCAGTCGTCTGGTTTTCTGGCCCTGATTTCGGGGCTGCCGAAATTGATGCCTGCTTTCTCCCCCAGCATGGGCCTGCTGTCGAGTCCCTACTGCGTGGGGACAAGTCACACATCAAGAAAGAGCTGCTAACATTGACCAGTGCAGGGGGCTGGGGGGGGCTCTTGAGGAAGGAATCTGGGAAGAAATGGGGGGCAGATTTTTTGTCCTGCCTGGATGTCCGCAGGACCGAGGAGGGAGGGTGCCAGGACCTGGATGGAAAGTCACCGAGATCTCATGAGAAAAGAGAGTCACGGATCAGAAACATTCTGCTTTCTACATTTTCCTGTCCAGTGTGCATTATCCCCAAATGTGGTTGATTAGTCCTGCTGTGAAAATAACTGAGTTCACAGGGGCCCCTGGGTGGCTCAGTCATGAAGCGTCTGCCTTTGGCTCGGGTCATGGTCCCAGGGTCCTGGGATCGAGCCCCGCATCGGGCTCCCTGCTCAGCGGGAAGCCTGCTTCTCCCTCTCCCACTCCCCCTGCTTGTGTTCCCTCTCTCGCTGTGTCTCTCTCTGTCAAATAAATACATAAAAATCTTTAAAAAAAAAAAGAAAAGAAAAGAAAAGAACCGAGTTCACAATCCTATGAAGACAAACCACCTTTTCAACCTCCACAAATATGGTCATCGATAATGGTGGGGACCTTTTGTTTTTCCTAATCCTGTATCTTTCCTTTCCTGGGGGCATGAAATGATGGCCAATCAGGCCATGCTGGGTGGAAGCATTGGATGTTGCCATGTTACTGGGCCGGGACCACAGGATTTGATTTTTCCTTGAGACGGGGGTGATTATTGTAAGCGGAAATCATCACACGGGCATTTTCTAACACTCGCCTAATATTTTGGGAGGCTATTTTACACTTTCCCAAATATTTGCATTCATTTTCCGATTTGATCACCACCACAAACAGGGGAGGAATCTTGGAGCTTGTGTAATAATCTCTGACCTCAGCTCTAGGCAATAGTACTTGTCCTAGTGACCAGCGTGTTTGGGTATTAAACCAAGATTGGCGAGCACCTTGTATGATCAGGAATCCCCATGCTCAGGGTGCCTGGGTGGCTCAGTCAGTTAAGCATCTGCCTTCGGCTCAGGTCATGATCTCAGGGTCCTGGGATCGAGCCCCATGCTGGGCTCCCTGCTTGGCAGAGAACCTCCTTCTTCCTCTCCCTCTGTTGCTCCCCCTGCTTCCGCTGTCGTTCTCTCTCCCACTCTCTGTCAAATAAATAAATAAAATCTTTTAAAAAAAAAAAATCCCCACCTTCATAGAGCTCTGGTTTTACTTCAGAGGGTCCATAGTTTCAGGAAAAAGTCAATCAGCTGTCCAGATCTCAATTCCTTCCCTAACCTGTAAGTTCCTCCTCTCAGGCCAAAGCCTGTTCTGACTTCTGGGTGCTAACTGGCCGTTCTCTCTGACTCCTGACCTTTGGAACGCTTCAGCCTCCCCTTTGGCAATGATGTGCTGGTGAAGGGCTTTCCAGGAGAGGGAAAACATCCTGATTTGTAGCATTTGCCAGCTCCCGTGGTGGAAATATTTCCACCAGAGCTGCTTTCAAGCAACCTACATTTTAACAACCGGCTCTTAAGATTCCCGAATTTTGAGGGCTCCTGGTTGGCTCAGTCTGTGGAGCATGCAACTCTTGATCTCAGGGTTGTAAGTTTGAGCCCCATGTTGAGTATAGAGATTGCTTAAAAATAAAAACTTTAGTGAATTGTGCAAGACTGTTGAATCACAGATCTGTACCTCTGAAACAAATAATACATTATATGTTAAGAAAAAAAAAAGAAGATAGCAAGACGGGAAGAATGAAGGGGGGGAATCGGAGGGGGAGATGAACCATGATAAGACGATGGACTCTGAAAAACAAACTGAGGGTTCTAGAGGGGAGGGGGGTGGGAGGATGTGTTAGCCTGGTGATGGGTATTAAAGAGGGCACGTTCTGCATAGAGCACTGGGTGTTATACACAAACAATGAATCATGGAACACTACATCAAAAACTAATGATGTACTGTATAGTGATTAACATAACAATAAAAATTAAAAAATAAATAAATAAAAATAAAAACTTTAGGGGCGCCTGTGTGGCTCAGTCCATTGGGTGACCAACTCTTGGTTTCAGCTCAGGTCACAGTCTCGGGGTCTTGTGATTGAGCCCCGAGCCCCGCTCTGCACTCAGTGGGGAGTCTGCTTCTCTCCCTCTGCCTCTCCCCCCACTTGTGTGTGCACATGCTCTCTCTCTAAAATAAATAAATCAATCTTTGGAAAAAAATAAAAAATAAAATAAAATCTTTAGGGGCGCCTGGGTGGCTCAGTCATTAAGCGTCTGCCTTCGGCTCGGGGCATGATCCCGGGGTCCTGGGATTGAGCCCCGCATCGGGTCCCTGCTCGGCAGGAAGCCTGCTTCTCCCTCTCCCCCTCCCCCGCTTGTGCACACACTCTCTCTCTCTCATGTACATGCACACGTACGCTCTTTCTCTCTCAAATAAATAAAATCTTTAAAAAAAAAAAGATTCCTGAATTTTGAACAGTTGGCTCTCGGGAGCAGGTATAAGCCTGCTCTGGCATGCTATCATCTGTCTGAAGCATGAGCAAGGACATTCACTACATTCACTACAGCACTGTTTGTGTAGCAAAAAGTTGGATACAACCTAAATGTTCATTAATAGGGGATGCTCTAAGTCAGAGATACAAAGGAACGTACAAAGGGTCACTATAGCCATTTAAAAGATGAGGCAACTCTGTGTATTGAACCATCTCTGAGAGAGATGATTGAATGAAGAAGGCAAGGCGTAGCATGGTAGGGTAGTGATCACAAACCAAATGCTCTTTATAGGGGTCAAGAAGGTAAAGCAAATGAGTGAACCCAGCTAGCTGGATACAATAGGGAATGGTGGGGACTGGGGGAAAATGGAGACCATGTACTCCATCCACCGGCAGCAGCATTTGGTTGCCATGTGGGAATGAAGAGCTATCATTCCAGGGTCTTATTTTACAAGGGAAACAGGAAATCTGGATTTTTATGTGACATTTTTCTTTTTTTTTAAGTTTTTATTTATTTATTTGACAGAGAGAGACATAGTGAGAGAGGGAACACAAGCAGGGGGAGTGGGAGAGGGAGAAGCAGGCTTCCCACTGAGCAGGCAGCCTGATGCGGGGCTCCATCCCAGGACCCTGGGATCATGACCTGAGCCGAAGGCAGATGCTTAACGACTGAGCCACCCAGGCGCCCCATGTGACATTTTTCTATGCATCAATATACTGCATGGGCCAAACCACACCTGTCTACAGGCTGAAACTTGCTTATAGACTGCAGCCCATAGCGAGCTCCCACTATGAAAGGAAACCTAAAGAATGTTGCGTTTATACACATTTTTGTAGGCCATCTGCCCCAGCCTATGGCGGGGGCGGGGGGTGGTCTTTATGTAATTTTTAAAGATTTCCCTCTGAAAGGCAAATTAGAAAAAAGTTCCTTCTGAACCAGAGCAAAAGCTGAATCATAGTCCTCTTCAGCCTGGTGCTTTTGTGCAGTGCACAATCTGCATAACTGTGTTGACCCTGCATGTAAGCTGGTGTTTAGCTTGGGATGGGTGGATATCCTCCAAGGGGTACCTGGTTGGGTCCCATCCTGAGGCTTTCTCCTGGCATCTGCTGCCCATGTGTATGCTGTGGGCTGGGTTCCACCTTGGCCCAGCTCTGGAGACTTCCATGTAAGTTTCTGCGGCAACCTCCACCCAGGCCCAGCCAAGCCTTGCCCATCCGCCTCACTGCAGGGTCACCTCAAGCCTAGCCATCATCTACCCCATGGCAGGTAGCGTGCAGGAATGTCCTGGGAGTGCTCACTGGGCCTGCTCTCTGCCTGTCCATGCCTCTATGCTGCCTTTCATCAGCAGGGCCCCTTACAGCCTCCCGCTCCCGCCCTTAGTCAGAATCAGGTGTGGGCTGAGGCCCTCCTCCCTAGCGTTCCCCTCCATTGCACACTCTTTCCCCTCCGGGCCTTCAGCCCTCTGATTTTCTCTTCCCCCATCACAATGCACTAAGCCATAAAACTGAGCCACCAGGCTCCCTCTCCCCTTCTTAATTGTCTTCAACCTTTTTGGTCACTTATTTTCTCAAGGCATTTTCTTTTCTTTCTTTTTTTTTTTTAAGATTCTATTCATTTATTTGAGAGAGAGAGAGCGTGCGAGCACGAGCCAAGAGGAGGGGCAGAGGGAGAAAAAAAGGGAGAAGCAGACTCTCCACTGAGCAGGGAGCCGATGCTGGGCTCAATCCCACGCCCCAGGGATCATGACCTGAGCCGAAGGCAGACGCTTAACCGACTGAGCCACCCAGGCGCCCCTCAAGGCATTTTCAAACTACTGTATAGATAGTCACACATTTTTTCTTAAATCACATTGTTGAAGTAGCTGAAAGGATGTAATGTTTGCACATCATAAATACTGACATCTTAAAATAGTTTCTTCACTCTGAAATTTTCCCTACAGAATATCAATACCATAATAGTTTGTTTTCCACCATCATCTATTTTTAAAAAGCCGTGAACAATGGAACGGAAATTTTACTTGGTCCTCTCTGCCAAATCTTCAAATATATACTTTTTAAATTTATTTAAGTAATCTCTACGCCCAGTGTAGGGCTCGAACTCACGACCCTGAGATCAGGAGTCCCATTCTCCACCGACTGAGCCAGCAAGGCACCCCTAAAAATAAAATCTTTTAAAAAAACAAAAGAAAGGAGAGGTGTGACTCTCCTTTGTAAAGGGACAGACAGGGTACTGGGCAGAGGGCAGTGGGAAAGAAAATCTGGCAAGAAAGGTATAAAAGGAAGCAGAGGAGCTGAAAATTGATTCTGTTAAACTCTCTTTGGGCTCCCGAGGGGCACCAGCACCCTGGTTCAAAGCCTGCTGTTCTAAATCACATCTCCCTTTCCCACAAGGGCTCCCAGCCTCCTGCATGACCCTGTTATCAGAGAAGGAAGGAGAAGGCTTTCTACACTTTGCAAGGAACTCTATTGTCTATGTCGTCCAGGCTAGGCTCTGGATGTTGGGCTATGGAGTGTCTTGTTCTAGGACCAATTATTTTTACACATTGGTTTAATACCCCCAAAACACACAAACACACACACACACAGAGTTATGCTTGTATAAGCATAAGACATTTCAAAAATATATTTCAAAAACAAGAAATCAGGAATGGTGAATGACTCTGGCCAGAGGGTCTAGGACTTTTATTTATTTATTTATTTATTTTTATTTTTCATTTATTTATTTTTTTAAAGATTTTATTTTTCGTGATCTCTTCACCCAATGTGGGGCTCAAACTCACAACCCTGAGATTAAGAGTCACACGCTCCACCAACTGAGCCAGCCAGGTGCCTCTAGGACTTTTATTTTTAATCATATAACATTTTGTTACAGTTTGAATATTTTCCATACACAAGGATAACGTTTTCAGTGACAAAAGAAAAGTAAGCTTACAGGCATATCATGCAAAGAGCTTCCTTTTTTGTTTGCCTTTTGTACTAATGTAATACATACATGGTGTGACAGTTAATTTTGTGTGTCAACTTGACTGGGCCACGGGGTGCCCATGTGTCTGTATTATTCTGTGTGTGTTTTTGTTTTGTTTAAGATTTTATTCATTTGACAGAGAGAGAAACAGTGAGAGAGAGAACACAAGCAGGGGGAGTGGGAGCGGGAGAAGCAGGCTTCCCGCTGAGCAGGGAGCCCAATGCAGGGCTCGATCCCAGGACCCTGAGATCATGACCTGAGCCGAAGGCAGACGCTTAACGACTGAGCCACCCAGGCGCCCCTATTCTGTGTGTTTTTGTGAGCATGTTTTTAGATATGATTAACGTTTAAATCAGTAGATTGAGTAAAGCACACAATGTGGTGGGCCGTATATAATCAGTTGACGGTCTTGGTACAGTGAAAGATTGACTCGCTCCTGAATAAGAGAGAATGCTCCAGCCTGATGGCCTTTGAGCTAGGACATCACCTTCTCCTGGGTCTACCACAGCCTGCTGGCCTTCGGACTTGAACGAGGACATTGGCTGTGCAGATTTCGTGTTTGCCAAACTCCAATATTGTGTGAGCCAATTCCTTATATAAAGAGATTAAATACATATACTATCATATAGTAATACACACACACACATCTCCTACTGATTCTGTTTCTTTGTATATGTGCTGCTAAAGCGAGCACCTGATTCTGTTTCTTTGGAGAATTCTAATACACACAGATATTTTTTCTTTACATTTTTCAAACGTTCTTTTTTTTTTTCTTTTTCTGCCCTGCTTTCTTTGAGATGTAATTTATACACCATATAATTCACCCCATTTTAAGTGTACAATTCAATGAGTGTGCGTAATTGTATCCAGGTGTGTAATCACCACCACTATCGATAATATTTTGTTCACATGCATATAATTTAAAAATCAAACAAATCTATCAATCAGTCGTGATTCATTTTGCTACGAGTGACAGGCAATGCAAAATAACAGAAACATAATAACCTAGAGGAAGGAGGGAATCGCTATGAGACAATTCACAGTATCTACCCTGGAGGGTCAACGTTTCAAACAAAAAAGGTAATTGCTCCATTCACTTGCTCCTAAAGCTCATTTTGGCAGTTTTCTCATCTTAGGAGCTTAGATATTTAATTGGCTTGGATGTTTATTTGGCTTATCAGACTCTAGCGATGCCCTACAATGATCCCGAAAAGAATACTTACTGTTTGACAACGAAAAAAGTCCCACCTCATGTCTTACAAGAGATTTTCTAATGTACCCATATCCTTCATTAATGTCATTTTTTGTTATAGAAAATCTTGACATTAGTTTTGTAATTTAAGTTATTAGATTATTATTCATCGAATTTGCTATGGGCCAAGGCTTCTAAGCAATCGCCACACATACATCACTTGCATTTTTGCAAAGTGAGATAATCTAACCGACATATTACTTTCCATATTTAGGGGCATTTTTATGAAGACTGAATTTCACAATTAATAATGCTACTATAATATTATGTCTTATAGTCATATTAATTTTTATTTTATGTTTTTCTTTTCATATTTTGGAGTCAATATATTTGCCTTTTTTATTCTTAGGATCTCGAACAGGATCTGAAGAGTCTATAGACCCCAAAACACTGTGTCCATGTATTAGGAATGCATTTGGCTGGGGCGTCTGGGTGGCACAGTCAGTTAAGCATGTGCCTTCGGCTCAGGTCATGATCCCGGGGTCTTGGGATCGAGCCCCAAGTCGGGCTCCCTGCTCAGCAGGGAGTCTGCTTCTCCCTCACCCTCTGTTCCTCCCCCGAGCTTGTGCTCTCTCCCTTGCTCTGCTCTCTCTCTCAAACAAATAAATAAAAATTTAAATATGCATTTGGTGGTAAGTAACAGGCCTTGCTTGTTGCATTTGTCCCTGTTAATGTTTCAGAAGGGGAATCAAATCTTCTCCAGTATCCCCTCCGCAGGCTTCCTCTCACATAGCTTCAAAGGGAAAGGGGCTGGAAAAATCCCATCTTTAGCTCTGGCCTCGAGGCAAGAGAGAAGAGTGTTGAGCAGGTGCTACGAGAGCCCACCTGCTGAGCCATGGAAGCCACAGGAGCTGTGGCATAAAACAATCTGAATGATTAAGTTTGGCACCAGAAAAACGATTGCTGCTCTTGTAACTAACGAGCAACTTGTTCTTCTTCAAAGTCTAAGCCTCTAGAAATAGGGTTTCTGCAACTGGAGTACCCAATAGCTTTCCTCTGTGTGTGAACATGAATATCCTCCCCCAGTGCTCCTCAAACTTAAACGTTCAGCAGCATCACCTGGAGGCCTTGTGAAAACACAGATGCTGGGCCCACCCATAGATCAAGGGTGGGGCCCGAAAATTTGCATTTCCAACAAATGCCCAGGTGCTGCAGCTGATCTTAAAAACACATTTTGAAAACCACTATTCTTGCCAGTCTCTTATGTTCATAGACATGTGTGCCATTTTCAATCTTTTGTCTCTTCTATCAAAACTGTCAGGGTGAAAAGTGGGGGAAGGGCGTCGCAGGCAGAGGGAACAATAGGTATGAAGGGCCGGCCACGGACAATGGTTGTTTCGCTTACCAGCAGCCATTTTCCTTCTTCTGGTAACAGCACCTTGGTTTCCATTTGAGGAACTCCCTGACTGCCCTACTTGAGTTTCATGTGGGGCGGATTCTGCCTCCTGTGTTGGAAGGGGGTGGGGTGGGGGGAAAGATGGGAGGCACCAGACCCAGGATTGCCTAATCAGTGTGCATCCTGCATGACTGGTCACAGCAGTCGGTTTGGGGATGGTCACCTGACCTCAGCTGATTCAGGGAGTGTTATCCACACGGCCTTTTCTAGAGCAGTTGGGAGGAAGTGAGAATACTCCTTACACTCTGGTAGTGAATTAAGACACAAGATTAGAGACAATTTCCCTTCCCATTGGGAGAGACCGAGAATGAAGATAAGACAGCAGAGACTAGGGGCGCCTGGGTGGCTCAGTCGGTTAAGTGTCTGCCTTCCGGGGGGTCATGATCCTGGAGTCCTGGGATCAAGTCCCCACATTGGGCTCTCTGCTCAGGAGGGAGTCCAGGGAGTCTGCTTCTCCCTCTCCCTCTGCTGCGCTCTCTCTGTGTCAAATAAATAACTTAAAATCTTTAAAAAAAAAAAAGAAGACAGCAGAGACCAGAGGCAACCAGTGGCGATTAGAGCCATCCACTCCTTATTCCATTCTGGAACTTTTCAGGTTCACAAGTCAATGTGCTCCTTTAGATACAGGCCAATGTGAATCGGTTTTCTGTCTCTCGTAACCAAAAGTTTCTGACTAACCCAGGATAGGACCAGAGAGGGCTTGGTGCAACTTTGAGGAAATGCAAGAAGGCACAGAGCCCAAGGGGAGAATGGGCAGGAGAAGAGTGGCTGAGGGCCAGGGCATGGAGGGCCTTGCAGGCCACAGTAAATGTTTGAATTTTTAACTCAGTGAACGGGGAAGCCGCTGAATGGTCTAAAGCACAAGAGTCATATGAAAATGGCTCTTCGGGGACAAAGGGCATCAAAAACCTGTGGTTATTAGCTTCTCAGAGACAACAAATAGTCTAAGTCTCAATGTGTTGCATTGAAATTCTACTGTAAGGGCATTGGCTGTCGGGGTTTTTGTGTCCAAATACTCGCAGTCACCTCTTTGGTTATGAGCCATCAGAAAGAGGGCAGAATAATATAGAAGTATTTAAGGGACCGTAGCTATAGGAATAAACCAATCCCCATTCTTGTTTAAAAAAGGAAGACGGGGTGCCTCGGTGGCTAAGTCGTTAAGCATCTGCCTTCTGCTCAGGTCATGATCTCAGGATCCTGGGATCGAGCCCCGCAACGGGCTCCTTGCTCAACGGGGAGTCTGCTTCTCCCTCTGCCTCTGCCCCTCCTCCCGATCATGCTCTTGCTCTCTCTCTCTCGAGTACACTCTCAAATAAATAAATAAAATCTTTGAATAAATAAAGGAAGGAAGAAGGAAGGAAGGAAGGAAGGAAGGAAGGAGGACACTGTTTATGTGTCTGCCTTGGTTGTATTGATCGGACCTACTACACCAAACTGGTAAGAATGATTGCAGTGGAGGAATGGGCTTTCTTCTGTATACACTTCTGTAATTCATTTTATTTTTACAATAAGCATGTATAACTCTTAAAATTAATGAAGAATGAATATTCTAAGTGCTGAAAATAATTATGTCAGTATCTATTAAAATTTTAAAAACTCAGGGCGCCTGGGTGGCTCAGTTGGTTAAGGACTGCCTTCGGCTCAGGTCATGATCCTGGAGTCCCTGGATCGAGTCCCGCATCGGGCTCCCTGCTCTGCACGAGTCTGCTTCTCCCTCTGACCCTCCCCCCTCTCATGCTCTATCTCATTCTCTCTCTCAAATAAATAAATAAAATCTTTAAAAAAAATAAATTTTAAAAACTCATGGGGTGCCTGGGTGGCTCAGTCGGTTGGGCATTTGCCTTTGGCTTGGGTCATGGTCCCGGAGTCCTGGGATCAAGCCCCACATTGGACTCCCTGCTCGGCAGGAAGCCTGCTTCTCCCTCTCCCTCTGGCTGTCGCTCTGCCTGCTTATACTCCCTCCCTCTCTCTCTGTCAAATAAATAAATAAAATCTTTAAAAAAAATTTTTTTAAACTCATACCCTTTCCTGTTAACCAGCATTTCTATAGTGGGATTCTTCCTTATAGAACAGAGGTCAGCAAACTTTCTTGGTAAAGAGTAAATATTTTGTGCTTTGTGGGCCATCCAGTCTCTGTGTCAATGAGTCAGCTCTGCCAGGGTCCTGGGAAAGCAGCTATGGATATTATGTAAATGAATGCATTTGGCAATGTTCCAATAAAACTTTATTTACAAAAATATGTGCTGGGGCTGGATTTGGTCTGTGGAACTTGGTTTGTCAACCCCTGCTATAGAAAAAAAAAAAAAAATATATATATATATATATATATACACAAATATATGTACCAGGATGTTTATTGCAGAATGTTTGAAGCAAAAAGCAAAAAAAAAGGCAAAATACTTGATGTAACATAAACATTCATCATTAGTTCATTAGTGGAATGGTTGATAAATTACAGTATGCTTATACTATGGAATTTTATGCAAATATTAAATGAGCCAGTTAGAACCATGCCTACTGACCTGGATGAATGTCCATAAGGCTTTAAGTGATCAGAGATATTTGCAGAATAACACAAATAATACTCATAGTAGCTTTTCACAAACCTGTGAATGCCAAGTAACTTGGCAAGGCCTCCCACTGTGGATGGAATGCACTTCCCAGTCCCACAGCAGCTTGGCCATGTGACTTGTTTTGGCCAATGGAATGTTAGCAAATGTCCTGTGAACAGGGATTTTCATGTGCTTTTGGCCTCTGGAACTCTTGTGGGTGCCTTGAGAAGAACATGTCTCAAGGAGCCACTGGTCTGCAGAGGAGGAGGAACACGCAGAGCAGACTCAGCCCAGTGACCCTGCCGCCTGGAGCAGAATGGGCCCGCTAAGCCCAGCTGAGACCTGCAGACCCATGAACATGAGAATAAATGGTACTTTTTTTAAGTTTTTTTTTCTTTTTTTTAACGGGAGCCTGGGTGGTTCAATCGGTTAAGTGTCTGCCTTCAGCTCAGGTCATGATCCCGGGGTCCTGGGATCGAGCCCCGCATCGGGCTCCCTGTTCGGCAGGAGCCTGCTTCTCTCTCTCCTCCCTGCTCATGCTCTCTTCTCACTATCTCTGTCTCTCTCTCAAATAAATAAATAAAATCTTTAAAAAAAAAAGATTTTATTATTCAGTAATGTCTACACCCAAGGTGCGGCTCGAGATCAAGAGTCACCCAGCCGGGTGCCCTTGATTGCTTATTATTGTAAGATGTCTAGGTCATTTCTAAGTCAGCATTAAGGTTGTCAATGTGAAGGGACCTAGTGTGATTGATGGACACCTGCTGCTTTAGCCAGTCCAGCATCTCTTCATTCTTACCCTCCTAACATCTCCCTGATTCTCCTTTAAGGGACCACCGCTTTCCCACTCTTGTCCATGTGGAAAGCGTGGGGTGTGGCTCAGGGTAGGTACGAGAGCCAGCAGTGTGCTTGAGCTGGCTCCAGCAGGCTCACGAAAGCTGGCGACGAGACTGGAGTTTGGTAAGCCAGGTGACATCACGTCGGTAACTCGAATTGGGCTGCCGTGGGAGTATTCACACCACAGAAACCGGCAAACACCACAAATCAAAGTTTTACTTTCCCGAAAAGCCAGTTGTTAGACATTTATCAGCACACCACTGCGCGTGACTCAGGGCTGGTTCATCAGAGAACCTCCTGGACCTAGAGGAGGGCTGGACTCGAGTCAGGCCAGGAGAGTCAGCTTGGGTATTAGAAAAGAAACATCCTGTTCTACTGGGGTTCCCGGAGAGGGAGGATGATGCCTGGATCTTCCAGGAGCCACTGTGGAGAATAAAGCCAACACTGTGTCAGAAGACCTAAAGGCTGGGCGCCTGGGTGGCTCAGATGGTTAAGCGTCTGCCTTCGGCTCAGGTCACGATCCCAGGGTCCTGGGATCGAGTCCCGCATCGGGCTCCCTGCTCCTTGGGAGTCTGCTTCTCCCTCTGCCTCTCTCTCTCTCCCTGTCTCTCATGAATAAATAAATAAAAAAAAAAATAAAAAAAATAAAAAAAAAAAAAGAAGACCTAAAGGCTGATGAGAAGCCAGGTCCTGTTGACATCATCTGAGCTCCTTGATTCAGCACTGCCTGAAACCTGCTTTTCCCTGTATTCCCTGTTCCACAAGCCAATATACGTATTCTCTTTGTGGCTGATGCTCCTGGCGCCCCATCCCAAATCCCCTTGACCTACCTCCAAGGTCAGCTACCACCATGGCAGATCGTGCCGATACGTTCTCGCCCACCCCCCACCCCCCATATACCAGGGTCTCCCCAGGACAGGCTGCAGAGAGCCCAGGAAAAGCGCCAAGGATCTGATACCACCAGGGGTCATCCTCAGTGGATGGGATATAGGAGTCAGTGGTTAAATACCCAAGCTTCTCAGTCCCCTGGAGGGACTGTTCTGAGGAGCGTGTGTGCGTGTGTGTATGTCGTGTGTGTGGTTTTTGTTATTGTGGTTTTTCCCCCATGTACATAAAAAAGGAATGCAGAAAATACATTCACCATGCCTGACCTTCTGCAGTGTAGAGCTCTTTAGACGAGATGAGGCACTCCCCCCGAGATGCACACCAAGTTTTAAGGCTCAGATGTTAGTGAAACTAAGCTTTTAAGTCCCACAAAACTCTGGTGCATCATGCAAGCAATGTCCAACCTGAGGAGGATATCTCTGTCCGTGGTGGATTTGTCCAGGAATAAATTGAGGCTGGAAATAGCAAACTAAAGTTAGCAGGGATGTTCTGCCTCGTGACCTCCTTCAGGAACATCCTGTCCAGAGGAAAGGATATTTAAGGAGAAAGGAAGCAGCATGAGTTCAACTCGGCCAAGTAGTAGAGGAAGAACATCGCAAACACAAAGTGTGGTTCTGGTCTGTGTTCCAGCGAGAGACGGGTGGGACAAATAGCCATGAAATACCTCCGACACGCTTGTAATTTGTTTGTCCTTCTCCTCTTTGACCTGCTCCGTATGTTTTTAATTCTCCTTTTGCTTATTTTTCTCTCCTTTTATTTTCACTTTGACATAGGTTTTATCACCTGTCTTTCTGGAAATTAAGCCTCAGAGGCTTGAGCCACTTGGCCAAGACGGAACAGTGGGAGAGCTGGGGTTTGAACACGTGCCCCCTTTACTCCAGGTTGACAGGCATATAGAGGGTGATCAATAAATATGGTGTATATGGGCACCTGGGTGGCTCAGTTGGTTAAGCGACTGCCTTTGGCTCAGGTCATGATCCCGGAGTCCCGGGATCAAGTCCCGCATCGGGCTCCTTGCTCGGCGGGGAGCCTGCTTCTCCCTCTGACCCTCCCCCCTCTCATGTGCTCTCTGTCTCTCTCTCATTCTCTCTGTCTCAAATAAATGGATAAAATCTTTAAAAAAAATTTTTTTTAATAAAATAAATAAATAAATATGGTGTATAAATAAAAGAAGCAAGCTCCAGCTTACAGAAAGGGAGTCTAAATCTATGAGGATTCTTGATCATGCCTACTGAGTGAAGTAATAATAACAAGATAGCAATATTTCATACAGCAATATGGAAAATCAGGTACCATGTTTGTACCCATTTGACAGCTGAGGAAATTGAGATTCAGAAAAAGTTAACTCCCCCACTAGACTACAGGCATGGCAATATTTTGTCTTGCTTGTGACTTCACATTGAGCCTAGAGATACTAAATGTACAGTTCTGTCTGCTTGATCACACTTCCCCAAGCTCACCCACATAGTAAGTAGTGGAGATGTATTTATATATTTTTAAAGATTTTATTTATTTATTTGAGAGAGAGAGAGAACAGAGGGAGAGTAAGAAGGAGAAGCAGACTCTCCGCTGAGCAGAGAGCCCGACGTAGGGCTCTATCCCAGGACCCTGGGATCATGACCTGAGCCGAAGGAAGACGCTCAACCGACTGAGCCACCCAGGCATGCTGTAAGTAGTGGAGATTTAATTTGAACTCAGTTCTCTCTGATTCCAAAGGCTGGCTCCAGGCTATCAATCACTAAGCAATGACAAAATAATTATGGAGGTAATCTAGGTAAACTGATCATATCTTAGAAGCAGTTAGAGCATTTTGCCATAATGACTTGAGGTTTCTATTAGTCAGGAGTCTCATTGGTAAGTAATAGAAGCCCAACCCAAACAAGCTTAAACAAAAAGTTGGGGAGATATGAGGCATAGTTGAAGCAAGGGTCTCACAGCTGTCAGTCACCACTCTCTATCCTCTTAGGTTTTTTTCTCCATGCTGGTTTCACCCTCCTGCAGCTTTCTCCACATGCTGCTTCTGCTTCCTTCCCACCAGCCTCGCAACCCCAATGGAAAGAGGCAATCCCTTTGACAAAAGTTTCAAGAAAACTTCTGAGAAGGGCTCCCATTGGCTCAGCCCGAATTACTCTGAACCAATCACTTTGGCCTGAGAGATGATGCTTTCATTGATCAGGCTTGTGTCTTATGCGTACTCCTGGATCCTGAGGATAGGAAGAGCCTTCCCAAACCACAAGGACTAAGAGTGGAGAAGGGCTAGCTCTCCAACAGAAAACTCGGGTGTCATTACCAGGGGAGGGCGCAATAGATGCTGGGTCAGCCAAATGAACAAAGATTTGGCTCCTTGTCAGCTGACTTATGAATTATTGTTACTGGTCACACACACACACAAAAAATGGCTATAAGAGAAACTGTCAATGAGATCAGTGCAGAGCTATTCTTTCAATTGAAAGAAGAATCAATAAACTCATTGGAAATAAGTCCTGGAGCGCCTAGAAGCCGTTTTATGGATGAGAAAACCAAGGTTCAACATCCCTGATTAAATGCCACCTTCTCAGAGAAGCCTTCTCCATCACCTTATCTAAAATAGCACCCATGGGGGGAGGGCGCCTGGGTGGCTCAGTCAGTTAAGCGTCAGACTCTTCATTTTGGCTCCAGTCATGGTCTCAGGGTCATGAGATGGAGCCCTACGTCAGGCTCCATGCTCAGCATGGAGTCTGCTTGTCCCTCTGCCCCTGCCCCTCTCCCTCCCCCTCCTTATGCTCTCTCTCTCAAATAAATAAAATATTTTTATAAATAAGTAAATAAAGGAACAGTAAGATGTTAATTTTGAATCAAAGGAGAATCCACAGACGTATTATATTTCGGCAGTCGGGAATGATGAAATGAAATTACTAATAGACACAAAACAGGTCAGCATCCCCAGGGCAACACATAGTGCTTGGAACCATCTCTTCCATAGATTGCCCAGCAATTAGGTCTCCACTGGACAAAATTCATTTGCATCTCTATGGGCAAGAATCATTTGCATTATTACCAGTTGTGTACAAATTATAGAGTTGCAAAATAGCTCAAAGACAAAGCAAGGCACAGAACCCCATAGAATCAGATAACCTGAAAGGGCCCCCTTCCTTTGCCATACTTCACTAGCATACCCTCTCTTCTCATTTGCCTTTAAGCCATCAACTGGAAATCCAAGGAAACTGAAGGGATGTTCGGTTAGTCAGGACTCTGAGTTGCAAATAACAGAAACTCAGCTCAAGCTGGGTTAAAAGAGAATTCTTTGGCTTATCCTTGGTCGACCAGATTAAAGACTGTGTTCAAGTACAGCTGGATCTAGAAGCTCAGACAAAATCATTGGGAATCTGTCTTGTCCATCTCTTGGCCCTGATTTCCTTTGTTTTGACTTCATACCAGGGAGCCTATCACTCCCGGGGGGCCCTTCAAGCTCCAGCTTTATATTCAGTTTGGTAACCCATGCAAACAGGAACGCAGGGCTAAGGGCTCCAGCAAAAGCCTACGACTGAATCTCAAAGGCTCTGATGGGCTCAATTTGGGGTCACGGGCTCATCTCCTGAACCAATCACTGTGGTCAGGATGACAGAATGTTCTGATTGACCAGGGCTGCCTGGTCACACGCCCACTTATCAAGTCAGAGAGTGGGGTTAGCTCCTCCTAACTGCGTGGATTGAGCAAGAGAAAGGGGAGTCTTCCTGGAGGAAAATCAAGATGCTGCTGACTTAACATAATTGTATTGTGGAGGCTGCTCAAATTTTAGAATCAACAGCCATCACAACATAATCTTTTTTTTTTTTTTTTTTAGATTTTATTTACTTATTTGACAGAGAGAGACAGCGAGAGCAGGAACACAAGCAGGGGGAGTGGGAGAGGGAGAAGCAGGCTTCCCACTGAGCGGGAAGCCCGATGCGGCGCTCAATCCCAGGACCACGAGATCATGACCTGAGCCGAAGGCAGACGCTTAACGACTGAGCCACCCAGGTGCCCCCATAATCTTCTTATTTTAAAAAAGATTTATATATATTTTTTATTTTAGAGAAGAGAGAGTGTGCCTGAGTGGGGAGAGGGGCAAAGGGAGAGGTAGAGAGAGAGTCTTCAAGCAGACTGAGCATGGAGCCCAACTCGGGGCTCGATTCCTGGAACCAGAGATCATGACCTGAGCTGAAATCAAGAGTCAGCTGCTCAACCGACTGAGTCACCCAGGCACCCCCCACCCCTATCTCAACATAATCTTACTAAGTACCCTGTTATATACCAGGCAGGAAGGAAACTATTTCTGGTGCCGGGGAAGGAATTACACTTTCTAGAGTTCACTAACATAACCTCTCAGCTCTGCCCTTCCACACACACATACACACAGACCATGGAGCGGAGGCTAGAATTTTAGGAAAATGGAATGAGAATTAATACCCAGGGTGCCGGGGCACCTGGGTGGCTCAGTCGGTTAAGCGTCTGCCCTCGGCTCAGGTCATGATCAGGGTCCTGGGATCGAGCCCCAAGTCGGGCTCCCTGCTCCGCGGAAAGCCTGCTTCTCCCTTTTCCTACTCCCCCCTGCTTGTGTTCCCTCTCTTGCTGTGTCTCTCTCTGTCAAATAAATAAATAAAATCTTAAAAAAAAAAAAGTACCCAGGGTGCCTGGCTGGCTCAGTTGGTAGAGCATGTGACTCTTGATCTCTGGGGTCGTAAGTTCAAGCCCTGTGTTAGGTAGAGAGATTACTTAAAAATAAAATCTTGGGATGCCTGGGTGGTTTAGTCAGTTAAGCATCTGCCTTCAGCTCAGGTCATGATCCCAGGGTCCTGAGATCGAGTCCCACATCGGGCTCCCTGCTCAGTGGGAAGCCTGCTTCTCCCTCTGCCTCTACCTGACACTCCCCCTGCTTGTGCACTTTCTCTCTCTCAAATAAATAAATAAAATCTTTAAAAATAAATAAATAGCATCTTAAAAAAAAATACTCACACCCTGACTGGGTTGAATAGTGTCTCCCAAAGTTAATATCCACCCAGGACCTCAGAGTGTGACCTTATTTGGAAATAGAGCCTTTGCGGATATAATCGAGTTAATATAGGGGAGAACCAGTATCGTTTCCTTCTACCCCCCGAAGTTTTCAGCTGGAGCCCCCACAAAACAAAAGACAGATTAACCAAGAGGAAAACATAGATTTAATAGAATTTTTACAGGACACAGCAGTTTTTTACAAGCAAATAAAGACCCAAAGAAACAGTTACACTTGAGTATTTTTATACTAGATTTGATGAAGAGGGGAGAGTTGTGGGAAAATGTGATAGGACAAAAAGGGATGTGAGCTAAGAGTAGCAAACGGGGAAACTTAGCGCGGCCTGTTCCTTCAGATTCTCCCGGCTTCCCTCGGTCTTCCGAGATAAGAGTGCCCCGTTCCTCCCAGCACTGGGAGGGCACCTTTCACCGGAGGGTCTATGTATGACCTGCTTCAAAAAGTCCTTCCTGCCCCTGTGTTTCTCAGATTCCTTCAGCTTAAAACATTCAATGTACCCCAAGTGCCATATTTTTGGGTAGCGTATCATTAAGATGAGGTCATACTGGGGCGCCTGGGTGGCTCAGTCGTTGAGCGTCTGCCTTCGGCTCAGGTCATGATCCCAGGGTCCTGGGATCGAGCCCCGCATCGGGCTCCCTGCTCTGCGGGAAGCCTGCTTCTCCCTCTCCCACTCCCCCTGCTTGTGTTCCCTCTCTCGCTGTGTCTGTCTCTGTCAAATAAATAAATAAAATCTTCAAAAAAAAAAAAAAGATGAGGTCATACTGGATTAGAGAGGGCCCAAGTCCAGTGGCGGGTATGTTTATTAGAGGACAGACACAGAGAAGGAGCGTGAAGACAGAGGCAGGGGATCAGAGCCATGTGGTCACAAAGCCAAGGGACACCCTCCTTGGTGACAATCCGTTGCTGACAACCACCAGAAGCTAAGAGACAGGCATGGGGTAAATGCTCCCTCAGAGCCTCCAAAAGGAGCCACCCCTGCAGACACCTTAATTGTGGACTTCTAGCCTCCAGATGGCTGAGGGCATAAATTTCTGTCATTTTAAGCCACCAAGTTTGTGATGGATATTTGTCACCCCATCCACGGGAAACCAATGCACGCCTGTTACAATTTCTAAAGAGGGAACAATGAATTGGGTCACAGTTTCTAAAAATATCAAATCAAGGGGCTCCTGGGTAGCTCAGTTGGTTGGGCATCTGGCTCTTGGTTTTGGCTCCGGTCGTGGTCTTGGGATCGTGGGGTCGTGGGGTCGAGCCTTGCGTGGGGCTCCACACTCTGGCGTGGACTCTACTTGTGATTGTCTCTCTCCTTCTCCCTCTGCTTGTCTCCCCGTTCACTCTCTCTCTAAAATAAATACGTAAAATCTTTTTTAAAAAGTTTAAAAAAGATCAATTCAATTCATATTGATGTTGAAGCAAGATTAGTCACATTTTTTTCCCCTGCCTTGGAGGCATCTTGTCTTAATGAGTCACCATGAGGGCAGCTCTCTTTCCTGTCCAAGTGGCAAGCTTTTGAGACAGAGTCCATCCCTCTCCTTTGCTGTCTTGGCTAAGGTTGAAAATATTATCTATAAAGTAGAAAATTGAAACTTCCCTACAATGACAGTTACACAGGATTATGTATTCATTTGGGCAGGGACTGGGTGGGAACACAGGAAGAGGAAAATAAAATATGCAAAAGGGAGGTGAAATGTGGATGTTGTTAAACATTAACCGCCGTGGTCCGACTAGGGTTGAGAGCAAAGATCTCAAGTCAGACATACCCCCGTCCAAATCACAGAGTCACAATTTACCTGTGTAACTTAACTTCTCTGAGCGTCAGTCTCTCCCTCCATAAATGGGGTTTTTACTCCTGCTTCTTGGCCTGAGGTTTAGATGAGATGATGTATAAAAAGCCTTCACCCTAGAACCTGGCACATAATAAATGATCAATATATTTTGGCTTTAAATTTTTTCTATTTAATTTTTTAAAAGATTTTATTTATTTATTTGAGAGAAAGAGAGAGCACAAGCCAGGGGAAGGGGCTGAGCAGAGAGCCTGACACAGGGCTCCATCCTAGGGCCCCGGGATCATGACCTGAGCAGAAGGCAGTCGCTTGGGGTGCCTGTTGGGTGGCTCAGTTGGTTAGGTGTCTGCCTTCAGCTCAGGTCATGATTCCAGGGTCCTGGGATTGAGCCCCGCATCGTGCTCTCTGCTCAGCGGGGAGCTTGCTTCTCCCTCTCCCTCTGTCTACCACTCTGCCTACTTGTGCTCTCTCCGTCAAATAAATAAATAAAATTTTTTAAAAAAGAAGAAGGCAGTCGCTTAACTGACTGAGTCACCCAGGTGCCCCTCTATTGAATTTTTTAATAAAAAACATCCACAAGGTTCAAAAAGCAAAGTGAGAGGTACCTGGCTGGCTCAGTTGGTAGAGCATGTGACTCTTGATCTCGGGGTTCTGGGTTCAAACCCCACGTTGTATGTAGAGCTTACTTAAAAATAAAATCTTAAAAAAAAAAAAGCAAAGGGATATAAAAAGTAATCCATTGAAAAAACTGACGTCCACCCATCCCTGTGCACCCACTTCCTCCCTCTCCCCTACACCACTGGCAAACACGTTTCTTAGTGTTGTGAATCCTTCCTGTATTTCTTTAAGGAAATATACATGCTTAGCTCCCTTACACAAGAGGTGGCATTCTGTATAAGCTTTTTCTGCATTTTTTATTTTTTTCATTTAGCGGTAATACCCTGGAGATCATTCCACAGCAGTACAAAGAGAACTTCCTCTTCCTTCTTTATCACTGCACACGATTCCATGGGCTGCTGCGTCACCCCCTATAGAGGGAAACTCCAGTTGTTTCTGCTCTGGCAATGACCAATAATACGGCACTGAAAATCTTTGTACTCACTTTCTCTTGTATGTGCACAGGTGTATCTGTGACACAAAGATCTGAAAGCAGAATTGCTGGATCAAAGGGGAAAATGCCAGAGAACTTTTTTTTTTTTTTAAGTCATCTCTCCACCCAACGTGGGGCTTGAACTTACAACCCCGAGACCAAGAGGGGCATGCTCCACCGACTGAGCCAGCCACGTGCCCCCAGACTGCTGTTGCTACATATGGGCAAGTTGCCCCACAAAGGTCACTGGGGGGATGTATGCCAGTGTCTTTTTCCTGCAGCCTCACCAACACAACAGGCCTGAAAGCTGGTTATTATTTTGATTATTGTTTCAACGTTGTTTGTGCTAAAAAATTTTTTTCTTGCCACATTTTTGTCTATAGATACAAGCACGGTTATCTCTAACTTTATTTATTTATTTATTTTTAGATTTATTTTATTTATTTATTTATTTATTTGAAAGAGAGAGAGCACAGGAGCAGGAAGGACAGAGGGAGAGGGAGAGAGAATCTGAAGAAGATTCCCCGCTGAGTGCGGAGCCCCACGAGGGGCTTGATCTCAAGACCCTGAGATCACAACCTGAGCTGAAACCAAGAGTCAGGCACTTAACCAACTGGCCACCCAGGTGCCCTGATTTATTTATTTTTCAAAGTAAGCTCCATGCCCAGTGTGGGGCTTGAACTCACAACCCTGAGATCAAGAGTCACATGCTCTACTGACTGAGCCAGCCACACACCCCTCAAACTTTATTGGAAGAAGGCACCTCAGGTGCCCCTGGCTGGTTCAGTCGGTTAAGTGTCTGACTCTTGGTTCCGCTCTGGTCGTGATCTCAGGGTCGTGAGATTGAGTCCCATGCCGGGCTATGCTCTGACCGAGGAGTCTGCTTGGGATTTTCTCTGCCCCTCCCCCTGTTTGCATGTGCTCTCTCTCTCCCCCCACACCCCAAATAAATAAATAAATCTTCAAAATTAAAAAAAGAAAGAAAGAAAGAAGGCACCTCAGAACAAGAACAGGCTGTAATGAAAGAGAAACGATCAGACAATAGGAAAAGGTTTCTAGAGATTAGAAATATGGTTACTGAAAAAAATGTTATGCCCGTGAATATGCTGAAAAATAGAAGAAACGTGGCCAAAGACCAAATTAGTATGTGGAAATATCGGAGCAAGGAAATCCTTCAGAATATGGAGCTGAAATTTTTCAGCAAAAAAGTGCGTGAAGAAAAATTTTTTAAGTGCTTTAGACCTCCATTTCCATATCAAACACGCCTAACCCTTCTAACAAAAATGAATTCAAGATGTATGCCAGAAAAATGAAAATGGAAACCAAAACAAGCAAAAAGGCATGGTATGCAAGAGACGGTAGAATTAAGCTAAGAATGCATGACATATGGGCAGCAGGCCCAGGGAGACAGAAGAGCAAGAAATTAGAACATGAAGTCAACAGGCTCTATGAAAAATAACATAAAGAAGAAAGTCCGTTTTTTTCCACCCAAATTATATTACTAAGGACCTAGATGTTCTAAAAGCAGAAGGTAAAGAAATGCATCTCTTCTATCAATGAGGATTTTAAATACTCGCTCTGGGAATTTGGTGTGGGGAATTGATTACACTCGTTATGGAAAATCCGAGAAGCCAGCAGAAGACCAAGAGGCAGCCAGGGATTAGGGACAGCGGTTGGCAGTGGAGTGCTGGTAAAGGGTCAACTGGCTCTTGGAAAGAAGCCCTGATTTGTTGTCTGTTCCAGTTGGGGGGGATGTAAATACTCCTTCCGTGGCCAATTTCAAGCTGCCAGCATGAGGCCACCGAGCATGGAGAAGGAAAGAGAGGTGCACAATCGCTTCCTGTGTGCTGGGACAGGCCAGCTCCAGCACGCCGTTGGTAGAAAAGTGCCACCACACTCGGGGACAGTGGGAAATCTAACTGCAGCCCTGGGATCAGGGCCACTTGGTAGAAGATGGAACCATAGAAGAAGCTCTACTTCCCTTTCTGTGACAGCTGTTCTGTAGTGGGAAATATTCACATAATTTTATTATTATATATGCTGTGTATTCGAAGTTTCGAATCAACAACCATCACAACATAATCTTATTACACTGCCTACTATGTGCCAGGCAACAGTTCTAGGTCCCAGGGAGATGGAAGCGACAAGATGAAGTCCCTATATTAATACATCAGAATTTGTTAATTCATTCACCAACTAATGGGCATTTGGGTTGTTTCCAGTTTGGGGCTACAATGAAAAAAAAAGAATTCGTAAAGGAATATATGGAGTGCCTGGGTGGCTCAGCGGGTTAAGCATCCAGCTCTTGGTTTTGGCTCAGGTCATGATCTCAGGGTCCTGAGATCAAGCTTGGCATCATGCTTGATGATTCTCTCTCCCTCTGCCCCTCCCCCACTCGCTCTCGGTCTCTCTCTCTCAATAATAAAATAAATAAATAAATGCTTTCTTTTGTGGTTAGTGCTTATGGTGTCCTGTCTAAAAGATCTCTGTCCAGGGCGCCCGGGTGGCTCAGTTGGTTAAGCAACTGCCTTCAGCTCAGGTCATGATCCTGGAGTCCCGGGATCGAGTCCCGCATCGGGCTCCCTGCTCAGCGAGGAGCCTGCTTCTCCCTCTGACCCTCCCCCCCTCTCATGTACTCTCTCTCATTCTCACTCTCTCAAATAAATAAATAAATCTTTAAAAATAAATAAATAAATAAAAGATCTCTGTCCATCCCAACAGGGTCCTGTATTTTCTTCTAGTAGTTTCTAATTTTAGCTTTTATATTTAGGTCTATGACCTCTCTTGAATATTTTTCAGGTATAGTGTGAAGTGGGAGTTGAGTTCATCTTTTTCAGTATGAATATCCAATTGTTCCAACAACATTGGTTGAAAAACAAGACTTTTTTCCCTCACTGAATTACCTTAATGCTTTGATTAAAAATCACTTGGCCATAGATGTGTTAGTCTAAACTGGCCTCTCTATTCTCTTCCATTGAACTGTCTATCCTTACTTCTTTTACCTTTTGAAACATGCAAATTGGCCCAGGGTACTCTCTCACACAAACAAAATAGGCCTTTTCGTACAACAAGTATTTTCTGAGCCTAGTCTGTGCCAATCAGCAGGAATATAATAGTGTTCAAGACTCAACATTTTCCTTTTTCCTCATGGTGCTTGGAGTAGTAAACATCTGCTGGTTTTGCCTGCTCTAAATACTCTCCTCTTCCTCAAGCAACAGGTTCTTAGTTCTCCCCTGGGGAGCCACAGTCTGCCCACCCTCATCCCATGTGGTTCAGATGAAGCTGACCTCAACATCCCTTTCCCAAGGTAAACACACAACCCAGGCTTGGCCAGTGAGCACCAGTACGAGGACATTTTTGTAGAACCACCAGGAAGATGTAGTTTTCTTTCCTCTGTTGTTTTTTGTTTGTTTGTTTGTTTTGTTTTTTGAGAAAGAGCGAGTGTTGGGGGGAGGGCAGAGGGAGAGAGAGAATCCCAAGCAGGCTCCATGCTGATCAAGGAGCCTGACACAGGGCTCCATCCCACAACCCTGAGATGGTGACCTGAGCCAAAGCCAAGAGTCAGATGCCCAGCCGACTGAGCCACCCAGGTGCCCCTTTCCTTTGTCATTTCTGTAGTTGGCAAGCTGAAGGGAGCCACTGCTGCCTGAGATTGATGCCAATATGGAGGGCATCAGAGTTGGTAGGTGGGGACTGACAGATACTCACCATTTGAGCACCTGGTCCCAGCTGCGCTTGAAGCTGACGAAAACTCCTGGGCTTTCCTATTCTGTGAGTCAATGAATTCTTCTTCTTTTTTTAACTTAAGGCTGTTCGAGTTAAACCTACTTCCCCCTGCTAAACATAAAGGAATTAATACAAGCAATAGGAAAAAAGGCAAAGTCAACATGGGCATCTCAGGGAATTTCCCTGGTCAACTTTCAAGGCAATTCTTATTTAATTCCATTCATCTTGGATACCTCAGTCCAGCCCCTCTGTCCAATCAATCAACAAGTCCCTAGAAAGCAGTATTTTTCAGACTGAGGATTATGACCCACTAGTGAGTCATGAAATGAATGTAATGGGTTATGGCCAGAAGTTTTTTTTGTTTTTTTTTTTAATGAAAGAGAATGGAATAAAAGGAATAGAAAATATCAGAGGGCATTGCATGTTGTAAGGCTAAGTATTTTTTTTTTAAGATTTTTTTGGGGGGGGGGGGGCGCCTGGG
>NW_023270374.1:37115450-37119798 GCF_011800145.1 Mirounga leonina | reverse complement strand
GGGGGGGGGGGGGCGCCTGGGTGGCTCAGTCGTTAAGCGTCTGCCTTCGGCTCAGGTCATGATCCCAGAGTTCTGGGATCGAGCCCCGCATCGGGCTCCCTGCTCCACGGGAAGCCTGCTTCTCCCTCTCCCATTCCCCCTGCTTGTGTTCCCTCTCTCGCTGTGTCTCTCTCTGTCAAATAAATAAATAAAAATCTTTAAAAAAAAAAGTTGTTTTTTTTTTTTTTGAGAGAGAGAGAATGAGAGAGAGCACATGAGATGGGGGAGGGTCAGAGGGAGAAGCAGACTCTGCTGAGCAGGGAGCCCGATGCGGGACTCGATCCAGGGACTCCAGGATCATGACCTGCGCCGAAGGCAGCCGCCCAACCAACTGAGCCACCCAGGCGCTCAAGGCTAGGTATTTTATAAAACTTTTCTCTCTGCTGTATGCATGTATGTAGTATACATTAAAGGTATTTCTCCCTATGAGATGCAGTGAGTTTGAAAACCACCACTGGAGGGGCGCCTGGGTGGCTCAGATGGTTAAGCGGCTGCCTTCGGCTCAGGTCGTGATCCCAGGGTCCTGGGATCGAGCCCCACATTGGGCTCCCTGCTCCGCGGGAGGCCTGCTTCTCCCTCTCCCACTCCCCCTGCTTGTGTTCCCTCTCTCGCTGTGTCTCTCTCTGTCAAATAAATAAATAACATCTTTAAACAAATAAATAAATAATTTTTAAAAAAATAAAAAAGTTTTTAAAGATATTATTTATTCATTTGAGAGAAGAGAGAGAGAGAGAGACAGCACAAGCTGGGGGGGGTGGGAGGGAGAAGCAGACTCCCCGCGGAGCAGGGAGCCCAATGCAGGGCTCCATTTCAGGACCCCGGGATCATGACCTGAGCCGAAGGTAGACGCTTAACCAACTGAGCCACCCAGGCACCCCTCCCCTCCTTTCTGTTTGCTAAGAGAACTTTGGTTTTGTTCAGGAATGGAAGCAGCCATGTGTTTATGGGGAGGTGGAGCTGAGTGGAATCAGGGATGGTGGTAAGCCTCTTCATAGCCTAGGAGTGAGTTTTGATTGATCCATGCCAGTGGTTTTCAAAGTGTGGTCCAAGAACCCCTGAGAGTCTCTGAGACCCTTTCAGGAGGTCCATGAGGCCCTCCTTTTTGCAACAACGTATCTGTGTGAGGCCAGAATTTCTTTACATATTTCAAGCAAAACAACATATCACAATGGATTAAATGCAGAAGGAGAAAGTAGAATCCAGCTTCTTCTATTACGTCAGACATTAAAGAGATAAAGAAAAATGTAAAACAATGTCACTTTTCCACTAATTATTGTTTGGGGGGAAATGCCATTTTTCACTAAAATAATTATTATTTAAGGGGCGCCTGGGTGGCTCAGATGGTTAAGCATCTGCCTTCAGCTCGGGTCATGATCCCAGGGTCCTGGGATCGAGCCCCACATGGGGCTCCTGGCTCAGCAGGGAGCCTGCTTCTCCCTCTCCCTCTCCCTCTCCCACTGCTCATGCTCTCTCTCTCTCTCTCTCTGTATCTCTGTGTCTCAAATGAATAAATAAAATCTTTAAAAAAAATTATTATTTAAGTTAACATGTAAAGGGTAATTTTAAGTGAATTAATGAACGCATATATTTTAATTTTTCAGTTTTACCTTTTAAAACAGCAAACATCAGTCAATATAACCACAAAAACCAAAGCTCTTTGGGGTCATTATAATATTTAAGAGTTTGAAAACCACAAACATAAGCCAGTCATGGTCGTCTCCTACCCTTTACCAGTGATTTTATCAGGAATATGGTACAATTCTAGAAAATGGAACTTAAAATCTGCTGAGGACTTCTGCAAAAGTGTTCCTTCTAGGGAAAAAAAGAAGAGCTGATAGGAGGAAACAGTCCCTGTCCTTTTACTAGGTTAATGTGCACGCAATGTGATGTCTAGAGCTGTGGCAGCCATCTTGCAGCTATGAGGTTACAAGGCTGAGGCAAAGTCTGCACACTGAGGACAGCAGAATGAAGAGATGGAAAGAATATGCGTTCTTGAAGATAGTGTTGAACCTCTGTCTGTATCCACCAGCACAAGACCACCTATCTCTGGATTTCTTGTTTTGTGAGATAATAAATCTCTCCCCCCACTAGATTGTAAGATCCATTAGGCAGAGTTTTGCCTTAATTTGGGGTTTTTAACTATTTTAATCACTGCCCTATCACCAGCACCTAGAACAGAGCCAGGAACATAGTAGGTAATAGGTAAATGTTTGTTGAATAAATGGATGACTCCATTGAATTATCCATGAATAAAAAGTCTTTGTTGGATTTTGATGTTGTTACTTATAGCCAAAGAATCCTACTCGAATCAAGTGTCCAACACTACTCCAATTTCCATCTGTGGGGATCTTTTTCAGAGATCCTCTTCAATAACCTCCTTCCATCAATCAGCATCCCAGCCTATGCTGGGCATGACCTAATTATAACCCCACAACACTAAGGGATTATCTCTGTTTGAGCAATTCTGCCCCCCCACACACACACTTTTTTTTTTTTTAACTGCCTCCACTAGAGGTAGGGGTCAGAGACTTATTAGTTTGGGTACAATATCCCAGCTGCTATAACAAAGAGACCTTAAGTTATTGGCTCAAACAAAATCAAGTTTATTTTTCTCGCACTTACCAATCCAGACTTAGGTGGTTCTAAGGTAATAGCATTGACAAACTCAACACACAATTTCAATCTCCATGTCCAAGGTAGCTGCACTAGCTTCTGCCATCACCTCTGTATCCCAGCCAGTGGTAAAGGGCAGGAGAAAGGGCAAAGAGGGAACATATCCATTTCACTTAATGGCATGATCTGAAATGAGCTTGCATCATTTCTGCTCATATCTCACATAAACTCTCATAAACATCTCAGAACTTGGTTACATGAACACTTAGATCCAAAAAAAAAAAAAGAAAAAGGTCAGAAATGTAGTCATCAACTGGACAATCCTGTGCCAGCCAAAACTCATGAGTTCTTTTATTAAAGAAAGAAGGAGAAAAGAAGATATTAGTGGTCAAGCAGCTGTCTTTGCTACGTTCGGTTTGGTTTGATTTGTATTTGTATCCTCAGAGCCTTAAACAAGGCTTGACACATGGTAAATGTTGAGGAGATGTTTAAAGAAAGAAATAATAAAGGAAACAAAGAAATAAACAAAAAAACCCAGAATCCAACCCTTAATCTGGAGAGAACTCAGATGAAGCATTAATGTACCACAGACAACACAAAACAACACTTGCTGGGGGTGCTAGATCAATTAATATGGTCTCTAAGGTAAACCATTTTCTCTAGTTCCACAAGACCCCTCAACCTCTCATTTCCACAGAAGCTAATTCTCTCTAGTCTGTGACCCACTCTATGGGGCAAAATCTCTCCATGGCCCTTCACCTGTGTTCACTTTCAATTGGACCAAAAAATCAGTGACAACAATGGAGAATAGCGGGACACTTGTAACCTTCATAAACTCAGAGACCCGTGTAGATTCAGCCTTGGAGATGTCACGTTCAACAGGGGCACCTGGCTGGCTCAGTCAGTGGAGCATGTGAATCTTGATCTAGGGGTGGTGAGTTCAAGTCCCATGTTGGGTGTAGAGACTACTAAAAAATAAATAAATAAACTTTAAAAAAAAAGAGAGAAACAGTTCAACAGCCAAAAGATATTAAAAAGGAATTGCATTTCCCATGCACATCTCTTAAGAACATTACAAGAAATTCACAGCAATACTAATTAGAGGTCCTTGTCCTTTCTTAGCTCTCCCACCCCACCCCCCAACTCCTTTCAACTGCTCCAGGGCCTGGCTTGCCAAGCCCTGCATTCATCAGCTAGCCTATGCTCTTCCCCTCCCTCCTCTCAGCCTGTTAGATGAGAGGCTCTCAAAGGTCCGAGGACCAGCAGGAGTAGCATTATCTAGGAGTTTGTTTGAAATATAAATCCTTGGGCCCAGACCTATTCAATGGGAATCTCTGCAGTAGGACCCAGGTGACCCTTAGGCACAATAAAGTCCAAGGAGCACCTGACCTGGCTCACTGATTTACAACTTTGGCTGCACATCTTGACAGTTTAGCAAAATCTGGGGGCACCTGGGTGGCTCGGTTGGTTAAGCAACCGACTCTTGGCTTTGGCTCAGGTCATGATCTCAGGGTTATGAGATCAAGTCCTGCATCAGGCTCCATGCTCAGTGGGGAGTCTGCTTGGGATTCTCTTCCTTCCTTCTCCCTCTGCCTCTCTCTCTCAAATAAAAATTAAAAAATCTTTAAAAAGAAGGAAGAGAAAGAGAGAGGAAGGAAGGAAGGAAGGAAGGAAGGAAGGAAGGAAGGAAGGAAGG
>NW_023270374.1:36928980-37115440 GCF_011800145.1 Mirounga leonina | reverse complement strand
AGGAAGGAAGGAAGGAAGGAAGGAAGGAAGGAAGGAAGGAAGGAAGGAAGGAAGGAAGGGAGGAAGCGAATCCTCTGATGGGTCCAGCTTGGGTCATGTGTCCAGCCCTGAACCAGTCACAGTGGCCAGATGAACAGTGTCCTCTGATTCACTACCTGCCGCCCGGCCCCGCACCCCCCCACCCCACCCCACCCCCTCACCCTCCACCTCCCTCCACCACTGCACATGTTCACAGCAGAAGTTAAACCCAGATGTGGCTGTAGAGGAACCAAATGGAACGACAATGAAGGTGGGATAGTCCACTTAAGGGATGCTCAGCAGGTGAAAATACGGTTTGCAGCTCTATGCTCCCCCTCTGTCTCCTAGCTCATTCTCCGCATCATAAAAGTGAGGAAACCAACGGGCAAAGGCAATCTCCTTTGAGGGCCTCAGTTGCCCAGCAGGCAAAGACTGAATGCTCTTTCCCGTGGGGGCAGGGATGCTGTAAGCTACTTATATTAATTATTTAGTCACATACATTAATATGGAAGATTCTGGATATATTTTGGGGGAAATTCTGAATAATTCATACTTGAATCATAATGCATACATATTATAATGCCAGATAAGTGGGAAATTATACACCAGAAACACTGTTCATGCAAATATGCAGCTTTACCTTCTGCACGAAGAAGCCATCACGGATTAATTGATAATGAGGAAGCCAATGCAATAGTAATTCTAATTCTGTACTTGGTTCTGTTTAATTGATTATAATGAACTGAAAGTAAGTTTATGATTTAAAGTTTTTGTACATGTATATTATGTACATGTACATAATTTTACATACAATTTTTTTTAAGATTTTATTTATTTGAGACAGAGAGAATGAGAGAGAGAGAGCGCACATGAGAGAGGGGAGGGTCAGAGGGAGAAGCAGGCTCCCCACTGAGCAGGGAGCTCAATGTGGGACTCAATCCTGGGACTCCAGGATCATGACCTGAGCCAAAGGCAGTCACTTAACCAACTGAGCCACCCAGGCATCCCTTTACATACAATTATAAGAGGGACCATATCGTACATATTGAGGGGTTTTCCTTTTCAAGTGAAATCGTTCTGTTTTTTCTCTTCCTTTTTCTGGCTGGCTTCTCCCTCTTCTTTTCTCCTTTTCATCTCCCTTCCTCACCTCTAGTTCATATACTCCCATCTTTTTCTCCATGTGATTTTATACAAAGACATGTCCACAGATATATTTGGGTACATATAGATATACAAACACGCATATATCCACACACACATTTACATAAGATCATGTTATCCTCATTTTTCTGCACCCTGCTTTTCTCATTTAACAGTATCACATGAGAATCCGTCCAGGTGACCTGGCAGAGAGCATTTCAGTGATGGTGCACTGTGGGATGTTCCAGCATGTAGCGTGGCTACACCATGCGGTGTTCAACCATTCCCTATGGATGGATATTTACTTTGTTTGCCGTTTTTAATTTTTTTTAAGTAAGCTCTACACCCAACGTGGGGCTTGAACTCATGACCCTGAGATCAAGAGTTGCATGCTCCACTGACTGAGCCAGCCAGGCACCCCCTTTGTTTGCCATTTTTGCCACTGTGAACAATACTGCCTAAATCTTCTTTCATGTATATCCTTACGTTGGTTCCTAAGAATGGAACCTATTCCATGGAAATGTTAAAATGTTGGGGCTCCTGGGTGGCTCAGTTGGTTAAGCGTCTGCCTTTGGCTCAGGTCATGATCTCAGGGTCCTGGGATCGAGCCCCACACCCAGCTCCCTGCTTACTGGGGAGCCTGCTTCTCCCTCTCCCTGTACCTGCCACTCCCCCTGATTGTGCTCTCTCTCTCTGTCAAATAAATAGATAAAATCTTTAAAGAAAAAAGAAATGTTAAAATGTTAAAAGATACTGGGGTACCTAGCTGGCTCAGTCAGTGGAGCATGCAACTCTTGATCCCAGGGGTTGTGAGTTTGAGCCCCACGTTGGGTGTAAAGATTATTTACATAAATAAATAAAGCTTTAAAAAAAAATGTTAAAAGATAACTACCTAAGGGCTGTAACAAGATACAAACGTATAAGGATTTTCTCATCTGGCCACCGGCAATAACTCTTATGGTTCTTCTTTTTCCTTTGCTTCCTCCCTCTCCCCCACCTCCTTCAAAATTAAGGTGAATTTCCCATGATGTAAAAGTAACCATCGGTGGTATTTGGCACAATCACAGTGTTATACCACCATCACCTAGTGAATCACGGACGTCTAAAATATCTCCATCTCCCTAAAAGGAAGCCCCACACCTGTTAGTGTCCCCCCGTGTGCCCCTCTCCTTCCGCGCCCCTCCCCCCGCCCACACCATCATTAATCTGCTTTCCGTCTCTGTGGATTTGCCTATTCAGGGCACTTCATGTGAATGGCACCCTTACAGGAGGCATGGGACTTCTTTCCCTCCGAGTGTGTTCAGGGTTCCTGCACCCCATAGCATGTATCAGTACTCCATTCCTTCCCGGGACTGAGTAACCTTCCAACATCCGCATAGAACAGCTGCTGTTCAGTTGATAGACATTTGGGTTGTTTCTTCCCTTTTTTGGCTTTTGTGAATAGTGGTGCCATGAACATTTGTCTGTTCAAGTATCTGTCTGAATACCAGCCTTCACTTCTTTCGGGTATATCCCTAGGAGTGGAATTGGTCATGAGGCAATTTTATGTTTACCCTTTTGAGGAAGTGCCAAACTGTTTTCCACAGCGGCTGCACCATTTTACATTCTCATAAACAGTGCACGAAGGTCTGTTTTCTCTCCGTATAAAGATTTTAGTCATTGGATTAAGACCCACCCTAATCCAGTATGACCTCACTTTAATTTAATTACATTTAATTTAATTACCCTATTTCCAAATAAGGTCACATTTACAAGGAGGAGGATTAAGACTTGAACCTATCTTTTTGGAAGGCACAGTTCAACCCACAATAGGGTATAATACCTTTTAGGACACAGGAAATAGAAGCAGCTATTGAGAACCATAACTAATTCAAGATAACACCACTAACAAAGTGTCTTTTCCTTAAATTGTAGGAATCTCAGCTATTTATGCAAAGGCAAGGCCATCAAGCATTGAGTGGCAGCCAGATGGTCTTGGCAGAACACCGGTGTGGATAAGTCGGCTAATTTTAGTTCATGAATACTGCATTTTAATAGCCCTTAATAACTCACATAGTGAATTACTATTAAGTCTCCTGTGGATGTATATAGACATGAAAAATTATTTCAGTGTCCATCATTTAGGTGCAAGAACTAAAGGAAGGACAAGAGATTTCAATATTCCAAACACTGTGGATTTTCTGACTTTTCTTGTGGCAGATCTAGCCAATGGGCTGAGCCCCGCAACTGCTCTCAACCTTTGACTCTCTTCTTCCTCCTATTTTGGAAGCTGGAAAGTGCTTCTGCTGCTGTGGTTGCCAACTATGCTGTTGGATTTCCAGGAATATGTTCATTTTCCTGATAGAAGGGACAGATGCAACTGGCTCCAGCCCTTTCCCTACCTCTTCCTGCTTTGAATGCTGACACGATGCCTGGTGCGGCTGCAGCCAGATTGCTGCACCATGAGGGCAAGGCCAAGATGATCAAGAGTACCTGGCTCTGGTACCATTCACCCAGCGACAGCAGCTACCTACTTCCAGATTCCTTGTTTTGGAAGAAAATGTAAGCCACTCTTCATCGGGTTATCTGCTGTTGATAGCCGCACCCCCCCCCGCCCCGCCCCCACCCCGAACTAAGTGATTCATTTCTTATGCTACTTAGACCCAACGGTACAATGACATAATTATATTTGTGATTTCATTTTGCTTGGCAATTCAAAAGCCAATTCCCCAAAGCCAAATCTTAATGGGCTCCTTGAGAGTTGGTGCCCCCAGGATTTCTTTTTTAATGAATTGGAAATTCAGGACTTAAAAATAGAGATAAAAACAAATCAGACACCCCCCTCTCCCCCACATCACAGAGGCTGATCTTCAAAGGGACCACCTAAGTGCCGTGGGGGGCCAATTACACCTGTATTACCCAGGTGGCTTTTTTCTCTTCTTATCCAGGACTATAAAGGGATCCCTGAATTCTGTAGGGACTCAGACAGCCCACTGCGAACAGTCAGGTGCTTTTAATCTCTTCTCAAGTGCTGGAGAGCACGCACAGATGCTTCCACGATTGGTTCAAAATTTTATTCTTCATGCTCTTTTGGCACCTCTGGGGCAACATAAATTCTTCCGGACTGTTGTTAGAAATGTAGACTGAAACAATCTTTTGGAAAGAAATTTAGCAAGATTTCTCAAAATTACAAATAAAGAGAACCTCTCTCCACCACTTGGCTGCATAGGCACATGACCTGGGCGATCAGATGGTTCTGTCCAGGAGTTTCAGTTCTCCAGCCAGTGATGCCAAGAGAAATGTACAGAGAATTTGGACCTACCCTGCGCATGATAACTGGGCATACTCAGGCAGGGGCAGCTACAGATGGAGTGGCAGCAACATTCACCTGGGCAGAATTTCCACGCTTAGCCTCCCTCATTTCCTGATGGTCTTTATCCTTCCTACTGATTCTATAAGCACCTGCCCTTCCCCGCATATCCTTCCCATAAACCCCTCTGCAGTTGAGGTTAGCCAGCACGGGTCTCTGTTGCTTGCCATCAAGAGCCGTGGCTGGGGGCGCCTGGGTGGCTCAGTCGTTAAGCGTCTGCCTTCGGCTTGGGTCATGATCCCGGGGTCCTGGGATCGAGTCCCACATCGGGCTCCCTTGCTCAGTGGGAAGCCTGCTTCTCCCTCTCCCACTCCCCCTGTTTGTATTCCTGCTCTCGCTATCTCTCTCTCTCTGTCAAATAAATAAAATCTTAAAAAAAAAAAAAAAAAAAAAAGAGCCGTGGCTGATAGAGCTTATATATGCTAGGGACTCTCTAGGAAGTGACAAGAGAAACTAGTTATGTGGCTGTCCCTAGAGAAGGTGACAGGGGCACAGGTTGGAGGGGAAAAGGACACTGCCTCTCTGGTCTGCTAGACCTCTGGTAAAAAATTAAATACAGCGGGGCCACTTGGGTGGCTCAGTCGGCTAAGCATTTGCCTTAGGCTTGGGTCATGGTCTCAGGGTCCTGGGATCGAGCCCTGCATTGGGCTCCCTGCTCAGCGCGGAGCCTGCTTCTCCCTCTCTTTCTCTGTGTGCTCTCTCTCAAATAAGTAAATAAAATCTTTAAAAAAAAAAATCAAATACAGGGGTGCCTGGGTGGCTCAGTCGTTAAGCGGCTGCCTTCGGCTCAGGTCATGATCCCAGGGTCCTGGGATCGAGCCCCGCGTCAGGCTCCCTGCTCCATGGGAAGCCTGCTTCTCCCTCTCCCACTCCCCCTGCTTGTGTTCCCTCTCTCGCTGTGTCTCTCTCTGTCAAATAAATAATAAAAATCTTAAAAAAAAAAAATCAAATACAGGGACACCTGAGTGGCTCAGTTGGTAGAGCATGTGACTCCTGAGTTCAAGCCCCATGTTGGCATAGAGCTTACTTTAAAAAGTATTAAAAAATCAGATACACATATTACTTTCTTTTTTTTTTTTAAGATTTTATTTATTTATTTGAGAGAGAGAGAGAACACATGAGAGGGGATAGGGTCAGAGGGCAAAGCAGACTCCCTGCTGAGCAGGGAGCCTGATGCGGGACTCGATCCAGGGACTCCAGGATCATGACCTGAGCCGAAGGCAGTAGCTTAACCAACTGAGCCACCCAGGCGCCCTACACATATTACTTTCTTATGAATAAAAAAATCCAAAGGCATGGGGCACCTGGCTGGCTCAGTCAGTAGAACATGCGACTCTTGATTTTGGGGTTGTAAGTTCAAGCCCCACGTTGGGTGTAGAGATTACTTAAAAATAAAATCAGGGGCACCTGGGTGGCTCAGTCAGTTAAGCATCTGCCTTCAGCTCAGGTCATGATCCCAGGGTCCTGGAATTGAGCCCCGCATTGGGCTCCCTGCTCAGCGGGGAGTAAACTTCTCCCTCTCCTCCTGCTCCCCGCCGCCTGTGCTCTCTCTCTGTCTCTCTCTCTGGCAAATAAATAAATTAAATCTTCAAAATAAATCAAATCAAATCAAATCAAATCTTAGGGGCTCCTGGGTGGCTCAGTCGATTAAGGATCTGCCTTCAGCTCAGGTCATGATCCCAGAGTCCCAGGATCGAGCCCTGCATTGGTCGCCCTGCTCAGCAGGGAGTCTGCTGCTCCCTGCCCGTCACCTCCTCATGCTGTCTCTCTCTCTCAAAGAAATAAAGTCTTTAAAAAAAATAAAATAAAATAAAATCTTTACAAAAAACCCAAAGGCAAAAAAAAAATCAAATTTTACTTTTAGGGCAAATCATTGTCAAATGGATGGCACTAGGGGTGCCAAGCTGACTCAGTCATATGAGCATGGGACTCTTGATCTCAGGATCGTGAGTTTGAGCCCCACATTGGGTGTAGAGATTACTTAAATAAAAAAATAAATAAACTAAAAAAAAATGGACGGCACTAATGTGCTCATCCTTTGGATTTCTCAGTACCACACTTTTCATAAAAATAAACACAAAGGAAAACATCCCTAGAAAGCTGCAGAAGAGAAAGTCTTATACCTGCTTGTCTCATTTCTAACCCTCTAAGGGGAATATGGTGGGGTTTTAAGTTACCTTCCTAGTTCAATGAGGGTTACCTGATTGTCAAAGCAAAACGAACAAAAACTACAACGAAGGAGCTTACATATATCTTAGCCTTAGGATTTGAATTTAGCAAAAGGAATTTTTAAAGCCCATTTTCTTATTTATGACCCTTCCCAGTACTATTTCATCTGAACTCCTGGAGAACTCGTAGGAGTATTTATCACTGGGTGGCCACTTCTCATGTCTAATTTATTCCCACACGTGCACTCACTCATTCATTCAACAAACATTTGTTCTGTGACTTACCATGCTTGGTGGCAGGATGGATGGGGCAAGGGCTGTTATTACGTGTGAATTCTTTTGGTTGTGGCTTTCCTAAGCCCAACTCAAATCAGTCTCAAAAGAGAATGAGGGGCTCCTGGCTGGCTCAGTTGGTAGAACATGCAGCTCTTGAGCTCAGAGTCCTAAGTTCAAGCCCCACACTGGGTGCGGAGCCTACTTTTAAAAAAATTAAAATTAATTAATTAATTAATTTAGAAAAACAGAAAATGAATTTATTGGCTTATGTCATTATAAGCTTCAGTGCATATCCACTTCAGGCATGGCTGGTTCCAGGGACACAAGCAACAACATCATGGTTTAGTCATCTTTCAGCTGAGTTGGCTCTAATTTGGCCTAGCTTCTTCAGTCCTGGGCCTTCACTTGATTGGCTGGGAGCTGGAAGGTGATTTGGCCAGTGCTCGGTCACATGGTCAAACCAGGAAGTGAGAGAGCAAGGTCACGCTCATCTGAGTCACGTGCATTGAGATTGGCCATGGTTCCCCAAAAGAAACCTAGCGTCCAGTGACTGGAAAAAGGAAGAATGGATCTGACCTTGCAAAAACAACAGATGTCCATTTATAGGTGTAACAAAGATGAACAAAATACCTTTGGGGGACTATAGAAGCCCCCATTGCAGCTGGTGGGAGTAAAGACTGGGAGCAGCTCTGCTGGAGAGCAGTCTGGCCGTACTTGTCACTCACTTCCCCTGTGACTGAGCACCTCCTCTCCTGGGGATGGAGTCTGCAGAACCGCTCAATCAGGGGCGCCTCGGTGGCTCAGTTGGTTAAGCAGCTGCCTTCGGTCAGGTCATGATCCCGGGGTCCTGGGATCGAGCCCCACATTGGACTCCCTGCTCATGGGGAGCCTCTTCTCACTCTTCCCCTGCAGCCCCCCCTGCTTGTTCTCTGTCAAATGAATAAATAAATAAATAAATAAATTTTTTTTAAAGAACTGCTCATTCAGTGCACAGATGTGCACATGGACGCCCAGGGCAGTGACACGTGTGGAGGCTGCAGGTGGAGGTGGAGACGGCGATGGGCGCGCATCGCAAGGGGGGCGCATTGGTTAACTATGCCAGAGGCACACAGTACCGGGAAGCCGCTAGAAAGCATGACCAGTTGTTCATATAGACATGCATGGATCTTGAAAATTGAGTGAAAAAATAAACCCAACGAACCCTCTGACACGAGACTATTTGTGTAAATGTAAAACGTATGCTTACATTGCTAGTAATCAGGATAGTTATCTTTGCCAGATGTGACTAGAAGGAAGCCAGGGCTGCCCAATTAAAGATGAGGTTTGCTGGCTTTCCTTGCAGCCAACCGTGGCCACGTGACGAGGTTCTGGCCAATGGGATGCGAGTGCAGAGAATGCAGGCACCCTCCCGGATCAGGACCTTGAAAGGGAGGGACAGCGCCCCGCCTCTCTTGTCCCACCTGAGAGCCCAGGAGCCCATGCAGCTGTCTTGGTCCTTAAGGTGGAAGCCCCATGTTGAGGATACTGAGCAACAAGGTAGGGCTACCCTTGGCCCCTTATATAGATGGACTATTAAGTGAGAAATGGAACTATTCCCTTTTGGTCTTTGTACAGCTAGCTATAGAACCTACATACTGGGGCGCCTGGGTGGCTCAGTTGGTTAAGCGACTGCCTTCGGCTCAGGTCATGATCCTGGAGTCCCGGGATCGAGTCCCGCATCGGGCTCCCTGCTCAGCGGGGGTCTGCTTCTCCCTCTGACCCTCCCCCCTCTCATGTGCTCTTTTTCATTCTCTTTCAAATAAATAAATAAATAAATCTTTAAAAAAAAGAACCTACATACTAATACAGTCCTCAATAAGTGTTATTAATTTAATGTTATTGTTGTTCTCCCCCCAATTATCATTATTGTTTCTTTATTGACCTAAGGCATTACTCAAATATAGTTTGATTTCTCTTGGTACCCTGATAATGGAGGCTATAACCCTTAGGGTTCCTTCCTTCCTTCCCTCCTTACTTTCGATTTCTTTTTTAAGATTTTATTTATTTGACAGAGAGACACAGCGAGACATTTTTAAGTTATCCCTACACCCAACATGGGGCTGGAACTCACAACCCTGAGATCAAAAGTCCCTCTCTCTACCAACTGAACTCTCTACTAGCCAGGCACCCCACCCTTAGGGTTCTTTCATTGCAAAGGACGAAAAACACCTTTGGCTAAATTGAGCAAATAAGGAATTTATTGGTAGGCTATGGAGGAACTGACTGACTCAAGGAAGGGCTGAAGAACCAGTTTCCGGAAGGCCAGGGCTGGGGTTAAGCTGGGAATCCAGGTGGCAGGGACTAATGAGGACTAGAGGAGTCGAGATAGATCATGGTGTGGGGGGCAGGGTGAACAGGGAAGCCATGTTTGCAAGAAAGTGTCCAGCTGGGAGGCCATTTCAGAATGGGCAGGCCTCTCAAGGAGGTGACATTTTAAGCTGAGCATGGAGGATCAGAAGGAGCTGACCTCGTGAAGATGCTGGAGAAAGTCTCTCAAGCAAAATGCCTTTGGAAGGGAATCTATTTGAGAAACACAGGAAAGGGAGTGCGAATAGACTGGTTGGAGTATAACGAAGTAGGCAGAGAATGTATGAGATGCAATCAGAGGCCAGAGGAAGATCATGGAGGATCTTGAAAGCCCTGGAAAAAGAGTTGGGGTTTTATTCTGATTGTTATGGGAAACTGATGAAGAATTTTTTTTTTTAAGATTTTATTTATTTATTTGACAGAGAGAGACAGCGAGAGAGGGAACACAAATAGGGGGAGTGGGAGAGGGAGAAGCAGGCTTCCCACTGAGCAGGCAGCCTGATGCAGGGCTCGATCCCAGGACCCTGGGATCATGACCTGAGCCGAAGGCAGACGCTTAACGACTGAGCCACCCAGGAGTCCCCTGATGAAGAATTTTAAGTAAGGGTCTGGCATGACTGGATTTTTCAGATCCACCTAATTGCTGTGTAGAAAACTGATCACAGTGGGAGCAAGGGTGGAGGCAGGGAGACCAAGAGATGGTGTGTAGTAGAGAAGGGGATGGAAGCCAAAGCCCACAGGGATGCTACTCCTGGTTGGGAAATGAGAGGAAAAAGAAAATAAGAGCCACTCCCTACTTTTGTGCTTATCAAAGCCTTATGGAAGGGAGCAGATTTTGGTGGGGCAAGAGGCAATCAATGATTCTGTTTTGTACAATTGATAATAGTTAGAGATGCCTGTAAATAGCTGCAAATTTGGACATGCTCAGGGGAGAGGAGATATAAAGGGAGAAGTCATCAGCATCAAGATGCTATTTAAAATCTTGGCACTGGGGGCGCCTGGGTGGTGTAGTCAGGTCAAGTGTCCAGCTCTTGGTTTCAGCTCAGGTCTTTTTTTTTTTTTTTTTTTTTAAGATTTTATTTATTTGGGGCGCCTGGGTGGCTCAGATGGTTGAGTGTCTTCCTTCGGCTCAGGTCATGATCTCCAGGCCCTGGGATCGAGCCCCATGTCGGGCTCCCAGCTCAGTGGGGAGTCTGCTTCTCCCTCTCCCTCTGCCTCTCCCCCTGCTTGTGCTGTCTCTCAAATGAATAGAAAAAAGATTTTATTTTTTTGAGAGACAGAGAGCACAAGAGCAGAGGGAGAGGGAGAGTCTCAAACAGACTCCTCACTGAGTGCAGAGCCAGATATGGGGCTCAATCCTATGACCCCAAGATCATGATCTGAACTGAAACCAAGAGTCAGCCGCTTAACCCACTGTGCCACCCAGGCAGGCTTCGGCTCAGGTCTTGATATCAGGGTGATATCAAAAGATCAAGTCCCGGGGCACCTGGGTGGCTCAGTCGTTAAGCGTCTGCCTTCGGCTCAGGTCATGATCTCAGAGTCCTGGGATCGAGCCCCGCATCGGGCTCCTCGCTCTACGGGAGGCCTGCTTCTCCCTCTCCCACTCCCCCTGCTTGTGTTCTCTCTCTCGCTGTGTCTATCTCTGTCAAATGAATAAATAAAAAAAAAAATCTTAAAAAAAAAAAAATACTACACTCTTCTAATCCATTTAAAAAAAAAAAAAGAGATCAAGTCCCACATGGGGCTCCACACTCAGTGTGGAATCTGCTTGAAACTCTCCCTCTCCCTCTGGCCCTCTTGCTCATGCTCTCACTCTCTCTCTCAAATAAATAAATCTTTTAAGAAATTAAAAAATAAAAATAAAATCTTAGCACTGAAAAAGGTCCTCTAGAAAGCGGGCAGTTCCAGGACCCAAATCCCAGGGCCATCCAAGGTCAACATGCACACAAGTCTTAGTATTTCTTATCCACTTGGACCCCTCCCTGTTTTTAGGTTTGTAAGTAAACTCTGCCCCCAACATGGGACTTGAACTCAGGACCTTGAGATCAAGAGTTGCATGCTCTACTGACTGAGCCACCTGGGCATCCCCCTCTACTCTTTTTTAAAATAAACTCTCCCAAAGCCTTGTTTATAGTTACTATCTCACTCTTTGCCACCTCCTATGCTCTCCTCAACCCACCCTGATGAGGCTGAAATAAGTATTTGTTTTTGAAAGTGAGTCAGTTTAGTGTAATTAATAACAGAGCAAGTGGATCCTGGATAGTAAAAAATATATCCCACTTTATTATCAAGAACCTAGTCCAAGGGCGCCTGGGTGGCTCAGTCAGTTGAGCGTCTGCCTTCGGCTCAGGTGGTGATCCCCAGGTCCTGGGATCGAGTTCAGTGTCCGGCTCCCGGCTCAGCAGTGAGCCTGATTCTCCCTCTGCCCGCCGCTCCCCCTGCTTGTGCTCTCTCTCTGTCAAATAAATAAATAAAATCTTAAAAAAAAAAAAAAGGGAAAAGAAGAACCTAGTCCAAGTCCTCAAACATACATACTGGCCCCTGCCCCAGGACCTTTGCTCCTACCATTCTCACTTCCTAGAACATTCTTCCCCCAGATACCTGCCTCTCTCCCTCTCTTCCCTCACGTTTTTTCTTAAATGTCATCTTTTCTGTGAGGTCCCCATCCCCCTTCTTCATTTTCCTCCAGTTTTCTTTCCTTCCTCCCTTCCTTCCTTCCGTCATTCTCTGGTGGGAGGGCATCCATGGAGGCAGGGATCCTGTCTATTCTGTTTCTTTCTGTATCCCCAGAACCTAGAAAAGCGCCGGCACATAGTAGGCTCTCAAAAACACCCACTGAATGAATACATGAAAGCAGAAATGGACGAGCTCAGGCAGCGGGCGCCGGCACTGGGAGAACAAGCTGGCCTTCTGCAGCCGCTCCAGGAGGCTCAGTCCTGGAAATTCCTCAGCAGGAGTCTTGGGAAGGTCAAAAGGTGAAAGTCCGGATTGTTCTCAGCTGCGCTTTCCCCATTTTTACCCTTTTACCCCAGCCCCCTGAGCTCCCCAGGGCCCAGTCCACCGCCCTTCCTTTCCATTCCTCAGCTCTGAAGGCCCCACCCCCTTTCAACACCCAGAGGTCTTTCGGAGGATGGAATGGACTGAATAATATTTTCCATGTTCCTAAGGAGGCCGAAGAATGCCGATGACTCAACGCAGGAGAGAGCAGAACGCCCCGCCGGGGCAGCGTGGCGCTGCTCCCCGAACGGCCACCAGGGGGCGCCAGGCCTCCACGGAGTTGCTCGCAGGCCGCTCTGCAAGGCGCTGGTGTTCCCCGCGGGGGAGGCGGGAAGGCTTCTGCCTGCCGCAGCCCGGGCTGTGCCGCGCAGATTTGGACGTGACCTCAGGCAGGTGGTCGCAGACTTGCTGTGGTGTCTGCAAAGGAGTTGATCGCGCAGGTGTTCTCCTGCTTTTAGTTCTGTTCAGACCCAGACTTCCGCAGCTCTCTGGCTGCCTGACCCTGGACGTGTCCCTTCACTCTTGGGAGCCTATTGCCTTCATAAAATACTGGTAATAAGGGGACCCCATTGCTGTGAGGATACGATGAGAGGCACCTTGCAGGCTCTGAGGATTGATCTGAAATGGGACTTGGTGAACCTCATCAGGGTTGTTCATTATAATCAGCTCACAGCAGTGGTTCTCAAAGTGTGTTCCCTGGACCAAGAGCAGCACCTGGGAACTTGCTAGAAATGCAAATTCTCAGCCCTACCCAGATCTAACCTCCCCGCCCTCATCCCATCCGACCTTTTTATTAAGCTACAGGGCAGGTCCTTCAATCAGTGCTTAAGGGGATTCTGATAGTATTCTGGTCGATTTAGAGAGGTAAAGAGATTTTCCCCAATTCATAGCCTTTGAGGAGTAGAGCTGGGATTGAGGGGAAAAAAACACATTGTTTTACTAACTGCAAAGCTACACTCCTGACTTGGGGTGTGATGTGTATGTGTAGACACGCACACCTCTTTAAGTGGCTGAAATTCAGAAAAAGCCTCTTTGAGGGGCTCCTGGCTGCTCAGTCAGTAGAGCACGGGCCTCTTGATCTCGGGGTTATGAGTTCAAGCCCCACGTTTGGCTGTAGAGATTATTTTAAAATAAAATCTTGTTTTAAAATGCCCCCTTTGAGTTCTCTTTAGAGCTAATCTAAATCTTTTATTTCTCTAGAACAGTGGTTCTGAATCTGGCTGCACATTAGAATCAGCTGAGCTCCTTAAAAAGCATTTTCAGGGCCTGGGCCTATCCCTAGACCAGTTAATCCAGAATTTCTGGAAGCATCTGTGCTTTTAAAGACTCCTCAGGTGACATGGATGCCCAGTGAGGATTAAACACCACCAGACAGGAAGTGCCATGTTGCTATTTACAGGAAAGCCTCCGGTGTTTGGTAATGAGGAAAGTGCTGGGGTCAGAGAGGCCCATCTGCTGCTCTCATAGCCTGGTTTCTTCATCTGTAGAATCAGAATTGCAACAGGAGCTTCTAATGTGTATCTGTAAGGAAGAAACTAGATAAACTACAGAAGGGGCTTGGCCTGGGGCTTGGCCCTGGGCAGAAATGGTAAAAGACATTTGCAGTATGCTGTGCACAGGGCAAATGCCAGTGTGAGCTCCCCCAATCCTCACCAAGAACCCCACTTCATAGCTGAAGACCCAGAGACTCTGGAACATTAAATGTCACTGGACTGGCCACTTCCTGGTCAGTCACAGAGTCAGGACTCTACAGCTCTGGACTGAGAAGCAGAGTGAGGCCTGGAGGCTTCCAGAACCACCATTTAAGGAGGCACGCACTCTCATGAGGCTGCGAGTGCAGCATGGGAGCCTGAGAGCCAGTGCCGCCTTAAATGTGGGGCCCTGGGCCTTGCTGGCCTCCCCCTTGTCCCCTTGCTCAAGAGGCTGTCTCTGAGTGCTGCAACAGATCTCAGAACGAGGGAGGGGGGCCTGCCCAGGCTGACGGGTGGAAAAGCCTACATCTTGTTACAGCAACAGAATTGTCTTCCTTTTACACAGAGAGCAAATATCTCAACACATAAATGCATGCCAGGGAGGTGAGTTAATGATTAATAAGCAATTTACTGTCGGCATGCACTGTAGCCACTGGAAAAAGTTTAGATTCCGGGCCTTCCAGGCAAGCTTTTCAAAGGAATAAATAAAGTAACAGCACTAAATACCTAGATGTGAGTTCAGGGGTCTATGGAGAAAACAAAAGAAACCCATAGCGCCTGTCTGCACTCAAGAAATGTAGAGAAGAGGGGTGCCTGGGGGGCTCCGTCGTTAGGCGTCTGCCTTCAGCTCAGGTCCTGATCCTGGGGTCCTGGGATCGAGCCCCGCATCGGGCTCCCTGCTCCGTGCGAAGCCTGCTTCTCCCTCTCCCACTCCCCCTGCTTGTGTTCCCTCTCTCGCTGTGTCTCTCTTAAATAAATAAATAAAATCTTTAAAAAAAATGTAGAGAAGAGCAGATTAACTTGGAGAACTCGTGTGCGTTTTGAGTGTAGTTATAGAGACACTCTAAGTCCCTCTGATTTACCCAAACACATGGATCTACACCTTTTGCAAAGAAAAGTGTGTTAAATAACATTTTATTTCTAGGAGCACCTGGGTGACTCAGTGATTAAGTGTCTGCCTTCAGCTCAGGTCAGGATCCCAGGATCCTGGGATTAAGCCCTGCAGCGGGCTCCCTGCTCAGCCAGGAACCTGCTTCTCCCTCTCCCTCTGCCCCCCCCCCCCCCCGCATCCCCGCTTGTGCACGCGACTGACCGCTCTCTCTCTCAAATAAATAAAAATAATAACAAAAAACCGAAACAATCCCAGGCAAACCAGGAGGAGTATGTCTCCCCGGTCCAGGCCTTCTAGTTTGATTCTAAGGATTAAAGATGCATATTTTGCATGCAGTTTACCTCTGAATAACTCTTCATACTAGAGCTCAAAGAAACAGTTACTTTGTTCCAAGGGAAAAAGAGGGCAGCTAGGGACGCCTGGGTGGCTCAGTCGTTAAGCATCTGCCTCCGGCTTGGGTCCTGATACCGGAATCCTGGGATCGAGCCCCGCATCGGGCTCCCTGTTCCGCGGGAAGCCTGCTTCTCCCTCTCCCACTCCCCCTGCTTGTGTTCCCTCTCTCGCTGTCTCTCTCTCTCTGCCAAATAAATAAATAAAATCTTAAAAAAAAAAAAAAAGATGGCAGCTAACAGCGTCGGACCAGCTGAGAGATAGTATCTACTCTCCACTGTGGGGTCGAGAACGGGTTGCTCAGGACACTTGTACGATTTACGCTTAGTATGCTGACCTCAGAATCAATTGCCCAGAGAAGTTTCTTTCTAAATCAGGTAGTGGCCCCATTACAGTAACAGCCAGACTGCCCCGAAACAATCACTGGAATGTCAGCTTTTAGCCTCCCAACAATCACCAGAAAAACCTGTTGTTCAAGCAAAGCCTCTGTTGAGAGAGTCAGCAGCGTCTCAGAAGGGGGAAGTCAAGGGGGGCCTAGAACTGGGTGCTTTCAAGACAGGTCTTATAAGAAGGAACTGGTTACAATCAGCACTTTGACTTAATAGCTTTGGACCGCTGGGCGCAGCAAAGGGAGTCTTGACAAGCAACTTATTAGACTTGATAAATAAGCTATTTTAGCCGGTTCCCGTATTCCAGGAGCAAGCGTTTCCTGGAGCGGGTAGCTCAGGCGCAGACTTTTTTAGCCCCAGGGCAGGAAGGCCTGTTGCCTTCAGCCTTGCCTGACGGGCGGCCCTGCTTTCTGTCTCTGAGCTGGGGGACTCACTGCCTCACTCAGGCCCTTCCATCTCCTGGCCTGGCCCTCAGCAGAGGCTGAGCTTGTCTGTGTGGTCGGTGCCGGGCACCCCCTTGTCCTCATTCCTGCCTGGAAACACAAAAACACAACCTTGATACTTAGGAGGGAGGCAAGCAGCTTCTCTGCTACCTTGCTCAGGAGAGAAGCCGTCCCACCCGGCATCAGATGGTCCTGGATTCCAATGCAGCTCTGCCCCCTTCTGGTCATGTGATGTCAGAGCGCCTTTCTTCCCAAGCCCCCTGGCTGAGCGGGCCGCACCTTTGTCACATGGCCCTGCCTAGCAGCCAGGTCTGTGCACTTAATTTAATTAATTTTTTAAAATTTTTTATTTATTTATTCATGAAAGTCAGAGAGAGAGAGAGAGGCAGAGGCAGAGGGAGAGAAGCAGGCTCTGCACTGAGCAGGGAGCCCGATGCGGGACTCGATCCAAGGACCCTGGGATCATGACCTGAGCCGAAGGCAGACGCTTAACCATCTGAGCCACCCAGGCTCAGATAAATTTAATTTATTTAATTAGAGTTTTTGGTGTATTTTTTTTAATTTTAAGTAAACTCTACGCTACATGTGGGGTTTGAACTTACGACCCCGAGATCAAGTGTCCCATGCTCTACCGACTGAGCCAGCCAGGCGCCCTAGGTCTGTGCACTTTAGAGGTGACCATCTGGGATGGGGAGACTGACATTCTGCAAATGATCTCCCCAATTAATCTATTCTTACAAATGTGGTAAGTGCTCAGAAGAAAAAGGAGTAAAGGGTGATTAAAACTGGGGGGTGAGGGTGCTAACCTAGTTGGGGGCAGCCAGACAAGACTCTCCCGGGATAACATTTGAGAATTAGATGAGTCAGTAATAGGCTCAAGGGGAAGCAAAGTGGGGCAATATTCAGAGCAGAAAGCCAGAAGGCTATGCAGAATGAAGGAGCCTGGGATCAGTTTCATAAACTAAAACTGAAACTAGGGGCGCCTGGCTGGCTTAATTGGAAGAGCATGCGACTCTTGATCTTGGGGTCGTGAGTTCGAGCCCCACTGGATGTAGAGATGACTTAAAAATAAATAAATATAACAACAAAAAAACACTAAAACTAGCCTAAGGCTCAGGGGAGTCTGATAGAGGCCAGCAGGGCTCATGATTGCTGGTCCCAAGGCCAAGAACCAGTGGTTCCTGGTCCGGAGACAGCCCATGGAGTAGCCCTGTTCCATGTGTTTCAGAAAAGGATTCAGTTTAGTCTTTTTAAAAAGTGGTTTCCCATAAAGATCTGGATTTCCCCGACTTTTTTTTTTTTTAAGATTTTATTTATTTATTTGACAGACAGCGAGAGAGGGAACACAAGCAGGGGGAGTGGGAGAGGGAGAAGCAGGCTTCCCGCGGAGCAGGGAGCCCGATGCGGGACTCGATCCCAGGCCCCTGGGATCATGACCTGAGCTGAAGGTAGACACCCAACGACTGAGCCACCCAGGCGCCCATGGATTTCCCAGACTTTTTAAAAAATCATAAAGTCTGGCCATATTGGGCTCACATTCCTGTGTACTAATAGTTGGAGCAGAGGAGGGCTGTAGATTTGGTTTTAACTTCGGTAACTTCGGCAGTCCCTCCTTACCCTGTAGGGCTCCTGCAAGCATTTCAGTTCTGGACCCTGAGGCTAGGCCTTTGCAGGCTGCATTAAGAATTTGGGAAGGAGGGGGCGCCTGGGTGGCTCAGTTGGTTAAGTGACTGCCTTTGGCTCTGGTCATGATCCTGGAGTCCCTGGATCGAGTCCCGCATCAGGCTCCCTGCTCAGCGAGGAGCCTGCTTCTCCCTCTAACCCTCCCCCATCTCGTGTACTCTCTCTCTCATTCTCGCTCTCTCAAATAAATAAATAAATCTTAAAAAAAAAAAAAGAATTTGGGAAGGGATCCAGGGCACGTGGCTGGTTCAGTCAGTAGAGCATGGGACTCTTGATCTCGGGGTCATGAGTTCAAGCCCCACATTGGGTGTAGAGCTTACTTAAAAAAAAAAAAAAAGGAATTTTGGAAGGGATCCAAAATGCAATGAGAAGGCGAGGAAGGGTTTTCAGGTGAGGAGAAACATGACAGTTGGGTGGCTCTGGCTAAACACAGAGAAGGTACAGAACTTGGGAGGACAGGGATGGATGTCAATGGACCGGGAAGGTAGCCTCACGTGGAATTCCGGGCTCGTGGCTCTGTCCAGGGCGGGTGCAGCAGTTGGGGAAGAGGCTCAGGCTCCTTGTTCAGAGCTGGGTTGCTTTTGTTTTTGTTTGGCTGAAAACAACAGAAATGTATTCTCTCAGGGTTCTGGAGCCCAGACATCTGAAATCAGTGCCACTGGGTTGAAATCAAGGTGTCGGCAGCTCTGTGCTCCCTCTGGAGGCACGAGGTGAGACTCCATTCCTGCTCCTTGCTTCCTCCAGCTTCCTTGGCATGTGGCCACATCATTCTGGTCTTGGCCTCCATGGTCACACTGCCTTTTTTTCTTTTTTCTTTTTTGCCTTTTTTTTTTCTGCCTTCTTTTCTTCTGTCCTCTAAGCCCCCCTGCCTTCCTCTTACAAGGAAGGATATGCATGACTGCATTCAGGGCCCACTGGCTAATCCAGGGCAGTCTCCCCTTCTTAGCACATCGGCAACAGCCCCTTTTCCAGGTAAGGTAGCATTTACAGTTCAGATATCGTTGGGGGCCATGAATCAGCTCCAATACTTCTCCTCTCTGAACCTCAATTTCTTCCCCTGTAAAATGTCACACAGAGCTCTATGTATTTGGAGAACAGCGGCCAGAGAGGAGAAGCCCACGTGGTTTTCCTCGGCGGCCCCCCACCCTTCACAGCCCCCCCACGGCTCCCTTCACTCCAACAGGCTCTCACTCACTCACTTCTGGAAACGCATCCCCTGCTCTGCAACGTGCCAGACACAGTCCTAGGCCCTGGGCCTACAGCAGTGATCAAAACAGGTAGAAATCCCTGATGCCCTCGGAGCAGGTGAGGAGACAGGAGACAGATCCGGGGGAGGACAGGTAGTGGCACGTGGCTTCGTTCGCTGAGGCCGCCATCACAAAATGCCACAGACTGGGTGGCTTAAAACCACAGGAATGAATGATCTCACAGCTCTACAGACTAGAAGTCCAAGATCAATGTGTCTGTTGGCAGGGTTGTTTCCTTCTGAGGGCTCTCAGGGAAGGATCTGTCCCAGGCCTCTCTCCTCGGCTCCTAGACATCCGTCCGCTGCGTCTCTTCACATTGTCTTCCCTCTGAGTGTGTCAGTCCCTGTTTGAATCTCTTCTCCTTGCAAGGACACAGGCGGTATTGGATTAGGGCCTACCCTAACGACCTTGTTTTAACTTGTTTACCTCTATAAAGACCCCCTTTCCAAGTAAAGTCACACATTTACACTGGACTTAGGACTTCAACATACGAGTTTTGGAGGGTATGCAATCCATCCCATAGCTGTAAGTATATGGAGAGAAGCAAAGCAGGGTGAGAGAGGAGAATAATGGGGTGGGGGGGGTGCTGTTCTAAACTGAGTGGTCAGGGAGGTGACACTTGGGCAGAGACTTAACCAAGTGAGGGTAAGGATGTCAAGAAGTGTATGAGGGAGGGGCGCCTGGGTGGTTCAGTAGGTTAAGCATCTGACTTTGGCTCAGGTCATGATCTCAGGGTCCTGGGATAGAGCCCTGCCTCCAGCTCCCTGCTCAATGGGGAGTCTGCTTCTCCCTCTCCCTATGCCCCTCCCACCCCAATGCTCTCTCCATCTCTCTGAAATAAATACATAAAATCTTTTTTTTAAAACATTTACTTAGGGTGCCTGGGTGGCTCAGTTGGTTAAGCGACTGCCTTCGGCTCAGGTCATGATCCTGGAGTCCCGGGATCGAGTCCCGCGTCAGGCTCCCTGCTCATCGGGGAGTCTGCCTCTCTCTCTGACCCTCCCCCGTCTCGTGCTCTCTCTCTCTATCTCATTCTCTCTCTCAAATAAATAAATAAAATCTTTAAAAAAAAACAAAAAAAAACCACATTTATTTATTTCTTTGGCAGAGAGAGAGCACAAGCAGGGGGAGTGGCAGGTAGAGGGAGAGGAAGAAGCAGACTCCCCGATCCCAGGACCCTGAGATCATGACCTGAGCCGAAGGCAGACACTTGACCGACTGAGCCACCCAGGTGCCCTAAATTAAAAAAAAAAAAAGTGTATGAGTGAACAGGATGCCAAGGAGAGCAAGTGACAAGTGCAAAGGCCCTGGGGCCCCAAGGGTTATGATGTAGACAGCCAGATGGAGGTGCATGGTGAGCTGGGGAGGGCAAGAGGGAGTTGAAATCAGAGAGTGGGGCTTGGGGGCACAGATTGTGTAGGGTCCAGGGGGCCATGCTAATGGTTTTTGTTTCTGGGGTAGCTGGCTGGCTCAGTGGATAGGGCATGCAACTCTTGATCTCAGGGTTGTGAGTTCAAGCCCCACATGGGACATAGAGTTTACTTAAAAAAATGGTATGTTTCTGAATTTGTGCAAACTTCATTCTTAAGGGGTTTGTTACTGTCTGGTTCTCTTTAGAGTCACAAGTTAACTTAAGCAAGCTCTCCTTTTGGGCTGCAAAATCTTAGTATTTTCACTGGACTGCAGCCAGCTTTCAAAATTTTTTTGTAAATAATTTATTGACGTGAAACTCAACATAACATTCACCATTTTAAAGGGAGCAATTCAGTGGCACATAGTATGTTCCCAGTGCTGTGCTCGACTAGTGCACCTAGTTCTGAAGCATCTCCATCACTCCAAAGTCGTGGTGAAGTTTCAGACTTCACTCCAAGCAGGGTGGGAGCCCCAGGAGGATTCTGAGCTGGAGAGGGATGAGATCTGACGATCACCCTGTCAGAGAGAACAGACTGCGGCCTGACCATGGGTAGAAGCGTGCTCTGTTAAGGAGACTGGCTGGGCCACCCAGCAGGTGGAGATAGCCAGGGCCCTGGTCGGGGTGGGGGCTTATTTGAGGGCTTGGACTCCTGCTCCACAGGGTGCAGGGAGGGTGCCAAGGAGCAGCTGGACTCTGATTTATTTAGAAATGAGGCCTGGGGGGTGCCTGGGTGGCTCAGTCGTAAGCGTCTGCCTTCGGCTCAGGTCCTAATCCCAGGGTCCTGGGATCGAGCCCCGCATCGGGCTCCCTGCTCAGAGGCGAGCATGCTTCTCCCTCTCCTCCTGCTCCCCCTGCTTGTGCTCTCTCTGTCAAATAAGTAAATAAAATCTTTTTTAAAAAATTCTAAAATCCGGGTGCCTGGGTGGCTCAGTCGTTAAGCGTCTGCCTTCGGCTCAGGTCATGATCCCGGGGTCCTGGGATCGAGCCCCGCATCGGGCTTCCTGCTCGGCGGGAAGCCTGCTTCTCCCTCTCCCACTCCCCGTGCTTGTGTTCCTTCTCTCGCTGTATCTCTCTCTGTCAAATAAATAAATAAAATCTTTAAAAAAAAAAAAAAAAATTCTAAAATCCTGGGGTGCCTGGGTGGCTCAGTCGTTAAGCGGCTGCCTTCGGCTCAGGTCATGATCCCAGGGTCCTGGGATCGAGCCCCGCATTGGGCTCCCTGCTCAGCGGGAAGCTTGCTTCTCCCTCTCCACTCCCCCTGCTTGTGTTCCCTCTCTTGCTGTGGGTCTCTGTCTGTCAAATAAATAAATAAAATCCTTAAAAATAAAAACAAAAACAAAAACGAGGCCTGGGCACTTGGCTGGCTCTGTTGGTGGAGCATGAAACTCTTGATCTCAGTCATGAGTTCAAGCCCGACGTTGGGCATGGAGCCTACTTAAAATAAATAAAAATAAATAATAAAATCCAAAAAAGGGGCACCTGGGTGGCTCAGTCAGTTAAGCATCTGCCTTCGGCTCAGGTCATGATCCCAGGGTCCTGGGATCGAGCCCCACATCGGGCTCCTTGCTCGGCGGGGAGCCTGCTTCTCCCTTTCCCTCTGCCCCTGTTCCTGCTCTCTCTCTTTCTCAAATAAATAAAATCTTAAAAAGAAATAAATCACACACATACAAAAATCTTAAGAAAAAAAACAGAAGTGAGGCCTTAGGCTTTGCTGGTGGGGTCACACCCATAAGAAAAGAGGCAAGGATGACTCAGGCTTTGTTTTTATTGAGTATACTTGGCATACAATATTATAGTCGTTTCAGGTGTACAACATAGTAATTCGTCATTTATATGCATTACAAAATGCTCACCGTAAGTGATGTCACCATCTGTCACCATAAGGTTATTAGAATATTATTGACTATATTCCCTATGCTGTCTTTTACATCCCCGTGACTTATGTATTTTTACATTTTTTTTAAAGATTTTATTTTTATTTATTCATGAGAGACAGACAGAGAGAGAGAGAGAGAGAGCGGCAGAGGGAGAAGCAGGCTCCCCGCTAAGCAGGGAGTCCGACATGGGACTCGATCCCAGGACCCTGGGATCATGACCTGAGCCAAAGGCAGATGCTTAACCATCTGAGCCACCCAGGCATCCCTATTTTTGTATTTTTTAAAGATTTATTTGTTGGGCGCCTGGGTGGCTCAGTCGTTAAGCGTCTGCCTTCGGCTCAGGTCATGATCCCAGGGTCCTGGGATCGAGTCCCACATCGGGCTCCCTGCTCGGCGGGAAGCCTGCTTCTCCCTCTCCCTCTCCCCCTGCTTGTGTTCCTGCTCTCGCTATGTCTCTCTCAAATAAATAGATAAAATAAATAAATAAAAAATAAAGATTATTTGAGAGAGAGAGAGAGAGAGAACATGAGCAGGGGGAGGGGCAGAGGGAGAAGCAGACTCTCCGCTGAGCAGGGAGTCCGACTCGGGACTCCATCCCAGGACCCCAGGATCAGGACCAGAGCAGAAGGCAGACGCTTCACCGACTGGGCCACCCAGGCGCCCCCCACCCCAGGCTTTTTTAAAAAATTGTGCTAGGGCGCCTGGGTGGCTCAGTTGGTTAAGCGACTGCCTTCGGCTCAGGTCATGATCCTGGAGTCCCGGGATCGAGTCCTACATCGAGCTCCCTGCTCAGCAGGGAGTCTGCTTCTCCCTCTGACCCTCCTCCCTCTCATGCTCTCTGTCTCTCATTCTCTCTCTCGCAAAAAAAAAAAAAAAATTGTGCTAAAACATACTTAATATAAATTTCCCATTTTTCCCATTTTAAGTGTACAGTTCTGTGCATTAAGCACATTCACATGGTTGTACCACCATCACTACTGCCCTTCTTCAGAACCTTTTCACCTTCCCAAAGGGAAACTCCACAGGGATTGGACGTTGGCCCCCCATCCCCCTTCCTCCGGGCTGGGCCACCACCCTTCTACTTGCTGTCTCTCTGAACTTGCCTGTCTTGGTACCTCCTGTAAGTGGGAGCATACGGCATCTGTCCTCCTGTGTCTGGCTTATTTCTCCCAGAGTAACACCACCAAGCTCATCTATGTGGGAGCCGGAGCGCCCAGACTCTCAGGCATTGGGCAGGCAATGTTTCCATCTCCTGCAGTCTGACCACTTGCGTGCCCACCCCCCATCCCCCTTGGTATCCGCAAGAACCGTGTTCACGTCCTGATTCTGCCCTTCGCTTGCTGAGTGACACTGGATGAACCTCTCTGAGCCTCAGTTTCCCCATCTCTAAGTAGAGACAACAATGGCTCCAATCTTAGGGGATCGTTCTGATATTTACATGAGCCGACATAGCTTTGCCCAGTGCCTGGCGCCACTGGAGAGTAAACTAAATGTTACTGTTGCCATAAGTCTGGACATCCAAGCTCACCCAATATTTTGTTAAAAAGAGCGTTCTGGCGGGGCGCCTGGGTGGCTCAGTCGTTAAGTGTCTGCCTTCGGCTGAGGTCATGATCCCAGGGTCCTGAGATTGAGCCCCACATCGGGCTCCCTGCTCGGCCGGGAGCCTGCTTCTCCCTCTCCCACTCCCCCTGCTTGTGTTCCCCTGTCTCACTGTGTCTCTCTCTGTCAAATAAATAAAAAATCTTAAAAAAAAAAAAAAAAAGATAACCCTTTAAAAAAAGAGCGTTCTGGGGCACCTGGGTGGCTCAGATGGTTAAGCATCTGCCTTCAGCTCGGGTCATGATCTCCAGTTCCTGGGATGGAGCCCCAAGTCGTCGGGCTCCCAGCTCAGCAGGGAGTCTGCTTCTCCCTCTGCCTCTCCCCTGCTTGTGCTCTCTGTCTCTCAAATGAATAAATAAAAATAAAAAAGGAGCATTCTATATCTGCTGCCCACTAGGCAGCACCCACACATACTGTCACTCTTTTTATTCTCTAGCTTTGCAAGTCAATTCTCATATTACATTTGACTTCACCTCTTCCATTAGACTCTAGGTTTTTTGAGGAATATCTCTCTGAGTGCCCTGAGGGCTGAACGCTGAACTAATACAGTGTGGGTTTGACAAATACCTATTCTGCTAATTAATGGTTAAATCCTGTCCCTCCTGCTGTCTTCCCAGCAGGATGGCCCCATCTCTGTCAGAAGGAGACTCATCTGATCCTTAGAATGCCCAGCCTCAGGCTGGAGACTTCTTCCATAAGGACCCAGCTACCTCAGGTCTCAGGCACTGTCACCCCAAATCTGCCCCCATCCCAACACACATAAAATAAAGCTCCTAAAAAATCGCCTTTGTATACCTTCTCCCATACACAGTCGAGAAGCATGCACATCGGTAATGTGATGATCAATAATACCAAATTTCAAACAGACACACACCTTTGCAGGTATTTTCAGCAAAGGTTAAATATACAGAGACCCACTGACCCAGCAATTCCACTTCTAGGGATTTTTCCTATAGATAACCCTTGCCCAAGACAGAAGAATAAGTGTATTTATTGTTGTGTTCATAATAGCCAAAGACTGCAAACAACCCGAATGTCTCTCAGTAGGAGATGGTTAAATAAATAATGATACAACAGCACAGTGGATACTGCTCCACAACCATTTAAAAAGAATAAAACAGGGGCGCCTGGGTGGCTCAGTCATTAAGCGTCTGCCTTCGGCTCAGGTCATGATCCCATGGTCCTGGGATCGAGCCCCGCATTGGCTCCCTGCTCAGCGGGAGGCCTGCGTCTCCCTCTCCCACTCCCCCTGCTTGTGTTCCCTCTCTTGCTGTCTCTGTCAAATAAATAAATAAAATCTTAAAAAAAAAAAAAATTTCTAGGGGCACCTGGGTGGCTCAGTCATTAAGCATCCGCCTTTGGCTCAGGTCATCATTCCAGGGGCCTGGGATCAAGCCCTGCATCAGGCTCCCTGCTTGGCAGGAAGCATGCTTCTCCCTCTCCCACTCCCCCTGCTTGTGTTCCCTCTCTCCCTGTCTCTCTCTGTCAAATAAATAAAATCTTTAAAACAAAATTTAAAACATTTTCTGTATTTTAATTCTTTACAACATACATGCATTTCCTATTCAAAATAAATGTTAAATTAATATAATCTATGTATCATATCTTTGTCAGGAAGCAATAAGTTTTGGACCTCATTCTAACAGGATGCACCATTCTTGAAAGGTTGAGAATTCTCAATCTGTTCTCTGCTGAATGATGTCAGCAGAAGCTGAGCGACCTTGAGAGCTGAATTCAGGGATGATGTCTTTACATAAATGCTCCGTTGGCAATAATCACCCCTGGCTCTTATAAGGTACTTCACCGTGTTCAAGGCTGAGAGCCTTTTTACTTGTCATCATCTCATTTACCCTGACAATGTTGGGGGTTACTGGGGCAGGCAGGGAACTTGGCCAAGGTCACACAATAGGAAAATGCCTGAGTCAGACCTGAACACACACCTTTCCCTGCACCTTTCACATGGCTGGGAGGGGCAAGCTTTTGAGGTCATCTGAGACATCGCATCAACGAAGGCTGATCAAGCGCTTCTGCGTGTCAGCGACCTGCTTGTCAGTGGCCCCCATATTCCTAGGACCCGTGGTCAGTGCTCAGGCCTCACCCAACCTGACCAGTCAGGAGTATCTGACAAGGTGGCCACTGCTTCCTCCTTCAAACACTTTCTTCCTGGGGTCCCAGGACACCCCTGTCCTGATTCTCATCCTCTGTCACTGGAAACTTCTTGTCATCTTTGTTGGCTCACTGTAGCCAAACCTTCTAGCTGTGGAGAGCCCCAGGGATTGGCCCTTGGACCTTCCTCTTGTCCCTAGCACCCCCTGTTCTGGGTGATACATTGGTATTGTGGCCTGCTGATATTTTTTTTAAGATTTTATTTCTAACTGGGCGCCTGGGTGGCTCAGATGGTTAAGCGTCTGCCTTCGGCTCAGGTCATGATCCCAGGGTCCTGGGATCGAGTCCCACATCGGGCTCCCTGCTCCTTGGGAGCCTGCTTCTCCCTCTGCTTCTCTCTCTCTGTGTCTCTCATGAATAAATAAATAAAATCTTTAAAAAAAAAAAAAGATTTTATTTCTAACTAATCTCTACACCCAGGGTGAGGCTTGAACTCACAGCTCCGAGATCGAGAGTCACATGCTGAACCGACTGAGCCAGCCAGGCACCCCCATATCGTGGCTTTTGATACCGTCTATACGCTGATGAGCCCCTCATTTATGCTCCCAGCGCAAACTCCCCCTGCACCCCATTATCCACCTGGAGGATTACTGGTTTCTCCTCCCCTCCCATGTTCTCCCCCAACCTGCCCTCCTACTGCTCTTCTATCCAGGCCACTCCACCCCTGTTCTCCCGGCTGCTCCAGCCAAAACCCTGGAAGCCTCTCCCACCCTGTCAGCTGAACTTTGCAAGTAGAACCGGAACCCTCCCCCTTCTCCCCACCTCACAGTCTCCACCCCCTCTGAGCCACCTTCACCCCAGGCCTGAAATACTCCAACAGCCTCCTCACCGGTCTCCCTCCTCTGCCCTTGCCCCCTCAGTCAGTCTGTTTGCAGCCCCCACTGCCAAGTTAACCACTTAGAACATGTCAGTCTGTCTCTCTTCTCTGCTGAGAAGGTGCCAGTGATTTCCCGTCTTATTTGGAATGAAAACTGAGCTCCTTCAAATAGCGATCCTGTTTAAAAAAGACCCGCCTGTCCCTCCCTTCCTGGGTAGCCTCTGACCTCATCCAGCACTACTGTCTTCCCAGGGAACAGAACCTTCCAGCCCAGCGAGTTCCCTGCTGTTCCTGCAGCACCAGCAGCATGCACGTGCACGCAGAGACTCTCAGGACGCGCTTCTCGGCCTCGTGCTGTGGACAGTTGGGGCTGTCCTGTGCACTCTGTGATGGTCAGCATGAGCATTCCTGGCCATTCCCCATGAGCGCCTGTAGCACCTCCCTGTCTCCAGAAACTGCCAAACATCCTCTGGGAGGCAAAATCTCCCTGGCTGGGAACCACTGGCCAACCTGCAATGCCCTTCCCAGACACTCCCATGCCTCCTCCCTCACTTCATTCAGGTCTTGACTCAGCGGTCCCCTCCCTCCTGTGGCCTCTGTCCACCCTGATTATCACTGCTGCCCACCCCAACTCCCCACCTCCCTTCCTGATCTCTTTTTCTCCATAATCCTCATCACCATTTTTTGTTTATTATCTGTCTCTTCTTTTTTTTTTTTTTAAAGATTTTATTTATTTATTTGACAGAAAGAGACAGCGAGAGAGGGAACACAAGCAGGGGGAGTGGGAGAGGGAGAAGCAGGCTTCCCGCGGAGCGGGGCTTGATCCCAGGACCCTGGGATCTGACCTGAGCCGAAGGCAGACGCTTAACGACTGAGCCACCCAGGCGCCCCTATCTGTCTCTTCTTAATACACCATAAGCTTTAAAAAGCCAAGGACCTTTGTCTTTGTCTATTGCATTCACGCTGTGTCCCCAGCAGTTACAGCAGGACCTGGCATGTAGTAGACGCTCAATAAACATTTCTGGAAGGACTCAATGAATGCCAGGCCTTGTAACAGCTGCGCGAACATGAGACCTCAGCCTTGAGAGACTCACGTTCCCGTGTGGGTGCTGGGAGTCAACAGGGGACTGAAGTACGTGCAGTGAGCAGGTGGTGATCAGAGCAAGGAAGAGAAATAAAGCAGGTGTGTTGGTTTCCTAGGACTGCCCTCACAAAGCACCACAACCCTGGCAGCCGGAAACAACATATTTATTGTGTCACCATTCTGAAGGCCAGAAGTCTGAAACCAAACTGTGGGCTGGGCCCTGTGAGGCTGAAACCTGCGGGAGAATACTTCTAGCCCCTTTCTTGCTTCTACTGGGTTATAGGCAACTTTGGCTCTCCTTGGCTTGTAGATACCTCACTCCAAGGCTGTGTCTTCCTAAGACCTTCTTCCTGTGCTTTTCTTGACATCGACTTTCCTCTGTGCCTGTCTGTCTCCAGGTCCAAATTTACCTGTTATATAAAGACACCAGTCATATTGAATTAGGGTCACCCTCCTGACCCCATTTTAGCTTGATTACCTCTGTAAAGATCCATTTCCAAAAAGGCCCCAATCTGAGCTGTTGGGGTGGGGGTTGAACATATCTTTTTTGGGGGGGGACACAGTTCAACCCCCTACCAGCAGGGATTGGGTTTGAAGGGTGCTGCCTTAGGGAGGGGGTGAGGGAAGGTCTCTGAGTCGGTGACATTTGAGCAGAGTCCTGAATGAAGAGAGGGGGTGAGTCCTGTGGACATCTGGGGGAAGGGCATTTCAAGGAGAGGGAAGGGTCAGTGCAAAGCATTGTAATCAAGATACCTGCCCCACAATGCCGTGAGGATTCAGTGGCTTAATAGATGAAAAAATCTAAAAGCCGGCACACAGGATTATTACTATTACCCATCCTTTCCCCCGGCTTCGCCTCAGTGCCTGCTGTGGGGTTGGGGATCCAGAGTGAACCAGTCAGCCCGCATCTGGTCTCGGTGGTGCCAAGGGCCCAGGGGAGAGACCAAGAGCCAACACGTCAATAAACAAGAGGAGCACGTGGTGTGATTGCTGATAACCTCCGTGCTCAGTACAGCAGCACGATGTCATAGAGGGTGACTGCTGGGTGGGGCTGGGCATCTCCGGATAAGACCTCTCCGAGACGCTGAAGGATCTCTCCAGATGAGCGCGTCATTAGGGGAAGTCCATGGAGAAATGCCCTCTGGTCAGATTGAGATCCATGACCAGGCCAGCACTGGTCACGGGGGAAGCTCCCCAAAGGTAAGAATCTAATGAAAATGGCTCCGAGTCACTTCTGGTTAATTACAAAGAGCACAAGTCCTGATGAAATGGGTCTCAAACCCCAAATGTTTAGACCACCCCTCATGGCCATCTCATCCCTATCACTGACAAAAGAAAACATCAGTGGGAAATAGAAAATAATTCCCTGAGCCAGACCCCAATGTTCATGACCCCAGTGTTCATGTCCTACTTCAAGTCCAGGTGGGGACCATTAAGAACAGGTCTAGTGGATGCCCTTGTTTAGCTGGTGGCTGATTCTCCGGGAGAGTTAATCAGCACGTCCATTCTGTGGCTCTGTATTCTCAAAGGGTTCTCTGGGTTGGATTCAACACATCTCCTTAGATACCTTAGAAAATCCTTTTCTCCTGGGAATTTATTTATTCCCTTACTGTTTCAGGGTGATTTGCCAGCAAATGGTAAGGTATGGCAGGGGTTTAATGACTACCAAAAGCAACTGTGGTGAATTAAGTCCTCAAAGTCCCTTCTTCCCAGCGAGAAAACAACCAGCATGGCTGTTTTGACCTTCCACGGTCATGTTTCTTGCCTTTTGGAAACTACATTTTGTTGTTTTGCTTCACTTCCGACCCGCTGAAGCTTAACCATCCCCTCCCCCATCTCCTGTGTAGCTGGTGCTATGGAGAGAGCACAAGAAGGCAGATCGGGGTTCAAGACCCAGAACACGGAGAGAGGCAGAGAGAAAGGGAGTTGGGGAGAGCACACAAGAGCCTTTACCCTCTTACAGTGTCATGAAGACTCTGGTGGGTTTGTATTCAACTGATTCCATAAACACTTATGCAATGCCTACTAAGGGCCAGGCACTGTGCTGGGCTCTAGGGGGTCCACCCCCAAACCCAAAGACAAGTCCCTGACCTTCTGTAGCTTACAGTTTACTGCATATTCACATCTGATAGTCAAGAAGGGCTTTTAGTATGAGAATCCTAAAGACTGGGGACTTGGCTTATTGGCCCTCCTTGAATTAATGGTCCTCAGTTTTCCTCCTCTACAAAATGCCCTCCTTGCTGCATAACTCACATGGGTTTGTGGTGAAGGCCTTAGGAGATGGTGTCCAGAAAAATGGAGTGGGGGAATGGCCTTTCCAGTTGCTCTTCATGGCATCTATACTGGGTGGTAAGAGCTACAGTCTTTAACCCTAAGCTGCTAGTGCTGTTCATTCCCTTACCAGAGGCAGAAACAGATCGGAGGGGTTGAGTCACCCTTCCAAGTGGCTCAGGACTCCAAAACAGAAAGTTAACTGAGAGCACACATTGCAGGGGAGAATTTGATGGGACCAGAGAATTAGGGGTGCCAGATTAAACACAGGATATACTTAGACTAGAAAATTGTCCATTTATTTGAAATTCAAATTTAAATATGAGCATCCTGTATTTTTATTTGCTAAGCTTGGCCACCCTACAGAGGTTCTGATGTCAGGCTGGGGAAGGCCTGGGGTCACCCTGGGACTACAGACATCAGGGCGAGCCCGTTCCTGGGGCTGGGGCACCAAAGGGGTGGGTAAGAGCAGCAAGAAGGGGCAAGGCAGGGAAGGCCCAGAAACCAGGGGGTTTCTGCAACTACCTGTTCCAGGGTAGCCCAGCACATGGGCCTGGAGACTTAGGCTTCAGCATTTCAGGCTTAGCTCCTCAGGAGCTCCCATGTTTGAGCTGCTCCCTTGTAGGCCTTGTAGTTTAGGCTGACCTGGGCCTGGAGAGCAGCCCCTCTGGGCCACGCCCAGTGTCACTTGCCTTGCCAATCACTGCAGCTTCCTTTTGTGACCCGGGTCCCCCACAGGGCTTCAGTGTTGTGAGTCCTCATTAAAACTCGACTTTCCTAATGCTTTGACTTAAAAATTAGAGATTCGGGCATTCTTGCAATTGACTCACGTGGCCATTTCCTGCTCAACATTCACCAAATTACTTTTGAGCACCTGTTATGTGCCGGAGATACAGACTTGGACAAAACAGGCACTAAATAAGAAATCAATCAGGGAATTTATACCCAGCTATTAAACATGTAGTGGGTATTAAATTATGATTGCCATAAGCACCATGAGGGCAACACATAGTACGGTTGCTGTGTCTGATTTATTGGGAAGTGGGTCCACAAAGCCTACCCTGAAGACATTAATTTTGTATTGTTTTTTTTTTTTAAGAAATATTTTTCTTTTTCTTTTTTTTAAAGATTTTATTTATTTGACAGAGAGAGACACAGCGAGAGAGGGAACACAGCAGGGGGAGTGGGAGAGGGAGAAGCAGGCTCCCCGGAGGAGCGGGGAGCCCTATGCGGGGCTCGATCCCAGGATCCTGAGATCATGACCTGAGCTGAAGGCAGACGCTTAACGACTGAGCCACCCAGGCGCCCCTCCTGTAAATGTATTTTAAAGTGAAGTTCCTTGTGACACAAAATTTTTTAAAAGATTGATTGATTGATTAATTTGAGAGAATGAGCAGGAGGGGAGGGGCAGAGGGAGAGGGAGCGGCCAACTCCCTGCTGAGCAGGGAGTCCGATGTGGGGCTCGATCCCAGGACCCTGGGATCATGACCTGAGCCGAAGGCAGACGCTCAACGACTGAGCCACCCAGGCACCCCTTGTATTGGGTTTTGAAGGATGAGTAGTAGTTACCTGATAACAGCAGTGATACCCAAGCGGTGCCAAACACTGCTAAAGAACCTCTTTCACTACAGGAGGTAATTTAGTTCTGATGACACTCTGGGAGGCGTTACCCACCTTTTCTAGGCCCAGAGAGGTTAAGTTACTTGCACAAGGTCACACAGTGAGTTCATAGCACTTGTCGGGATTTGAACCCAGCCAGCCTGGCTTCAGAGCCTTCCAAGCACGCTGGGATCCGGCTGGAGCACAGAGCCCGAAGGGGAAGCTGCAGAAGGGAATCCTGCTGGCCTGCGAAAGCTCAGTTAAAGAATTTGAGACTTTGGCCCGAGAACAATGGGAAACCTTTGAAGGGGTTTAGAGGTGGGGGTGGGGAGGGGGGTGTGTCCTGGCCCAAATTGAAATTTCAAAAGATCCTCTTGGCTGCTCGGGGTGGGGGATGGGACCAGCGTGGAGCCTGGGGGCTGGTGGGAGGCTGTTCCCTTCCTGCCCAGATAACAGATAATGGTGGCTCTGGAGCAGGCCACCAGCTCTGCAGGATGGAGCTTCGCGGCCGGAGTCGGCGATGGAAGCGGCTCCGAAGGTAGATCCCACTGGGCTCTGGGCTGGGAGGTGGGAGAGGGAGAGGTCAAGGGTGACATCCAGGTTTGGGGCTTCAGAACTGCACGGGAAATGCCTGGGAGGGAGCTTGGTGTCCCAAGAGCTCCTGGGAGTTGAGTTTGGGTCAGATTGCCCCGTGTCTGAGATTTCTTTGTCTTTGGTGTGTTTTTGTTGTTGTTGTTGCTACTAACTCGGTTCCTGATCGCCTTGGAGTTTCCGGCCTGTTTCGGTCCCGTCTCCATAGCAGCAGTTTTCTTGGGATGTTAGAGGCCGAGAGGGCTTGGACTTCATTTTTCTTGTGAACGTCTTGCTTTTTCAGATGGGCAGGTTATCTAATCTTTCTGTGCTTTGGTTTCCTCATCTGTAAAATGAGGGCAGGACTAGCTAGGACCTGGTTCATGGAGTTATTGGGACGATTCAGTTAATTAATACGTAAGGTGTGTGAAGGCTCAACAAGCCCCATCTGCTTTTCTAAGGTCGAGATGATGGTGCTGGTGCTGATGGTGTTGTCATGAGAATGAGGAGGCCGGTGGAGGCAGGGGTGGCTGTAGGAGGAGGTTGAAGCCCATAGAAGTCACTCCGATTACTTAGCAAGTACCTGTTAGTTACCTTTTTATACCCAGTTGTAAGCAAACTATTTAAAAAGTATGTACAGAAGCCCAAGGTATTGCATTCACCCCGATGAACAAACATTGGAGAGATTCCCCAGTGCCAGGACTGCTCTAGACTCTGGGGTCATACCAGTGTATATGAAAACGATAAGTTTCCTTGAAAAGCAAACACAGCACCAAGTTTTAGAATGTGCTAAGTGCTGGGAAGAAAATGAAACCACTCTTGTGACAGGATGTGATCCCAGGGGGCCTCCTGGAGGAGGTGACATTGGGTCCAGGATCTGAAGCAGAAAGAGCATGTGCAAAGGTCCATAATGGGTGGGTTCTACTTGGCAGGAGACAAGTGGCAAATTTTGAGGATCCCAAAGTAGGTCAAGGTGGCCAGAGTGTGGTAAACAGTTGAAGGGGGGAATTAGTTGATTTATGTTTCTACATTTTGCCCTAGTTGAAATTACTGGTATTCGACCTTTTAAAATTCATGTACAAATTGTGACTATATACGATTTTTTTTTTTTAAGATTTTATTTATTTATTTGACAGAGAGATACAGCGAGAAAGGGACACAAGCAGGGATAGGGTCAGAGGGAGAAGCAGGCTTCCTGCCGAGCAGGGAGCCCGATGCGGGGCTCGATCCCAGGACCCTGGGACCATGACCTGAGCGGAAGGCAGACGCTTAACAACTGAGCCACCCAGGTGCCCCACTATATACGATTCTGTTTGATAGACTGAGCAAGAAGGGGTAATACCAAATTAGGGCCATGGCTGATCTATTGGAGATCTCATATAGAAACTGCTTTGTGTAAGAAGAAAATGCGACTTGGGGCACCTGGGCAGCTCAATCGTTAAGCGTCTGCCTTCGGCTCAGGTCATGATCCCAGGGGCCTGGGATCGAGCCCCGCATCGGGCTCCCTGCTCCGTGGGGAGCCTGCTTCTCCCTCTCCCACTCCCCGTGCTTGTGTTCCCTCTCTTGCTGTGTCTCTCTCTGTCAAAAAAAAAAAAAAAAATTTATGCATGCTACAAATTACTTTTATGATTTCTTCAACCATTTTTTAAAAGATTTTATTTATTTATTTATTTATTTTTAATTTTTATTTATTTGACAGAGAGAGAGACAGCGAGAGACCCTGGGATCATGACCTGAGCTGAAGGCAGACGCTTAACGACAGAGCCACCCAGGCGCCCCAAATTTTATTTATTTTTTAAGATTTTATTTATTCATTTGAGAGAGAGAGAATGAGCGGTGGCTGGGGGGGGGAGGGGCAGAGGGAGAGGGAGAAGCAGACTTCCCACTGAGCAGGGATCCGGAGGGCAGGACTCGATCCCAGGACCCTGAGATCACGACCGGAGCCGAAGGCAGACGCTTAACCAACTGAGCCACCCAGGTGCCCCTAAAGATTTTATTTTTACATAATCTCTATACCCAGTGTGGGGCTTGAACTCCCCCCCTTCCTACCCCCAAGATCAAGAGTTGCATGCTCTACCAACTGAGCCAGCCAGGCACCCCTCTTTTTGACCATTTTATCTTATTATTTTTTTTTTTAAAGATTTTATTTATTTATTTATTTGAGAGAGAGAGAATGAGAGAGAGAGAACACATGAGAGGGGGGAGGGTCAGAGGGAGAAGCAGACTCCCTGCCGAGCAGGGAGCCCGATGCGGGACTCGATCCAGGGACTCCAGGATCATGACCTGAGCCGAAGGCAGTCGCTTAACCAACGGAGCCACCCAGGCGCCCTTTTTTATCTTATTTTTAAAAAAGATTATTTATTTATTTATTTATTTATTTGACAGAGAGATACAGCGAGAGAGGGAACAAACACAAGCAAGGGGAGTGGGAGAGGGAGAAGCAGGCTTCCCGCTGAGCAGGGAGCCCGATGCGGGGCTCCATCCCAGGACCCTGGGATCATGACCTGAGCCGAAGGCAGACGCTCAACGACTGAGCCACCCAGGCGCCCCATTTTGACCATTTTAAAATGTGAGAAACCATTTTTAGCTTGAGGGTAAGAGGGAAACAGGTGGTGGGCAGGTGATTTGGCCCAAAGCCGTAGTTTAAGACTCCTGTTCTAAAGTAATGGGAATCCATCGGAGGGTTTTGAGCAAGGGATTGAAAGGTTGTGATTTAAAATGGGAAGGTATAGGGGTGCCTGGCTGGCCTAGTAGATGGAGCATGCCACTCTTGATCTTGGGGTTGTGAGCCCCACATTGGAGGTAGAGTTTACTTAAAAAAAAGAAAAAGAAAAGAAAAAATGGGAAGGATGAAGGCTCAGCATGATGCTAGAAAGTGGATGTAACCATGTAGAATGGAGCAGTCATTTTGTTAGTCATTCATCACGCACTGACTTCCCTTAATAGACATGGTGCTGGGGCACCTGGGTGGCTCAGTCGGTTGAGCGTCTTCCTTCGGCTCAGGTCATGATCCCAGGGACCTGGGATCGAGTCCTGCATCGGGCTCCCTGCTCGGCGGGAAGTCTGCTTCTCGCTCTCCCTCTGCCTGCCGCTCCCCCTGCTTGTGCTCTCTCTCTGTGTCTCAAATAAATAAATAAAATATTTAAAAAAAATAGTCGTGGTGCTGCTGAAGGGGACCCATGATCTGTAAGACACAGTTCTATACTCATGGAGTTTATAACATAACATGAGAAACTCAAGACCAAGATCCAAATACGAGCTTCAAGGTCAAAAGAGAGACCCAAAAAAGCCATAGTTGCTTTGGAAAACAGCAAGGTGGCAGACAGGTGGCTGGAGTGGAGTGAGGGGGATGGTATGGGTGGGAGTTGAGGGAGGGTGTGTGGAGGATTTGGGATTTTATCCTAAGTGACACAGGAAGGCCCTGACAGGTTTTTTAAAGCTGTGATAAAATATAAATAATGTAAAATTTGCCATTTAACCACTTTAAGTTGTACAATCCAGTGGCGCTAAGTGCTTTCACGATGTTGTGAAAGCCACCACTATCTAGACCCAGAACTTTTTCATCACCCCAGAAGGGAAATCTCTACCCATTTTTTAAAAAACATTTTATTTATTCATTTGAGAGAGAGAGAGAGAGAGATCGCGTGCGAATGTGCAGGAGCAGGGTGAGGGCAGAGGGAGAGGGACAGGCAGACACCCCGCTGAGCGTGGAGCCCCATGCACCTCAGGACACCAACACAGGGCTGGATCCCAGGACTCCAGGACCCCAAGGTCATGACCTGAGCCCAAGGCAGATGCTTAACCAACTGAGCCATCCAGCCTCCCCAAAATCTCAGTACCCATTAAGCAGTTACTTCTCATCCCCCGTCTCCCCAGCCCCTGGCAACCTTCTACCTATGTCTCTCTATCTCTGTGGATTTGCCTAGTCTGGACATTTCATAGAAATGGAATCATACGATATGTGGCTTTTGCTGCCTGGCTTCCTTGACAAAGCATCATGATTTCAAGGCTCATCCATGTTGTTGTGTGTGTCAGCGCTTCATTCCTTTCTATGGCTGAATAATAGTAATATTCCCTTGTGTGGAATATTTATCCATTTGTTGATCCATTCATCCATTGATGGACAGTTGGGTTGTTTTCACCTTTCGGCTATATCATGAATAGTGCTGCCATGGCAGGCTTTGAACAGGCAGGTGATGTCTTGTTACCTGGATCCCTCCGGCAGGAGACCAGTTTAGAGCAGGATTCAAAGCTTTGACTGCACAGTGTGATTCCCAGGGACGTAGAACATGCGCTCCTAGGAACTGGGGCAGAATTCCCAGGCAATTCTACAGTGAAGGATTGGGAACCATTGGGAAGAGGCAGGAGCAGTCCTATGAGCGGGATGGTGGCACCCATCAAAGGGATTAGGTGACAAGCAGAAGAGCCACCACACTCAGGGCCAAGCACCCAGGCTGGCCCATGGTTGGGACCAAGAGAGCTGTTTGGGGTGATTGATTCTGTGGACCAAACTGAGGAGCCCTGCAGAGGGGCTAGTTTGAGGGAGTCAAGAAATTGGGTTTGCTTTGCTTGGTAAGAGGTCCCAGCAGCCCCCACGCTGAGAAGCCCCACAGGCAGGGAGGGGTATATGCTCTGGGGGTGTAGGAGATTGGGAGCCAGAAAGGCACCCAGGTGAGAAAGCAGGAAAGAAAGACACTGTGGGCAGGAGGTGCCACCTGGATTTGAAGGGTGGCTCTTATCCCAATAAGGGATACGTGGAGAAGGAGCCATGGTGGGTCCTACGTGGGCCATACTTTCCAGCTTTACTGAAAAATAGAGGGAGATGAGGGGGGAGAGTCAAGTATGGAGTCAGATAAAGGGGTCCTGATGGAAGGGAGTCAGAGTTGCGTTAATTAGTGGAGAATTGCTGAAGGTTTCTTGGAAACATCAGGAAAACTGATCACAGCCAAGGTTTGTTTTGAAATGCTTTGTTTGGCAGGTGCATGGAAAGGTAAAGGCGGGGGTATGGAAAGGTAAAGAACATTCTGGAATATTTTGAGTCTGAGTAATGGAAGGATTGCAGACGGAATAGTGACCATGTCCCTGACTTTACCTCCACGCTCAGCAACTCTGCACCTCATTTCACTGTAGCCACACATGGGCCATTTTTTTTGTGCCTCAGAAACACGGAGTTACCAAGCTCAGGCTTGCCTCAGGGCCTTTGTACCTGCCATTCCCTCCACCAGGAAGGCTGTTATCTCCTTCAGCTCAAATGTCACAGCCTCATTGGAGCTCTTCTTACCTGTCTAAAGCAGACGCCCCCCCCCCCCCCAATCCGGTCACTTCTCTCTACCCTCACCCTGTTTTGTTCTTCTTCGTAGCATTGGTCTCAATTGGCTATTTTTTACCTTATTCATGTATTCATTTAATTCTTCATGAACTCATCTGGTTGGCCTGCAGCTCTTGAAAGCAGGAGCAACAGACAGGAAGTCTGGTGCTTAGAGGTAGAGGGGCCTGGATCAGTGGCAAGAAAATGCCTGCCCAGGAGTTAGATATGGAGATTTGGGGTTCAGGGGAGAGGTAAAGACCTGGATACTTAGATTTGGAATCTGCTACGGTAGTAGATGAAATGGTTTCAAGGGAAGCAAAATCATCTGACATTTCGGGGCGCCTGGGTGGCTCAGTTGTAGGGCGTCTGCCTTTGGCTCAGGTCATGTTCCCGGGGTCCTGGGATCGAGCCCCGCATCGGGCTCCTTGCTCTGTGGGGAGCCTGCTTCTCCCTCTTCCACTCCCCCTGCTTGTGTTCCCTCTCTTGCTGTGTCTCTCGCTGTCAAATAAATAAATAAAATCTTTAAAAAAAAAAAAAATCATCTGACATTTCTTGAGCAGGTCCTCTGTGCCTCTATTAAATAATCCCCACACTGTCTGATGTAAGGACTTCACAGACTTGGAAACTGAGGCACAAAAAAGTGAAATCACTTGCTCAAGTTCCTTAGGGAGGAAGTTTGGAATGGACCCCTCTCCCTGCCCCACCCTGCCCCACCCCCAACAGGCCGGCTCCAGAGGCCAGAGGAAGAGCCAGATGGCCAAGAGAGAACAGAGTCTGGAGGAAGAGGAGCTCGGGCAGTTAGAGCTGCCGTCGCTGGGCAGGGCAGTGTTTTGGAACCTCTGAGGTGTCCAGCATCAGATGTTAGCTGATCAACGAACAGTGTACCTAAGACTAACCAGCCTGTTGAAATTGATTTCTTGGAAGTGAATGAGGACTTCTTTTTCTTTTGAAAGATACTACTATTCAAAATAATTTATTTTAACCAGCTGCATACAATATAAAATGAACACATTTTATGTATTTTATGTAACATACAAATATAAAATGAACATGCTTTATGTATTTTATGTAACTCATTATTAATGAGGGCATGTGTACGATCGTCCAACTAATTCAAAGATGGAGTCAAAGCCGAGCTCATACAGGAAATGCTGACATGAATTTGTGAATAGATGCAAAAATTAGCAAAACTCCCCAATATCCACAGGGCAATCATCAATTGCATTCCAGGGACTAAATTTGCATGTCTATGGACGGAAGTCTTCTGCATTAGTATTAGCCTTCCAGTGGTGCCAGAGCTGTAAAAAGCTCAGAAACAATGAAAGGTGAAGGTGACCCAATGGGGATGCCTGGACGGGCCATCCACTAATCTTTCTTTGCCTTTTTTACAGTCTTCCAGAATTTTCCTAATATTACATTTACTAATTTATCTTGGAAGAAGTAATACATTCATATGGTTGAAATATAAAAGGTATATAAAAATAAAAAATCTCCTTCCCATTCCTGACCTCTGGCCACCCAGTACCCCTTGGATGCAAAGTGTTAGCAATTTCTTTTTTTTTTTTTTAAAGATTTTATTTATTTATTCATGAGAGACAGAGAGAGAGAGAGAGAGGCAGAGGGAGAAGCAGGCTCCCAAGGAGCAGGAAGCTCGATGCAGGACTCGATCCCAGGCCCCTGAGATCATGACCTGAGCCGAAGGCAGACGCTTAACCATCTGAGCCACCCAGGCGCCCCTGTGTTAGCAATTTCTTAAGTATGCTTCCAAGAAATCTAGTGCATAATAAGCAAACCTTTTTTTTTTTTAGTTTTTTTTTTAAGATTTTATTTATTTATTTGACAGAGAGAGAGAGAGAGCACAAGCAGGGGGAGCGGCAGGCAGAGGGAGAACCCCGATGCGGGGTTCGTTCCCAGGACCCTGGGATCATGACCTGAGCCGAAGGCAGACGCTTAACGACTGAGCCACCCAGGCGTCCCTTTTTTTAAGATTTTTAAAAAGATTTATTTATTTAAGATTTTATTTATTCATTTGACACAGAGCGAGTGAGAGAGCGCGCACAAGCAGGGGGAGCTGCAGAGGGAGAAGCAGGCTCCATGTGGAGCAGGGAGCCCAATGCAGGGCTGGATCCCAGGACCCCTGGATCATGACCTGAGCTGAAGGCAGACACTTAACTGACTGATCCACACAGGCGCCCGAGAAGTTTTCTTAGCAGGAGGGGACTATTGATAGTTCCTCAGCTTCCTCATCTAGGAAATGGGTTGATGATTGTGTGGCGCCCATCTCACAGGTTTAGGAGGGCAATTGATTAGTTTATGTAAACTGCTCAGAACAGCCCCTGACACAATGCTTGGAGCATGCCAGCTAGCGGGATTTATCCTTGTCCTCCTTTGGAAAGTTTGATGTTGAAAAAAGGAAGAAAAATGACTTGGAAGGATCCAGAAATTTCCTAAGAGCAAACAGAGGGACATCGTAACAGCGACTGCATGAGTCCTCACTGTGTGTTGTGTGGGTCTAGTGCTTGACCTCCCTTCCCTGATCCAGTGAATTTCCGGGTGGGTATTATTATTGCCCCCATCGTACAGATGAGGAAATCAAGGCACAGCGAATTTCGTACCTCAAGCAAGGCTGCCCAGCTGGCTAATGGGGCAGCTGGACTCACACCCAGACGTCAGACAATCTGACACCAACAGCCACGCACTCAATCACAGCACGGTTCTGCCTCTTGATGTGGAAAGAAAGGGAAAAGGTTAACGTGGAAGAAGAGGGCTCTGAGAGGGCTCTGAGGGCGAGGCATCGGGGAGGGCGTGGGGACGGGGAGGGGGCATGGTGATGGCAGAAGAGAAGGCGGGAAGGCAGATATGTGGAAGCCCAGGAGGGAACTGGGTTTGTGTTAGGTGGTTCGGGGAGCAGGGGAGATGGTCTGGGGGGAGGGGAAGTAGGAGATCAAGGGGAAAGGGCTGGAGGAGGGAGGGGATGGTTAGACGGTGGAAAGAACAGATGGGAGGATCAGGGTGGCGGGAGCAGAGTGAGCAGAGTGAACCCTGGGAGCGGAGAAGGACACGAGTGGAGTCAGGGATCAGGACCAAGGCACTGATCCGGTGGACCATTTTTAGCCCTGGGCTTTTTACTCTGAACAAGGTGGGAATCAATAATGGGTTTTGAGCAGAGAAGGGATGAGGTCTGGCTTCAGAGGATTGCTTGCAGCCTGTTTGTGTGTAGTGTGTGTGTTTAAATCCCCGGTTTCTTCCTAGTCTAACTCCCCTGTCCCCGAAAGCATTTGCAAGGGCAGATAGGGGGGCTCAGGTAGGAGACGAGTGCACCTGTCCGGGTGGGAGGTGGTGTTTAACTGAGCTCTGACACTTGTCAGGCACAAAGGTGAGGAATTCAGACCAGGCTCTGCCTTGTTAAAGTTCTCAGTTTAGGGCAGGCTTTCTTAGCCTCGGCGCTAGTGATACTTGGGGCTGGCTAGTTTTCGGGGGTGGGGGGGGGGGATGGCTGTACTGTGTTTGGTAAAGTGTTTAGCACCATCCCTGGTCTGTACCCTCTAGATACCAACAGCATCCTCCTTCCTCCAGACAGGACAACCTAAAATGTCTCCTGACATTGCCCCTGGTCTAGTGGGACAAAGAAACAAACAGCAGATAAATACATGCTCTTCTTCCCATAATGGTAATTGCTAGGAAGTAAAAAGAGCAGATAAAGGGAGGTCCTGAATCTTCTTCCTTCTGATTTTCATTTTCTTCCTGCATCCCTTAAGTCTCTCTGCACCCACACTGCGGCCATCTGCCTGGTGGTCATGTACCCCGCACCCCCCCTTTCCCCCTGCCCTTCCCTCCTCCCTCCATTTTTTTGATCCTACCAGCCCCTCCTAGGAAGAAGTTTAAAAAGAAAAAAAAAAAAAAAAAAAAAAAGACCTTCCAGAGGGCACCTCTTCTCTAAGGTAGGGACAAGTCCTAATTACCTCTTTGTGGCTGTAACATGCCTCGGTCAGCTCCATGCTCTGAAGGTGAGCCCTTCTGTCACCATGCCCGAAGTTGGCCTCGGTTCCAATTGGCCAAAAAGGAACAAAACAAAACAAGATATTTAAAACACTTCCCTGCCTCCATCCCGCCCGTTCACATAACGGCCCCAGCGGCCTACTGCTAGCTTGAGGCAGATAACTCCGAGCGTGCTTATTTTCCTAGTCCGCGACCAGGCTATCTTCGGGATGCAGCTTGTTGAGGCTGCAGCTCGGCTGCTCGCCTGGCTGCAGGCCCGCAGGAGGGCAGAGCCATTTCAGCGAGGCCTCGGCAGTAAGTTGCCTGGGGAAGGGAGCCGGGTCAGCCCTTCCTTTCCTTTGAGACCAGCTTCATCACTGAGACACTCTGTGTGGCTTCCGTAAGCCTGATTCTGTCTCCTGATTCTCTGCATCCCCTGGGAATATTAAGAGAGACATGTTTTAATCTACTTTTATTAGTTCACTGCTTATTAATTTCCCTACCTCGGCACTGTGGACATTTTGGACAGCATAATTCCTTGTCGTGGGGTGTCTGTTCCTTGCTGTAGGATGTTTAGCAATGTTCCCTGGTCTCTACTCACTAGATGCCAATAGCACCTCTCCCCCCAAGTGTGAAAACCCCCAAGTCTCCGGATATCGCCACATATCCCCCCCGCCGTGGGGGGCTAAACCCACTCCTCATTGAGAACCACTGATTTCCAGGAGTATAAAAACCTAATTTTAGACATGGCAGAGTGTTCCGCTTAACATCTTGCTGGAGGCTTGTAGGGAGAGAGGAGCTTTCTCTGGGCCTTAAATGAGCCCGAGCTGAAGGTCTCCCAGCTCCATCATTCAGTACTTAAAACTGATTCTCAAAGGAGTCGATCTCCTTAAAAGAAGACACCGATCCTGCAGTTGCTCGTGGTAGATTTTAGCCTTGCTTCTGCTCTGCTTGGTTCGGCTTCTCTTTTGTCCCTTTCTTTAGAGGCAGGGGAAGGTACCGAGTTTAGGGGTGCGGAGTCCTAACTGGGTTGGAAGTCTGGTCTCTGGCACTTGCCAGCTGTGTGACCTTGCACAGCTCACTTCACCTCGCTGGGCTGGATTCCAAATCTCTAACAATGCTCCCTACCTCATGGAGTCAGTCAGTGCAAAGTGCTGATTTAGCACAGTACCAGGCCCTGGGCAAGCATGCCAGAGCTGATGGGGCTACTCTGCAAAGGGGTGTTTTGAGAAGGGCCACCGAATGATCTCTAGATTGAGGCCGGCAACATTTGGTTTCTTTATTTCCCACTTATCAGCCACATTCCATCAAGCCCAGAACTGGCCCTTAGTAGGCCTGCCCCGGGCTTCCTTTTCAATCCCTGTTCCTCCCCGGATTCCATCTGCCACCATACCTTTGTCTCTGTCCCCAGCCCAATCGCTGTGTTTTTGATAACCTCAGACCTACCCGAATGCCAATAGCATTCCTCAGAGCAGAGCTGCCAGAATAAGCCGGCAGCTTCCTGCTCTTTGCCCCAGAAAACATTTCAAGTGATCAAGTGATCAGAGGGGGGTGGGGGAAGCGGGGAGGACTCTGCAGCTGCTTATGCAACAAGCTTTAATCCTGGGTTAAAATCCACCACGCGCGCCAGTGGCGTATTTCATTTCCTCATTGGGTCGTGAAGCTAGTGGCACACGAGATTTGCCACAGACCCGCAGACACGTCCGTTCCCCCAAAAGCAGCACCCCGCAGAGGTGGACCGTGTTCCCTAGGGGATGGTGGCGGGAGGGCAACTGCCCACGCCACCAGGAGGGACAGCACGATCTGATTAGCTCTGGCCTCCACCTCTTGTTTCCCGCTTGGTCTCCCTGTACGCGGTTCCACCCGCAGGAAGAGGGGGCCCCTCCCCTCTAGTGAGGCCCAGGCCTGTTGTCCCGAGTCCTGGACCCTTGTCAGGCCGGGTGATGGAGGTGTCCCTCCCTGCATCTGGGCCTCTTCCGCTTAATACACAACAGCAACAAAATCCCCTCCCTTTTTATAAAGCCTGGGCCCTGCCTCTGCCGTACGGTCTGTGTGGATTCCTGGCTTGTTCCTGTTTGATATAAGATTCCCAGCCAGGAAGAATTTATGTGCACAAGGTGGGCATCTGTTGTCCATGTGGGGGGGGGGGGCAGGGAGAGCAGGCGATCAGCTCTACGTTTTCTTTGTGGGAACGAACGGTGTGGGACCAGAAAGCCCACGAGTCCTAATTTTAGGAGGAGAGGGGAGACTTTATTGGGCCATAGTTTTACCTCCTGGCATATGGCTGCGTCACCTCTGGAAGCTTTCTCCAGCCTCTGAAGAATGGTGTTTATTTAGCTTCTGTTGTTACAGCTTGCTGTTTTAAAAAAATCTTGTTAATTAAGCACCTTGTCTTTGAGGGGAAAAAAAAAAAAAGCAAGCAAGCAAGCATGGACATTTTAAGATCCTTCTGGATTTGTCTTTCCTTTTCTCGGTACAGACCAACTACAAAGGCAGCTTTCGGGAAGACACAGGCAAAGACCTCCTAATAGTATTGAAATGGGTGGAATTATAAGGAGCTCTAAAAAACTAGTTAATATTTTACTGGGGAGCAGTGCCAGAGATGGGGGGTGGGGGGCTGCCAAGAGTAGGTCTGTGTGTGAAGTAGGTCTTCCATCTGCCTTAGGGGACGAAAAGAAGCCGTTCTCTGTGGAAATAAATTTAAGCAAGAATCCTTATAAAGCTCATGGGATTTGTCTGCCCACCGAGGGCCCAGTTCCCCAAGAACATACATACAGGGGTGATTGTGGCAGGAAGGGCTAAGCTGTGGGTGTAGGCCTGGCTAATAATGGGGGTTCTTGTTCCCTTGCTGGGCTTGACATCTTTCTTTCTCCCTCTGGATTTAAATGGCTTCTCAGACCGAGAGGCACTGCCTGTGCCCTGGATTCAGAAGGTACACGCCTCCTTGGGAAGCAAAGGCGAGAGACAGCGGCTCACTCTCTCTCTCCCTCTCTCTCTCTTTCTGCATCTGCCGGGAGAGCTGCAGCTGGTATTTTTCCACAGGCCTTTTTTGCGATCTCAGGGCCTAGTTTTTCCCAGCCAGGCCCAGAGTCCGAGAGAGGGTTAATAGGCAGGAAGCTGAAGGCATTGCAGACTAATACGGAAGTCAGATTTTTGTTTAACTGACAGGTTTAGCAGGCCTCAGTGGTGGGGGAGGGGGCCGGGAGGGGATGGGAAGTTTGTAGATCTAGGCATGTGGCCTGGTAGGAGTGCATTTGGCTCTTCTTAGGGTAAGGACGGAGGGGGGGGGGCCCGTTGGCATCCTGGCAGGGAGGCAGGAACCCATTTTGGTTTTTCTTTGAGTACTGGCTGAGGGGGGTGAGAAGTTAGATTCTCTGCCGGCAAATGGCTCTCTGGCCTGCTTTTCCAGGAGGCGTTTTGACAATGACTATGCAAACTTGACCACTCTGCTCCCCTCCTCTTCCCAGCAGCCCGAATCCTCTGTCCTCTGAGAAGCCAGGGCTGCCTGTAGCGATTTCTTGGGGCTCGTCTGTCCTGTTTTCCCTCAGCTCCTCAGAGGCCTTCCTCAAACCCCTTTTCCTTGCCCCCCTTGGCTGTTTTCCTGGGGCTCCCCACTCCTCGGCTTCACTCCGTCCCCGAGCCCCCTCCCCTCCCCCCCCTCCGGGGGAGAACCACTCTGCTGGATTGTTCTAGAAAAGGGCCAGGCTTCCTCCCAGCCAAGAGCCGTTTCTGTGGGGGCAGGTGAGGGTGAGCCCTTTCAGCTCACCCCAAAAACTCCCTTCCCCGTGGCATCCGGGCCTCAGGCTTTGCTGGAGCAGGTCAGGCTGGCTGCACTGGTTTGCCCGTGCCGGGAAATCTAGCCAGGGTGTGGGAGAAGTGCGTCTGGGGGCCCCTTTCCCAAGTTTTTCTCGCTGCAAAAGGCCTAGCTTAGCCTGTCTTTTTCTATGCACAGGATGGCTCTTGCTCACCAGAGCCTCACAAAGATAATCGCTCAGGAAGTGTTTCAGCCAATCCCGGCCGGCCTTACACTCCGATTTGCCGGGGCAGCCAATCGGGGATGAGCTTTTATTAGGCGGCCAGATCATCAAGCCGAAGTGCCAAACCCTTTTTCTGTGAGAACTAGGAGCCTGTCCTCCATGTTTTATAAGTATTGACATTACACAGTGTTAACAATGCATCCACAGAGGTAAGCTCGACTTTTTAACCATCTTTTCTCCCCCTCCCTCTGAGACATCCGAATTGTGGGCGAGCAGTGTGATTTCTCTGTGGCTGGCCGTGCCACACTCACCCCCACAGCACTTAGGTTAACTTGGAACTGTTTAGAGAGAATTTTTTTTGCTTTCTTGGGTCACATGGCTAAGTAGCCATTAGCCATAGCTTGATTTTGCAAACTAGCAAAGGCCTGGCACACCTTTTCTTCACCAGGACATGGTGTTTCTGGAATAGTTTGAAGCTAGATCCTGGAATGCCAAAAAAGAAGCTTTTTTTTTTTTTCTCCCCTTTTTTTTTTCTTCTTCCTCCTCTCTTTCTCTCTCTCCCTGTCTCTCTCTCCCTCTGGGCAGTTCTCCCCCCCCCCCCCCCTGCACTATTGTCTTCTCCTGTGTCACATGCCTGCTGGGGGAAGAAAATGGAAGGTAAGCAAGCAGGCTCCTCTCCAAGGAGAGCCCATGGCAGACAGCAAAGCAGGCAAGTTTCCCTCTCCAAAGAGGTTCTGGGAAGGCTGGAGTAAGTTCTGACAAGAGAGGACGTGTGTTTTAAAAAGAACCAAGCCCTCAGCAGAGCAGTGCTAAGGAGAGATCCTAGCTCCTGGGGCCTAGGTGGGTGGTGGTGTCTCTCCATGGTCTGTTCTCTCCCTACAGGGCTGCTTCACTTGAAACTACATTGTTCAGCCTTTTTTCCTGACTTCTGTTGATACAGAGTGTTCTTCTGCAAGCCAGCCTACAGCCAGCAAATGTTTCTGAAAGTGTTTTCTAGGCTTTGGAGGAAGTTTTTGGAGTAGGGATGGGGATGGGGGGGGGTGTGTGTGTGTAGAGGGGGAGGGAGGTTGGACAACATCCTGCAATAAATCTGTGAGGACTCTTTTTGAATCCCTTAGCTTTCTACTCTTGCATGATTTTCAATGAACTAATGTATCTTTTATCCTTGTTTTCATTTTCTTTTCCCTCTTTTACATTGTATCATCCTCTGTCCTCCTGTGTGATGGAGCACAGAGGAAATAAAATCATGTCTGTGGCTCATGACAGCATATTCCATATTCAGTTGTTGGGTTGTGTTGTTGTGTGTGTGTTTTTAATAATCCCATGTAACTGTTTAAAAAAAAAATTTCCTTTTTGATCAAGTCCCAAATCTGCCTGCCTGTTCTCTCTTCTTAACTGTGGAAAAATGAGACGGTTGCTTGAACATTTGTTGGGTAAGTAAAGCAATCCATTTCCTCTGTGACCATGTATAAAGAGTTTGGCGGACATTTGGGGTCTGTTTGTAACAGAGGGTCTTGGCTACAGCAGTTGGGAGGGGGGCTTTTCATTAGCAGGAACCACATAAGGGCTTTTTAATAGTCTCTTGATTTTAGGTGACTGTTTGAATCCACTGTTTTTCCTGATAACCTGCTGCTAGGATTGAAGATCACACTTCCTGTTTACCCTCAGACAGGGGAGAAATGTTCAGTTCATTGTGACTGGACTGGAGACCTTTAATTGGGATTGTGTGGGTATTAGCTAGAACTCTGGGTAGGTGATCTGCTTGTGAAATGTAACGAAAGTGCTTGTTCTTAGAGTCACCGAGCCTTAAACACTGGCGAGGGCAGGAGCCTGGTGGTGGTGGTGGTGTGTGGGGGCGGGGGTGTCAGCACTCCGATTTAGGATACTTGTAGTGTAAAATCCCACCCACCACCAAACTTGGTTTGATTCAGGACTCCCTGCACAACAAACAGATTTGGCCTGTTCCCAAGCCTGACCCACACATCTCTATGCACGCTTGCCTTTACTTATGATTTATTTCTCACTTTTTACACTTCCCCTGATCTCTTAATGCTGTAGCTAGAACTTACGAGTGAAAAAAAGTGGACGCTTGTTTAGCGTTAGCTTCAGAATTTGCCCAGAAGTTCACTACATAAATTTCCAGCCTGGAGACCAACCTAGCATGACTGGAAATGCTGGAAATATATTCAGTTGTTGTATTACGCCAACTTTATGGAGTCTGTAATCTTTTTTCCTTTAAGTTCGTGTCCAGCCACCCACCTTTTAGCATCAGTTGGAAAAAGGCTCATTTAATAACGAGAAATGTACCAAGTCTAAGTTAAGAAAAGTCCGAGCGAGGCCAGCTTTTCGAGTTGTTAAGAAGTGCAGGCAGTTAATGATGTTGTGTACTTAAAACTGAACAGTGCTACTACCCACACAAGTCAGTCCAGACACTTAGCAATTTTCTTTGTTCTTATCTCCTGGCTCTAAATGGAAATTACATATTGAGGTTCTTGTGGCCTCCCTAGAAGCAATATCTAATCACAAGACTCCTGGTTTGGTGCCTTCAACGTTTGCATAATGGTGTTTGTTGGGCTGGAAGGAAACCTAAGGGCAAGGCATTTGCCCTCTAAAAGCTTGCATTAAAATGGCTCCCACAGGTTTGCAAAGCCAAGATCTGTTTTCAAATGTGCAGTCCCAGCAAGTTCCCAGCCCTGGACCAAGCTGGCCACTTTCCTCTGGTACTGTGGCCACCACCAAGCATGAGTCTGTAAAAAGTTAATTGCTTCCAAAGTAGCTTATTTCCCAGTTTCACTAAGGGGGGAAAATAAATGTCTGCATTGCAGCAGGATCAGGTAGGGACAGCGGTGCTGGCTTACAGAGCAGCCCAATGGGGCTCCTCTCTCCAGCTTTTGAACCAATAGACTTGGAGGAAAGGTTACAGATTGACAATTGGAGTGGCCAGACTGAGAAGGGGCCTTCTGGAAGTTTCTACCATCTTTGTTCCTTTTAGGAGAAGCCTATCCGCCAAGCTGAAGAGTCTCCTACATTCCAGTCCTGGGGCATTCCCTCCCCACCGCCCACCCCCACCCCTTTTTCTTTTTTACATCAAGGTAGAGTGATCTTTCTGCCACAGTTATAAATTTCAGAGGGAGGCACAGAACTTGGGCTGTTTCCCTTTTTCCTTCTGCCTCCTCAGTCCCCAAAGAGGATGCACAGCTGCAAGGAACAAACACAGACACACTGGAGCTTTTGACTCTTCTCTCTCGCTCTTTTTTTTTTCCTTCAAGACCCTCCAGGATGGATTCACTTTTCTGCTTTGGGAAATTAAGTGGCATTCACGTGGGGGAGGGGGAGTAACTGCTTTTATTAGCTCCAGAAAATGGTCAGTGTTCTGTCTGTAAGTAACTAGGAATTAATTATATATAATCACTCAGTAAACTTTCTACAGAGTTTTTCTAATTGCTGCGCATGAACATAGTTCGCCTGTTGGAGCTGAGTCCAGTTACTTTTATAATTAACAGCTCAAAGATTTGAGTCAAAGAAACAATGGGGCCTCTTGGATTATAAATTAGGGATGAAAACAATGGCTTTTTCTTTCTTTTCTTTCTTTCTTTCTCTCCTTTTCTTTCTTGTAACCCCTTTTCTTTTAAACAAAACATTCCCCCTTTTCTTTCCCTGGGAGAACAGTGGGGAAACTTCTTCAGGTCTTATATGGGGTGGGGGGGCAATGAGTCACATTTTAAAAAGCCAGGATGACACTAACCCAGAAAACCCTGAAGGCAAAGGTAGGTTTTTAGAAAGTCCAACCACTTCCAATGTGTGATCTCTTTGTTTCTTTTGCCTTCTTTTCTCCTCCTCTCCCCTGTGGCCGAGGCAACAAACATTTGTCCGCCGAGAGGCCCTATATCTGGCTTTGCCTCTGGTTGACCCTGAAAAGATCTATACATGCAGAAGTGGCCTCGCCACTCCACAGCAGAGATTTAGTAAGGGAATCTGTTTAGCAGTCCTTTCCCCTTGATCTTAAATGCAAAACAAGTGAGGATTCACCCTTGGCTCCAGGTTGCTAAGGCTTTGCTGCCCTTCCCCCCACTCCGCACTCTCCTTACAGATAAACAAGCAGGCGGGAGCCCTGTCAGCAGTGCGGCTAGTTTTGCTGCCAGGCTGTCCCTCCTCATCAAGATTACCTACCTACCCGCCGGCGAGGAGCCAACCTCCCGTCCTTGCCCCGGCCCAGCCTTGGGCACCATGCCCTCCTTTCTCCCCTGGAGCTAAAAAGCAGTCACCTTGAAATCCCCCCCTCAGCACCAGAGTGGGGAGGCCAATTCTCAGACCTGTAACAGTAAATTACATTACCCACTCTGAGGCTGCTAGTTCGGCCTCTGAAAGCGGGTTTTGCAAAACCCATTGTTAATTTTCAGGGCTCTGTTGGGGGTGGACAAAAATCTGATTTGTGAGTATCCCGTGCATTGGCTGAGGGAATGTTTTACTGTTGTTTCTCCTCTGCAGGCTCAGATTGTCTTTCCTGGAGGTTAACTGTCTTAGGGCTGGCTGGGTATTTGGTGGCCGTTTTCAGGCTTATGCACAGCCTTTTTCTTTTACCTTGGCCTCAGAACAGGGGTGCAGCCCTTTAGCTTGGCTTTTCAGATGCCTGCTCTCCTTGCAACACTTTGATTTCACCTAGCTCCTTTTTGGTAGGGATGCAGAGCTGGTTTCTAATGTATCAAGAAGGGGGAATGGGCTTCCTCCCCCTCCCCAGCTTGCTCCCTTTTAACATTTTTGCATTTGTGTAGACACCTGTCCGTCCGCAGTTTATGCCACAGGGCTGCATAATTCCTGACCTCCCACCCACCTAATTTGAGGGTAAGGGGGCCTCATCTCAGAGCCTTCTGTGGAAGGCTCAGGATCTAAAAGGGAAAGGGTTTTCCTCAGGAACCTGTGACTTCACAAACTCCCCCTGTCATTGCAGATTTTTTTTTTTTTAAGCTTCTAAACGTTGGGTTGTTGGTGTCCTTTGGTTGAGCTTTTCCTAGTTCTGATATTTAGGAAGGTGGCTTTGAAACAAGCAGGGCTGCTTCCACAAGAGCTACAGCTATTGAACAACCTGCTACCATTTTAGCTTCAATACAGGAATGAGGCAGTGTTGCCAGACGCCATTTTAAGAATCCTGCATAAATAGCTTAGCTCCCGATGACTCTGCCTGTTTTAGGTGAGTGCTTATATAAAGCTGCTCTGCTAACCATTCCCTTCCCCCCACCCCCAATTTAAAAAAAAAAATTAATTGCAGATTTAGGGAAGCATGGTTTTCTTATTTTGATGTTCACTCTTTTGTGATCTAGCAGAGGAAGATGTTGTGTCTTGGGGATTAAATATTTCTTACAGCCTGGACCAGTTTGGTATTTTGAATGAAAGTAAAAAGCTAAAGGAAAAGTCCTTTGCGAATGATGCATGATTCTTGAATTGCCGTGCGATGATCCTCATCTGTAGAACCAGAGTCTTGTGCATGCTGGTTATATATTCTAGCTGGGTTAGATATTCTTGGTTAAAAGTCAAATAGTAGGGGCACTTGGGGAAAAGAAATATCTGGGCATTGTGCATCCAGGCTTTTTTTTTTTTTTTTCCTCCTGTCAAAACTAGATGTTTTTTTCTTTCTCTCTCTCTTGGAAGTGTTGAGGGGATGGCATTCCTGGGAATTACGGACCAGCCTTGAGTCCTCAGAATTAATAATCAGAAGGCTTAAAACATCCTGGAGGTGCAGCACTTCATCTGCAACTTTTAATTGCTCTTTTTCAGTGCATGCAGGTTAAGAAGTAAGCCTAGGTTTTCTTGCTCAGGCATTGGGGGGACAAATCTTTTATTCTTTCTGGGACCGGATGGGAAAGTCTTGGTTGTATTTGCAGATACTGTTATTTCTTCTTTAATTGCCTGAAACGTATCAAGTTTGTGAAATCCAGAGGCAAGTGACTTAGGGTAAATGTGAGGGCAAGAGGTGGTGGCGGGGGCAACAGACAATGTATACAACTAGTTGATGGTGTATTTTCTTGTTGGAGTGAAAGGCTGTTGTTTGGTTTTCAGCTAATTTTACCCTTTTCTTTAGCTGGTCCCCAGCCTCCCCAGTGGACCTTAAAAAAAAAAAAGTAATGTCAGTTTGAAACAAGGGCTTGTTGTTCCATTGTTTTTGATTTAAATAATCGGGGTTGCTAGAAGCTAGCAGATAGGAAAGATGCTGTGTATTTTCTAAGACTTTAATGTGTTAAGGACAAGAGTTCAAAGTCTTTTCTCCAGGTGCAGCTGCCTTTTCTTTTTAACAATTATTGTTATTTGACTTTTTTTTTCCTCCTCCAAACGACTGAACAGTTTTTAACCTAAATTGACCACGATCTGTGGGGCTATTCAGACAGGTACAGATCTTTTCTCACCACCACTTTTGATGTAATATTGATAATTTTTTCCCTAATAACATACTAGTGCTTAACACTAAACCAAAAACAAAACAAAACAAAAAAAAAACAACACAACAACCACCAAAAAAACTTGAGATCAGTGGTGTAGAAAAAAGGAAGTCCCTTTAGATGTGGCTATTCAGAATGACTCATTTTGCATTCTGGTCTTTGCTCTTGTAAATGAAGTTTTTTCCCTTTTAACGCATAGACACTGCAATTTCCTTTAGTCAAATGCAAGTTATTGTGTGTGTGTGTGTGTGTGTGTGTGTGCGCGGGCATGTGCGGGCACGGGTTCCCTTTGAAAGCATGGCTTGCTGATCTGCTAAAAAAGATGGTTTTTTGAAATTGTGCTCAAATCCTTGGCTGAAGCTGGTGGTGCTATTGCTAAAGTTAGGTGATTATGGGGCCCACTTGTAATACTTGCAAAGATAAAACCGCTTCACTTTTCTCCCCTCTTGGCTGCAGCAGCAAATAGCCACCAGCTAACTAGTTTGCATTTCCCTAGCTTCTCAGCAGCATCCCTGCCTGAAGGACTCCCACTCCTCTTGGGCTGCCAAAAGCCAAATAATTGTTCTCTTGAATGCAGTCTTACGTGATCAATACACCTTTGAATGTTTTCATCACTGCCGAAATCCGTCAAGTGGGTTTTAGGGGCTCTGTTCTGCCTAACTATTTTATCACTGTACGTTTGGGTGGGATCCCAGATGCGTGTTTTCTCTGTCCCTCAAAACAGGGGATCGGTTGCAGTAAGTTTAGTATTTCACATACTTCATGCCGGAGAGGGAAACAGAATTCTAGTTGCTAGAAAGATCAAGGTTGCTTGTTGTTCTTTTCAAGTTGACCATCTCCCCATCTCTGAGGGCTGCTCGATATATATATATATATATATGTATATATTTTATGAAAATGTATTTCCAGTCACCCCAGGCAAGAAACCATCAGCAAGTATTCATTTGGACCGTGTGTGTGTGTTGCAGGCAGAGTGTGTTTCCGAGTTGAGAAGGTCTCTGAAGTTGGAGTAAAAAGTATTCGTGCTAAAATCCCCTTCCACAAATCACCTTGTAATATTGTCTGTTAGCAAAGTGTTTAAATTTAAGAGTCTGCTTCTGATGGAAACCGTTTGTGACAAAATGCAAGTTGTTTCTTTGGCGATTGGTGTCACAGCTTTCTCCACGGATGCAGTGTCAGTGAAATTGTTAATCGGGTTCTACATCAGAGAGCTAAATGTGTTAATATTCCAATTTTAAACTACCTTTCTTTCTTCTCTCTGCTGGGACTAGTTACGTTTGAGGTGTGCAAGTTTTCTAATTTTATTCTGAGCTATAATTTCTTCCTTTCTGTCTGGTTCCCATCCTGAGTCCTCTTCCCCTATCAGACATGGCCCTCTCCTAAAGCCATCTCCCTCTGACCCTGAGGTTCCAGGCCTTTTCGGACTCATCTTTTGTCTTGTCACAGTCTCGGACCACGGAACACAGAAGGGACATTCTAATCCTTCCTCTCTCTCTCTCAGCCGTCCCTCCAGTCCTGGCTTTGAGTCTTCCAAATGGAAAATTCCAGCTATATCAATTGGTGATGTACCCATTTTCTTCATGGTGAATCACAGACTGATGGAGTTGCTGCTAGAGTACTTTGCCCATATTCTTATCACTTCATTTCAGCCTGAAGGCTTGGAAGGTTCCAGCACCTCAAACATTTTGCACCTATAAAAGCAGAACTCTACTGGCTTGCCTGGGAGGTGTGTGTATGTGTATGTGTGGGGGGGACACATGAAGTGGCCTGCACTCTATTCAACGGGAGTTTCAGCCGAGTGAGAGAAGATTCTGGTGGACCTTCCCAGCCAAGGGGCCTGTTTCCCGCTGCCCCCCTCCCCTCTCTCCCCAACCCCCAACTCTCAGCCTGTCTTTTAAATAATCCTTCCTCATTCCACTTTTGTGGTGGGGGATAATTAGTCACAGCTCAAGAGTGCTGAATGCTTGTTCTAAGCCATGCGTGCAACAGAGAGGAAACATCCAGGGGGTGGGAGTATGGACACCCCAGGCCTAATTCCTGGGATAAGTGCTCGTGGTTTGAATGTTTTGAGACCAGGCCTTTTGCATCTAACCTGGGCATATTCTCCCACTTTTCAGTTTAACCTATATATATTTTTTTCCTGTTTCTGCCTCATCGGGAAATTGTAAGAATTAGCCGGGAGGTATGGGAAATGCTCTCTGCCTTGCAGCATTCAGAGATCAGAACTATGGGTACCCTGCGAAGCACCTCCAACCTGAACCCGGTGCTAACAAGGAGAAACTTATTTACTTGCCGGCTGGGTTCTCATTGGCCCACGGGGGCAGATTGTAATTGTGTGTCTAAAAATGTGCTTTTTGCATCCCCCAGGAGCATGACAACTGGAATAGTAATTTGACTTAAAAAAAAGAACAACCTAGTGGTTTGAAAAACTCCTTTAGGAGTCTTACTTAGCACATTGTTGGAAATCAAGTGTGGGGATCCCCCCCCCCCCCCCCCGGCCCTGAGAAAGGATGGGGGATTGTTTCAATGTGGATTTGTTGTTAGAACTTCTCAATAGCGGCCCCCATGGGGCAAGTTCTCAGTCTACCTAAACGTGAACATAATTTGCTCTGTTTCAGCTTGGCCGAAGAGGAAATAAAAACTGAACAGGAGGTGGTAGAGGGCATGGATATCTCTACTCGCTCCAAAGGTGAGTAAAAATCTTGTATTATCTATTCCAGAGCAGAGGAGGAAATTGGAATTTCTTTTTCTAGTTGTCGTAGTGCAGTGAAGTGTGGCTGTAGGATCCGAGGCTGTAACACTCCTCTGATTTTGAGAGGAACCTTTGATGGATGGGCCTAATTTGTGGAGAAATCCTCTCCTTTTGATTTCTTTTCCCTTGTGTGTCTGGGTAGGTAGAACTACCTATGGGATGGTGGGTGGGGATTGTCCCAACAGTAAATTTTACATATGTATCATGACTGAGGGGGAGGGTGGCTCCTTGCCTCTCTGCAGGGTGACTTTTAGGAATTCACCATTTAAATAAGCATGTTCTAGAAGCAACCAGAGAGTCCAGTTGCTGCTGGGTTTCTGATTTTAATAACAGTCCTCTTTGGAATCACAGAAATGAAACAGAGTTGGCGCTCCTTGCAAAACGGTGGTCTTGGTTAGAGATAAAGAGGAAATGTAGGACTTTCTGGAATGCTGGGGCCAGCGTTTGCATTTAGGGCAAAATTTAGCAAATTAGAGCAAACACAGTTGATGTTTTAATTCAGAATCCTGCGTTAGACTCCTCAAAATCTTCTAATTGTGGGATTGGTACGTTTCATTTGGTCTGTGTGAAATTGTAGGAGGCTTCCCAGAAGGAAGTAGTTATTCAGTTTTTGCCTTCAGGGTGTTTTTAGGAATGAGCTACTGGAGCATTTTCCACATCTTTGGTTGATGAAAATGCTCATTTCCAAGCTTAATGGTTGTTGTACCAAGGTGCTGGTATTCCTTCGACAAGTCACTGAGTGTCTGCTCTGAGCTGAGGGTTATGGGGGAGATAGGGAGGGTTGGGGGAAGGGTTATTGCAGACTGCCAGAAAGATTCTAGATCTTTCTAGAATCCAGCTAGAGAGCATTATAAGAAGTGGCTGGCTCCCTAGAGGAATCTAAAACAACAAAGCTTTTTGAGGCTTTTTATAAGATAGCCCTGTCATTTGGGGCAAAGATGAGGGTCAGATAATGAGGGCTGTGACTCTGGCTGTTGTTGGGGCCTGGCCTCACAGATGGGCGGGGGGCAGCATGGTTTGGCCGGGTGGGTGGGGTGCCCTAGGTGAGAAGGCCAGGCTGCCAGGGTGGGTGGTCTGTGCCTGGGGGTGGAGGGGGTAGAGGGGGTATGCCTGAGCAATGGAGCAGACTGAGGATTTGGGGAGGGTGGGCCTAGTCAGAGGGCCACTGCCTCTTCATCACAGCACCCCTGCCCCCCGCTGGGCCAGCAGCACCTGTAATGATCAGGAGAGCCACGGGGAAGTTTTGAGCAAGGAAAGAACCTTCCCGAAGAGGGGTCTTTAGATAGTTGCTGACGAGGGAGCATGTCCCATTCCCCTTGTGGTCAGAATGGAATTTGGGACAGAGACACCAGAGAATGGGACACAGGGGTCTTTGTCCTCATTGTGCTCCTCATTTGCACGCTTTCTGTCTCTGTCCCTTCATGTTCTTATCTTTAAAATGGGGTGTTGGGTCAGATTCTAAGATCCTTCCACCTTGGGCTTCTCTTGTAGAACTAATGCTCACTGACAGTATTTACAAAGGCCATATTTGTATCAGGAGCCTTTTCTTCTTGAATTATTCTAGTCCCCTTAGGAGGTGGGAGGTGTTGTTCCCATTTTGCAGATGAGGACGCTGAGGCTCTGCCTAGCAACCTCTCACAGGTGGTAAATGTAGGATGGGATCGAACCGATGGCTCCAGCTACCACCAAGGAGGTGCTTCCTTCCTGAGCACTCAGTGCCTGGAATGCCCTGTAGCCTCGCTGTGGAGACTCTTCCAAAAGGGTCAAACTCAGGGATCATCCATCAGGGCGGGAGGCCCACTTTGCTCAGGGCCCCCCGACTCTGTGTGGGAGAGCCTTCCTCTCGTCTTCTTTCAGACCCCCGGGATGCTCATAGCTCTTCACCAGCTTGCATCTCCCAATGACTGTGGCATCTGAAGTGATGATCCCCCGGGGTGACCATTGTCCCTTGTTTCATTGTCCCACTCTGGTCCTGTCGCTACAGCAGCGAGGGTGCTCCTAGAAGACAGATCAGATCCTGATCATCTTGTGAACTCCTTCCACTGACCTTCCAGTTTCCTTCGGCTCAAGTTGGAGGTCACTATGGCCTACCTACCTGGGTCAACCCATTTGCCTTCATTCACCCTGTGACCTTCTGTTGGACTCTACCAATTTCTCTCCCTGACTCCATTTGAACTGCCCCACCTTCTTTCCCTCTGGTCCCTCTTGGGGGCCCTGTGTGTCCTGTGTCCTTTGCCGGGAACGTGCTGCTCTGGGTCTGGCTGCCTTTCTTATCTCTCAATTCATCTTAGACCTCCTCTCCCAGAGACCTTTGGTAGCAATCCAGTCCAAAGGAGCCATTCCATCATTTTCTGTTACATTTTTAAAAGTAACTTCTAATTTTAGAGCAGCTTTAGATTTCCGGATAAGTTGGGCAGATAGTGCAGAGTGTTCCCATGTCACCCCTCCCACTTCCTGCGCACGCGCACACACACACACACACAGATAGCTTTTCCCTGCTATTAACATCATATGCTAGCATGGTGCCTTTGGCACAGTTGATGAATCTATATCGGTATGTCGTTATCAACTAAAGTCTGTACATTGTTCAGATTCCCTTGGGTTTTTGGGTGCCTGGGTGGCTCAGTTGGTTAAGAGACTGCCTTCGGCTCAGGTCATGATCCTGGAGTCCCAGGATCGAGTCCTGCATCGGGCTCCCTGCTCAGTGGGGAGCCTGCTTCTCCTTCTGACCCTCCCCCCTTCTTGTGCTCTCTCTCTCTCATTGTGTCTCTCTCAAATAAATAAATAAAATCTTAAAAAAAAAAAAAAAAAGATTCCCTTGGGTTTTCTACCGAGGTCGCTTTTCTGTTCCAAGATCTTACCCAGTAAACCAGGTTACATATAGTTAGGGCTCCTTAAGTCTCCTCTTGCTGTCAGTTTAGTTTATCAGACTTTCCTTGTTTCCGATGACCTTGATAGTGTTTTTTTTTTTTTTTAAGACTTTATTTATTTGACAGAGAGAGTGAAAAAGCACAAGCAGGGAGAGCCGCAGAGGGAGAGGAAGAAGCAGGCCCCCTTCCGGCAGGGAGCCTGATGTGGGACTCAATCCCAGGACCCTGGGATCATGACCTGAGCCGAAGGCAGATGCTTAACCATCTGAGCCACCCAGGCGCCCTGACCTTGGTAGTTTTGAGGAGGGATATCTCTCAGTTGGGATTTATCTGATGTTTGCCTCATGACTGGACTTGGGTGGACTGGGTTTGTGGGTTTTTGGGAGGAAGACCACAGAGTAAGATACCTTTTTCATCACATCACATCAAGGGTACATTTAAAAAAAAAAAAAGATTATGTATTTATTTTTAGAGAGAGAGCAAGCGCGGTGGGGAGGGGCAGAGGGAGAGAGAGAGAATCCTGATGTAGACTCCCTGCTGATCGGAGGAAGCCCAACTCGGGGCTTGATCCCACGACCCTTACATCATTACCTGAGCTGAAATCAAGCGTCGGCTGCTCAGGCGTCCCTCATGGTACGTGTTACCGATGTGCTTTCTTGCTGATGATGTTGATCTTGACCACCTGGCCGGTTGGGTCAGGTCACCAGCCTCCTGTTCTGTACTCTTCGTAAGGAGGTCCTGATGCCCGCCACACCTGCCGAGTGCAGGTGTGCTCTTACCTCCTTGAGGCCAGAGTGTGTACACAAATTATTTGGAATTCTTCCCTTTGAGAGATTTGTCCCTTTTGCCCAGTTATTTGTTACTTAGTCATTTATATCAGCATGACTCTATTATTTTAAACCTTGGGTTGTAGTCCAGTACGGCTTATTTATTTTGTTGCTCAAGATGTTCTAGGTTTAAGGGGGCCCCTGGCAGGCTTAGTGTGACTCTTGATTTCAGGGTTGTGAGTCTGAGCCCCACGGTGTGGGTAGAGATTAAGGATGGTCTGGCTTAGGCCATGAGGAGCTCTTCTAGTTGGTTCCTGTCTGTGTCCCTTTGATATCAGTGGGGTTGTTGTGTTGGTTGACTGATAGATTGAACGCTTTCTTACTTTTGGCCACTACAAGATGCATTAGGCTCATCTTGTATATTTTCTGCCCTGGATTTAGCCATTTCCCGTGGGCACCCTGGTTCCTTTTATTGGAGAGTAGCATTGGAAACCAAGCTCTGGTTCCTCAGTGTGCTTGTTGCTACGGAGATGTCTTTGTTTCTTGGTCCTCTTGGCCGACAGAGCTGGGAAACGTATGTGTGTATACTGACCCGTATGTATACATACAACTATAATGATTTCTCTCTGTATGTACATTAAACTAAACGTGAGTTCATATGCTTGTCTCCAATTCTGATCCATGACCATGTGGATCATTCCAGCGTTCTCCTCTCCCTTGTCTATAACCTCTCACTCCTGAACTGAGAAAGCTCCCTCTCACCATCTGCCATTTGTTTACTATGTTCTGGTACATTTTAAATCTTATCGTTGGTGTACAGCTTGATAAACTTAAACACATGTATACACTTGTGTGACCACAACCCAGATCAAGAGAATTGAACACTTATGGCATTCCAGAAGGCTCCTCAAGCTCACTCCAGATTTCCTTCATAGCCCTCTCTATAATCTTGTACTTTTTATTTGTTTATTGATGGTCTCCTCTGCTGGAATATAGGTTCCGTCTCTCCCCAGGCTCTAGACCGCCATGTTCAACCACTCCCTTCCATTTGAGAAGTTAGGTAGCATAGAGGTTTGTTTATTGATTTTTTTTTTTTTTAAAGATTTTATTTATTTGACAGAGAGAGATACAGCGAGAGAGGGAACACAAGCAGTGGGAGTGGGAGAGGGAGAAGAAGGCTTCCCGCGGAGCAGGGAGCCTGATGCGGGGCTCGATCCCAGGACCCTGGGATCATGACCTGAGCCGAAGGCAGACGCTTAACGACTGAGCCACCCAGGCGCCCCTGTTTATTGATTTTTATTTTATTTTTTTATGTTTTTAAAGATTTTATTTATTTGACAGAGAGACACACAGCGAGAGAGGGAACACAAACGGGGAGTGGGAGAGGGAGAAGCAGGCTTCCCACCGAGCAGGGAGCCTGATGTGGGGCTCGATTCCAGGACCCTGAGATACGACCTGAGCCGAAGGTAGACGCTCAATGACTGAGCCACCCCGGCACCCCTTATTTTATTTTTTAAAATATTTGTCAGAGAGAGAGACCACAAGCAGGGAGAGTGGCAGGCAGAGGGAGAAGCAGACTCCCTGCTGAGCAGGGAGCCCGATGCGGGACTCTATCCCAGGACTGTGGGATCATAACCCGGGCTGAAGGCAGACACTTCACCAACTGAGCCACCCAGGCATCCCGGCATAGAGGTTTAAAAAAAACCTCTTCTGGAGCCAGACTCCCTGGGTCCCTACTCTGGCCCGCCCTCGACCTGGCTGGGTTATTCTTTGTGGCTCAGTTTCCTCTTGTCCATGGGGATGGTAAAGCTAGCTGAGGATTGAATTTGCTCATATACACGGAGTGCTCAGAACTGGGGTGTAGTGTGTGCTCAGAAGCGTTAGCCAGGATTAGAATCAGAGGAAGAGGGATGAGCTTGTATTGATAAGCCTGTCAGGTGGAAGCCCTATTTACTACGTTCTACTGTTCCCCCCCTTAGAACCTCTAGGAAGGGGGCGTGGAGACAGATAGGGGAACCATGCCCAGACTGTGAAGAGTTGTAGGCTTCCCAGAAGTTGGGCTCAAATAGGCTTCCCGTGCTCTTGGCCTCTATGACATTTGAAGAAAGCTTGTCTGCAGCTGGCTGGGACTGATTTTCCCAGGGCCCTTGCTGTGGTGGGGAAACCATGAGGGGGAATGGAAGGGGTCACCTGGTTTTGAGGGAGACCTTTCTCCTCCCGCAGGGACTGCCTTGGATGGCTTTCTTTGTGTGGAACTGAGCTCCCTTCTTCCACGGTTGGGTGGCCAGGTGATGGGGTGCCTTTGTGTCTAGAACCTTGGGTCGGGCGAGTCAATTGCATTCACAGATGCCTGGAGCCATGCTGGGTGGCTCAGGTGCGAGAGCTGAGGTCAGCATGGTCTAAATGGGATGCTTGCAAAGGCTGACTTCTCTCTCTCTTCAGACCTCATTATCTCTAAGTCCACGGTGGGATGATCTGGACCCAGCAAATGCATACTTATTTCTCCAGCCTGCTTTTCTTGTGGTTTGGGAAGTTCAGTGGTTCAGTCCCCACAGGACGCCATTTGGTCAGGATTCTTTGGTTGTGAGCCATGGAAGCCAGTTCTGGTTAATGGGAGCAGGAAAAGGATGGATGAAGGTGGTCCCTTGGCTCACAGGGTTGATGGGAAGGCCGGAGGTCCAGGGATGCTGTGGGGAGCAGAACCAGTGTATAGCCTCCTCACGGTCAACAGGACAAAGTCCCCTGGGAGAGTCGCTCACTTTGTTTCATGCATCTGCCCTTTGGCCAGGGAAGGGCTGGTGTCCGGACACCTGGTCCCTCCAACTGCCCCCACCAGGGAGGAGGTGATTCTTTTTTTTTTTTAAGATTTTATTTATTTATTTGAGAGAGAGAGAATGAGAGAGAGCACGAGAAGGAAGAGGGCAGAGGGAGAAGCAGACCCCCTGCTGAGCAGGGAGCCCGATGCGGGACTCGATCCCGGGACTCCGGGATCATGACCTGAGCCGAAGGCAGTTGCTTAACCAACTGAGCCACCCAGGCGCCCCAGGAGATGATTCTTTAGGAGGTGACGTGGCCACTCTGGCATCTTGGGAAACTGGTACCATCATTCCCTATCTGCAGATGGAGAGCAGACCTTGAACTGTCCTCTGCTTGGGACACTTAGAAACTCCAATAACTTACTCACAATTCTTTAATCCTATTCCGACATCTAGTCCGTACGACCCTTCGGGTTCTCTAAGTATCAGTTTGTACACCCATGACATGCACCCATTTATTAACTTAAGTAATTCCCAAGCTGGCCATTGCCATTACCCCAGTCTGGGCATTTACTGGAGCGTTTTAGTTCTCTGGAGACAAAGCTTTCGAGCTTTTAAGATGTCAGGTTGACATTTGTGTCCGAGGGTAGTGATTTGCTGAAAGATGTTCAAGCATAAATCGGAAGTACTGTCTAGATGCCAGGTGTGTTTGCCTAGCTGATATCTTCTGAGTACTTATTAGTGCCAGGGATTCTATGCAAATTACTTCATTGGATTTTTATAATAATGCTGGGATGTAGGTGTGTCGTTATTCCCATTTTATAGCCAAGGAAACTGAGGCTCAGTGGGATTAATGGAGTGGCAAAGTGGAGAACTGGGGTCAGGGTTTATCTTTGAGTTTAAACCTCTGTACATAGCCATGTGCTCTATCCAAGGGTGCTAAGTCCGATGTCTGCAAGGTAGATGAGTGAGATGAACTGGCTGGCACCTTGGGGTGCAGGGGCCTTTGAACGGCAGAGTGCCTCCCCTGATGCGGGAGTGTGCCTCCATCTGACTGCTCACCAGCAGGAATATGGCTCATCCAGTGTTGCCCGGATCTCCCTCCGCGCCCCCTCTCCCCCTGCCCCGATAAAAACGCCTGCCTTGGAGCTGTGGTTTATGCAGGCCAGTTTTTCAAAGACCACGCACGAACCCAACAACACATATCTCCAGGTCAGAAGTGGCTTGTCAGTTTGCATTCTCTGCACGAGACTGGTCACAGCAAAGTTCCTTGCAGGATTTTGGCCACACGGTGCTTGACTCAGAGCAAGCCCCTCCAAGGCCAGGGACTTGAAGTCTGAAAAATGATGGTCTCTGGGAGTTCATGTCTCCATACAAAGGCTCCCCTGTTTGGGCTGCTTGCCTCTTGATCCTGCCACGTGTGCATTTTGCAGTAATGATTGTGGTGTGCGGACGCCAGGCTGCCAAAGCTGAAACCATTTTTAAAAATGTCTGTGTAATGTCACCTGCACAAGGGAATGAGCCACTTGGAAACCGTGTACAGATGCAGCGGAAGCTCAAGATATTAAAATCTTGAACGGTATCATTCTTGCTGAGATTTGCCTGGGATAGGGATATGTTTTCTGAGACAGGATGCTAGAGAATATACAATTATAGCAATTTGCTAACCAGCCCCAGACCTTAATTAGTACAGGATCCTTGTTCTCACTGTTGTATGTAAATTAAGACTGTTTCACAAAGGGATTGTTTATGAGGATGGCTATGAGATAGAGACCTTCTGTCATTTTTTTTTTTTCCCCAAGGAAACTCTTTAAGAAAATACAACCGTAAACATTCTTAAATCACAGTGTGATGCAGAAGTGCTGAGAATTTTCTTTTAAAAAGTGAGCATCAGTATTTTTAACTCTTATTTTGGCTCTTCTATAGCCTAAGAAGTACCATCCATGTACTATGCAACGGAAAGCATTTATTTGTGAGTTAGATTACCAGATTGTTCCTCTCCTAAGAAGATTTAAAATGTCCCGGAACGCTGAAGATGTTGGATAATGGCTTTCCAAATGAGAAATCTACCTTCTCTTGGCTGGAGTAGCATCTGCCGTGCATCTGTTCATGGGATCCTGTCGCCCTGTTCGTGCAATTTCGTTTTGTGCTTTACTTGTGGAAAACTTTGTGTTTGCCCCATTTTCTTTTTTTTTGGCCCCATTTTTGAAACCTGACCCATGCTATATGTTTATGTCACTTCTGTTATTCTAGAAGACTGTGATCTAAAATGGACTGTTTTCAACTTTAGTTTGAAAAGAACCATCTCCTTTTCTTCCTCCAAATGCCTGTAGAATTAAGGTACCAGGTCCGAGGCCTTTTAGAGATCCTGGCACTTTTTTTTTTTTTTTTTTTTTGCCTGAAACTTTCAAATAGGTTTGCTCCCTTGATGATGGGTCCTTTACCGTTGACTTGAGGGGAGCAAGTTCGGAAAGCCCCCATCTTGTAGTTGGGGTGGAGTGCAATATCATAGGGTCCTCCTAGCCCATACCCCAAGTTCGTTCTACCCACCTGCAGCTTTTCTGGGAACCTAGAAACCTGGCATTTCACAGACTTAAAAAAAAAAAACAAAACAAAAACCAAGAACAAAAGCTTTATTGATATATAACTCACATATTGTACAAATCTCTATTTTAAAGAATACACTTCAATGGTTTTTGATATGTTCACAGAGTTGTGCAACCATCACCACAATCGATTTTAATATTTTCCTCATCCCAATAAGAATCCCCATCCCCATTAATAATCACTCCCCATTGTCTCTTTATCCCAGCCCCTGACAACCGCAAGTCTACCTTCTGTCTCTGTGAATTTACTTGTTTTGGTTGTTTTATATAAATGAAGTCACAGAGTATATGACCTTTTGTGTCTGACTTACTTCTTAGGCTTAATGCTTTCAAGACTCATCCACATTGTAGCATATGTCAGGACGTTGTTCTTTTTATGGCTGAAGAATGCTCTATTATGGGTATATCACATTTTGTTTACCGACTCATCCATCCGTTCATAGACATTCGACTTGTTTCCACTTTTGGGTGACTCTGAATAAATGCCAATGTGAAAATTTTGTATGCGTTTTTGTAGGGATAGATGTTTTCGTTTCTCTTGGTTATAAACGTAGGTAGGCGTGGGGTTCTGGGGTCCTAGGGTAAGTCTGTTTAGTGTTTTGATCAATGTATGGACTTTTGAGTACACTAAAGTCTTTCCCCCGTCTACCCTCTTGACCCTGCATGCTTTCTACTAGCCACTCTTCCCTGGCCTCTTCTTCAAAGCCGTATTTCTTGGGAGAAGTGTCTGTATTCATGTCATGGGTTCCTCACCTCCAGATTTGTCTGGCCAGCTCCATTGTGCCTTCTTCTGCCTGGTCCCTCCATGTGAGTGTCTTACCGAGCTCCCTCACTGAGCTTCCTGCCGACTCCATGTTTGCTGCTTTTTCTGGTGGAGCTTTCAATACTCCGCCACCTTGATCTGACAGAGGTATTGGACATTGCCCTTCATTCTCCTCCTGGAAACCATCTCTTCCTTGGCTGTTCTTTTGCTACCTCAGTCCTGGTTTTCCTCCTCTTTCCCTGGTACCTTCTCAGCTCGTCAGCCATTAAATGTTGGCGTTGTAGAAAGCTTGGCCCCGGCCTCCTCTCTCCCAGGGTGTTCTCTCCCTGAGTGATCTCACCCACATCTGTAGCTTTGTGACTCACACATTTTTTATTTCCAACCTAGATTTTTCCTGACTCATGAGGCAGAAAGGGCCAGCTGCCTACCTGACCTCCCTACCTGTTGTTCATGGGTGTCTCGAACTCAGCGTGTCCCAAGCTGATTTCACATCTCAGCCTGCTCTCCTGCTGCCCATCCCTCCCATCCCCAACAAAACACCTGCTTCTCTACTGTGAGGGATAAGCCAGTATTCTGCCAGTTGGATAGGTCAAAGAGATGGGACTTAATTCTTAATTCTTCTGTCCTTTTGCCTTTTTGTGTCATTTTCTCACAGTGTTAGGTCCTAAATATCATTGTGTACGTTATCACTCTTGGACTGCAGTGGCCTCTTAACTGGTCCCGAGGTCTCTGTCTACCCCCCAGTCCTTCTGAAAGGAACATCTCCTCTGGCTACCATCTCCTACTTAAAGCACTTAAAGAGCTCGCTCTCCTTATAGTTTCAGGATGAAGATCAAAATCCTAAAATCCCCATGTGTTGGCCCCTGCCTACCCTTTAAGCCTTTCTCTGTGTTCCACTTTTCTCTCTTACTTGGGCCACACCAATATTTGAGATTTCAGAGAGAGTGCTATCTCTAGCCACGGAGTCTTTGATCCTACCTGGGAGATACTCTGCTCTCCTCTCTCCTAACCTCCCACCCCCGCTGAGTCTAAGGCTCCAAATGAGGGTGGGTCCTGCCTTTTGTTTTTCTTGATCCCATTATGATCGGTGCCTCTTTTACTACCACTGTGCCTGTTCTGGTTGGTGTGCAGTAAATATTTATTTTGAACAAATGAGTGAATGGCTTGACTTTGTCTATCAGATGCATAGAACTTTTATCCTGGAAAACGAAGTAAAAACAGCCTTTCAGCTAGAGAGGGTGGCTTTGTTTCCAGCATAATCCGTGCCTGGAAATAATTACCCAAGCTCAGATGTCTGCTCTCTCTGAAACGATTGGTGGCCTGTCTTTCTTTCGCCCCAGGGACATAGCACTCTTTGAAATGGCCCCCTTCCCTCTGATTTCTTTCCTTCCCGAAGTATTAATACCACTCAGGTAGGGCCCTTTCCAAAACACAAGTCTGATTGTCCTGCTCTCCTGCTTTAAATTTCTAAGGGCTCCTGAAGACTACAGTCTTGAGCAGGGAGAGATCCAAGGCCCTACTCCCTGTCCTTTCTAGACTTGGGTCAGCATCCCCGCAGACCTGCAGGTTGCCCTGTGCAGCCTTCCAGCCCAAGTATCGGTCCTGGGATAGGTCAGGTTCTCTCCTGCTCCTTGCAGAGGCACACCTTTGCGGGTCCTTCCAGACTACTCTCCTAGGTGACTGCCTTGCCCTCACCTTCTCCACGTGCTTGGGGACCCAGCCCCCCCCTCTTCTGAGCCTTCATTTATTCCTCCTTTAATGGAGTCCTTTGACTTCCAAAGTCAGAATCACCCTGGAAAGTCCCTTAAATTGCCCATAAAGTACAGTAATCAGCTCTGATCAGCCTTTTTTTTAAGATTTTTTATTTATTTATTTGACAGAGAGAGACACAGCGAGAGAGGGAACACAAGCAGGGGAAGTGGGAGAGGGAGAAGCAGGCCTCCCGCCGAGCAGGGAGCCCGATGCGGGGCTCGATTCCAGGACCCCGGGATCATGACCTGAGCCGAAGGCAGATGCTTAACGACTGAGCCATCCAGGCGCCCCTCATCAGGCATTCTTATACATACTAAAGGCTTGAGAATTTTCAAGCTAGGCTAAGGAAGGAACCAAAGGCAAGTCCATATACATATTTCTAGGCATAGATCATTAATGCCTTGAAGACACTGGCCAAATCCCTCAAGTAGGGATGGGTGGAGGATTCTGAGGTATTCTGCTTTCTTGCCAGGCTGGCTCTCTTCTCTGTTGAATACAGAGCTTCTTACAGCAGCGCTGTCTGCTATATATGGCTGTTTAAATTTACATTAATTAAAATAAAAAAAAATTACAGTTGTACTAGCCACATTTCAGTTGTCCAATAGTCACGTGGAGCTGAGGCGGCTGTATCTGACTGCACAGGTACAGAACGTTCCCGTCATTATAGGAAGACCTATTGGACGGCACTACTCTGTAGCTTTAATATACTGGTGGGTGCTGAGCTGGATGCTGTGGGTGAAAACCTAGTTAGGGATTGACGTAGCATAGAATATGCTGAATAAATAATTATGACATCAGAGATGAAGTTTTGCTTGATCAGACCCTCCTGCGCCTCTTGTTTTTTCGAAAACTTCTGCCAACAGAGAGCATGGCTGTCTCCCTATGTTCTCAAGTTGGCATTTCTTTTTTTTTTTTTTAAGATTTTATTTATTTATTTGAGAGAGAGAGAGAGAGAGCGCACATGAGAGGGAGGGAGGGTCAGAGGGAGAAGCAGACCCCCCGCTGAGCAGGGAGCCCGATGCGAGACTCGACCCCGGGGCTCCAGGATCATGACCTGAGCCGAAGGCAGTCGCCCAACCAACTGAGCCACCCAGGCGCCCTCAAGTTGGCATTTCTTATCCAGGCCCCATTGAACTGAGTTTTTGCCAGGCCCTTTGGCATCTTGACACACTGGCTGGAGGCAAATACCGCAGGATATGCTGGGCCACCCTCTCCCTGGCCTCCCAAATAAACCCTCTGTTGTAGAATTCATTTACTTGTGCATCTCTTTGCCTAGATGGTTATGGGCACCAGGTCTGTGTCACCCTGACCACCATGGTGCTGGTGATTTATAGTAGCTGCTTAGTAAGTGGTTTTTTTTTTTTTTTTTGGGAAAAAAAAAATCTCTTCCAAGAAATATAAACTAATTAAGGGAAGAAAATGGATTATTGGATTTTCCATTCAAACGATAAAGGCAGTGCATCTCTTTGAGACATCGGCAGCCCATTCCAAGGACCCAGAGGGGGTCCCGCAGGACACACCAAGAGGATCCTTGGCTTCCTGTAGGATAGAAATCAAATACAGCCAGGAGGAAGAGAGAGCAGAGTTTACTAAATAGTGTGAGTGATAGATTATAGCAGACTGAATGTGTGGGAGACTCCGAAAAGGAGAGGTCAGCCTCCCTGCCCCTTGGGGTTAGGGGTTTACATTGGAAAGGGGCCCAGGGTAGATGTTCCTTTAGGAATCCAGGGTACGGTCCCATCAAAGGCACGAGAGTCAGGTGAACAATAGGTGTTATTCCATAAACCACAGAAGGCAGGGGTGTTGAGGCCAGTGTTGAGACAGAGATTTGTTCTGAGATTTGTTCGAAGCTAATGTCCTCGAGCTCAGGATCTGGTTCTTCTTAGATGGTACCAGGTTTTGGGGGCCTAGGACGAAACTCAGAGAATGATTCACTTTCTTGCTTCCCCCTTGAGACGGGGACATCACTTCTTTGGTTGACTCAGATGCAAGGTGAAATGAAGAACAGGAGTAATTTTTAGGGGCCTAGCAGAGAAACAGCAGAGATGGAGACTTTTAGTGTCTTCTGCTTCCCTATCTCATTTGTAACAAGCCAAAGTATACAAAGAAAAAGCTAAAAATCTTCTCAAGCCAGGTAACCACTGTTAACAGTTTGATGTATTTTCATTTATCCTTTCTCACCCTTTATAAAAATATAAACTAACTTATACTGTAGGGGCGAAAAAGTTCTCTCTTCTAGATTCATTGGCTGGTCTAATAATTGATGTCAGACAGATTAACAGGATGAAAACAAACAGAAGTTTATTAATGCATGTTTACATGAGAGAGACCCAGAAAAACGGAGTGACTCCCCAAAATGGCTAAAGCCATCACCTGAAACATATGGTTTTCGGCTAAAGACAGAAGGTGTTGGGGGCGGGGAGTCTGTTAGCGGAGGTCCCCAGGAAAAGCCCAGTGAACAAGGGTCAGGTTGTTATGCAGATTTAAGTCGTTGTCTTCTCCATTGATAAGAGTTCCTAGAGATTTAGTCATTCCCCTTTTCCTGGTACAGCTGGGAGGACATTCTTACAAATGGAGATTTTTCTAACGCACGTTAAATGTCTCTTACAAAAGGGTAATTTCTACTTGGTGTTTTCAGAGCTGCTTCTGTGTTTGCAGTTTCTTAAAAATAACCCACCTGAATTAATCCTTGTGCCAAAGAGACGTATTTTGGGGTGGCCAATCTTGCTCCCCTGCATTATCATGATGGGGTTGAACGTCCTAGCAAAGCGTCCCTTAGCTCTTCTCCCCGTATTTGCCTTCTTGCCTTTCTTTGCTTACTCTGCCTTTAAGAGATTTTCAAGGTGAGATTTAATTAACTTGACCGTTACAAGAGTAATGGAGACCTTGCCAAATGGGGAATTTCCGGTTCCATCCTAAGGGGGTGGGCAGCCTGGAGGGTGGTTTCATGTGGAAATGGGGACCCTGTGTGGCCAGATCTTCTGTTTTGTTGTCGTTTTTTTAAGAGAAGGTGGTAATCTGGATTTATTCTAGATGCTGTTGCCCCCAGTTTAAAATGTTGATGACTAAAATTTTAAACGTTATCACCCAGCTGTGAGTGGACTGAATTCAGCCTGTGGTCCTTCGTTGGGCCACCACTGGCCCAGGCCGTAGCTGTATACTGATGTCCTGGCGATTGTGCCCCATCTAGGTTACTGGATCATCACATCAGCTGTCACTAGGGCCCCCTTCCTAATAAGGCTGACCTGGTTTTGTCCTTCATCTTTTTAACCACCTCCAGTAACCATCCTATCCCCACACAGCAGGTGGGAGGCTGTCATTGAAACCAGGTTGCTATTTCTTGGGTTGGGACCAGAAACACTAGTTGGTGGGAATTGTTCAACACATATGTGTCTTTAGAGTCTAGACTCCTGTCAAGCCTGGTGAGGTAGAGACAGGACAGAGCAGATTTAGGTTCTCTCGACTCAAGCCCAAGAGCGGGATGGAGGGAAGATGAACCTGCCGAGCCCACACTTAAGAGAGGTGCTCGTGCTCCCCATGGGTCCTTGCATCCTATTGCGGGGACAGAATCAGAGCATCCAGGCGAGGATTAAGGGACGGGTTAAAAAGAGATCCTCAGGCTTAAAAGGGTCTGTTGAGAAAAAGGGCAAAGTATCGGGACTAAAAAATTTGGTTAAATGGTCATCATAGTGGGGGGGGGTCTCCCAGCGGGGAGCGTGTTTTCCCTGGAGAAAGTCATTCCCCCTCTTTAACTCTAGATGACTCAGAGACAATAGCTCTCTGCAAGAAGAATGCAGAGCTGGGAAATAGGGGGCTTGTGAAAACCTCCTGAATTTCCCCCTATGGTTTCTCAGTAATTGTGTTTAGCTGCGTGGACCCATCCTTCTCAGGATATAAATCCTTACTTAATCCCCTCCTTTTGGGGAAATGGGCTCTTTAGGCAAGAAACAAGAATGGCTGAGTCCCTGTTGAGAAGGGAATTTCCTTTGTAGTGCTCTGGTTTCTCTCTTTCGGACCCTGAAATGGCCAGGTCCTCTTTGGTGTCCCCTTCTCCGTTGACTTCACACCCCTCCTGCCTTCTTGGATTGCTGGGAGCAATTTTAGGCCGGGGACAGAGAACGAGAGTTTCCTGTGAGTCAGGGCTGCTGGCACACCTTGGACCTTTGCTAACCCTCTCCTGTTGCTCATTTACCTGGTCAGATGTGTGTCCTTGAGGACACCTCTGAGCCAGGCCCCAAGCCAGGCCCTGTGCCACGTGCTGGGCGACTGTAAAGAGTGACAGAAAAACCGAGATCGAGTTCACATTCTGGAGGAGAAACAAAAAAATAAGTGAAATCAGCAAAAGAAGAAAATAATTTTCGATAATTTTCAGTGAGAGATGATTGTAGTGAAGACAGCAAAAGCAACACACACACACCCACACACACCCACACCCACACACCCACACCCACACACACCCGCCCACACTTCAGGATGTTAGGGGGCTGAAGGCTGCTGGAGGGTGAGGTTTGAGCTAAAAGCTGAAAGCTGCCAGGTATGGGAAGGTTGAGCATAGAACATTCTAGATGGAAGTGTCAGCAAGTGCACATTTTGTCTTGTGTGAGGCCATTATGGTTAGGGTTCAATGGATGGAGGAAAGCAGTAAGCCGGGCCAGATGCATGGGGGCCTTGTAGGTCTGGATAAGCTGTTGGGTGTCTACAGTAAGCTCCTCGAGTGGGGTTTAAGCAGGGGCTGCCCATCTTATTTAGATTTGAAGAAGGCTTCTGTCTAGGGGCATGTGAATTGTCCTGATACTTTGGCGCGAAGGTGGGACTGACCATGAATGGGCAGAAGATGGGCAGGGAAGGAACACCCCTTTGCAGAGCGCTTGCTCAGTGCCAGGCACCACGTAGGCGCGAACCCTGCGAGACTGGACATCTATTATACATTGTGCAGACTGCTAGGAATCTGAGGCCAGCTTTCTCACAGCCTTCGAGAGCCTCATTTGAGGAGGGTTGAGGAGGAGTCAGAGGGAAGTTGTTCTGTCGTCGGGAAGGGTGTGGCGGGGTACTAAGGGCCACCTGGACTGTTGTGCTTTTATCAGGGAGGAAATCCTGAGCGCTGCAAGGATTTTGAGGCTTGGGGCGCCTGGGTGGCTCAGATGGTTGAGCGTCTCTTCAGCTCAGGTCATGATCCCAGGGTCCTGGGATCAAGTTCCGCATCGGGCTCTCTGCTCCTTGGGAGCCTGCTTCGCCCTCTGCCTCTCTCTCTCTCTCATGAATAAATAAATAAAATCTTAAAAAAAAAAATAAAAAAGGATTTTGAGGCTTGGTTGAACCTGTGCCAGCCTGAGGACTTGCTGTGAAAGTTTGTGTCTCTCTTCAGTGAAACTTTTTTTTAAAGATTTTATTTATTTATTTATTTGAGAGAGAGCGAGAGAGTGCGAGCAAGCAAGAGCTGGGGGAGGGGCAGAGGGAGAGGGAGAAGCAGACTCCCCGCTGAGCAGGGAGCCCCAGGGAGCTGGACATGGGGCTCGATCCCAGGACCCTGGGATCATGACCTGAGCCAAAGGCAGCCGCTCAACTAACAGAGCCACCCAGGCGTCCCTCAGTGAACCATTTTTCAGAAACAGACGGGGAAGAGCTAGTCTGGTGCAAATCGGGGTGAAGGTAAGGAAAGAGTTGGGGAAGCCGGTTTGAGCTCTCACAGTAACGTGAGATGCCGTTCGTGCGGCGTGTGCTGTCTCCTTGAATTCTAATAACCCTTTTAGAAAAATTATACTAGCTGAATTAATGTAGGCACAAAGAGACCAAGGAACTTACCAGAGGATACACAGTTGGCTGGTGGCAGTGCTTGGAATCAGACCTAGTGGTATGGCTGCGGATCTCACACGCTGAACAACAGTGCTGGGTCGTCGTTGGCCCACAGCAAGCACACCCTAGGTGATAAGAGAATTACAAGGTAGCATGGACAACCTTAGGGAAGGCAGTTGACCAGTGCAGTGAAGGGCCTTGGGGTGGGAGCCAGCTGCATGAGTCACCAGCATGCTGCGTTGGCCGGCATGCCTTTGAGCACATAAATGTGCTTCTCTGAGCCACATCTCTCACACGGGTGCAAAAACACCACCCCTTCTCAGAGGGCGTTCTTCAGAGGATTCATCAAGTAGCCTCTCAGGAAATGGGCTTTGGCTCAGGTCATGATCCCAGGGTCCTGGGATTGAGCCCCATGTCGGGCTCCCTGGGGCTCCCTGGGGCTCCCTGCTCAGTGGGGTGAGGAGGATGATGTACTACTCATGAATCGCATGAGCTCTGTTTGAGAAGAAAACAGAGGTATTTCTCTGGCCGGCTACACTCTTTCTTCTGACTTACACCGTTCACAGACTCCTGGTATTTCTCCTGCTCAGCTTTTTTCTATGTGTAATCAATCCGTTTCACATTCTATGTGGAATATATTTTCCATTCATTCTCTTTTGACCAGCCACTTCATTGTGAGCCTGTTTTCCTCTGGGCCTCAGTTTCTTCATCAGTAAAATGGGAATACTCAGTAAGTACCTTCTTGTAGAACCCTGGCCAGGAGTAAATAAATTGCTTGTGTTTAGAACAGGGCCTCAGAGAAAAGTTGTCACCAAAAGGCAGCCATTATTATTATTATTATTATTTTTTTTTTCTCTGTCTTCCCTCCAGGGCAGGGATCTTCCCCTGACAGTTCCCTTGGTAGGCTAGATGTCTAGTAGTTGCTCAGTGACTTTTATTTGTTGACTCACTGGTTCCGTTTTTTTTTTTAAGATTTTATTTATTTATTTGACAGCGAGAGACACAGCGAGAGAGGGAACACAAGCAGAGGGAGTGGGTGAGGGAGAAGCAGTCTCCCCGCGGAGCAGGGAGCCCGATGTGGGACTCGATCCCAGGACCCTGGGATCATGACCTGAGCCGAAGGCAGTCGCTTAACCGACTGAGCCACTCAGGTGCCCCTGGTTCCGTTGTTTTCTTCTGTTTGAAATGTGCAGTCAGGGCCATCAGGTGAAATATTAGGCATTATTTTCCTTCTTAATGGATACGGATGCCTCCGTGGGTGGTGTATTTACACAAGGTTGGACTTGCCTGGCAGCTCATTGGAAGCTTCTTGACACCAGGATTTCTCAACCCCGACACTATGGACATTTTGGGCCTAATTGTTCTGTCGTGGGGCTGTCCTGTGCCCGGTAGGGTGGTCAGCAGCATCCCTGCCTCCCACCCACTAGATGCCAGGAGCACTCCTTCCTTTTTCTAGTTGTGACAACCAGAAATGTTTTGTGACATTGCCAGGTGTCTCCTGGGGAGACCTCGTGGGAACCACTGCTTTCCGCTGTTCTAAGCACCCGAGCCCCCTCCAAGTGGCTCCTGATGAATGCTGGGGGCATGTCCTGAGCTGTTCCCGTGTGTGCTGGGTGCCGGGGATGCAGATGCAGACCCTGGCACAGAGTGAGAGCTTCATTTTCTCATGGCCACTTAAAAACATTTTAAATAGTTCAGTACGTGAACATGTTCAGAAAGAACCGAAGGAGGAGTCCAGCGTCTCCTGATTTCTTGGGTGTTCCTCCAGGCCTTTGCAAACCCAGAGCCTACACAGCCCCAATTTCTTTCACTCAGGTCTATTTCTGGCCTTTTTTCACTTAGATTTTTGTTCCATGCCAGTACTTAAAGATGAGATTTCTTCTTCGTTCCATTTTATGGCTGCATGACCATTTTTTTGCATTTCAGCCTCCTGGTGCTGACATTGAAGTTGCTGCCCATTTTTGACTTCCACAGGCTCTGCCAGTCTGCCGTCCTGTGCCCTCCTGAGCTGGGGGGGTGGGGGGGGGTTGCACAGGACACATTCTTAGGACCCCTCACTGATACCCAGGCCGCGTTAAGCATCCTTTTGACCAGGGTAATATGGGCGACATTTTGGGCCTGAAATCCTTGCTGCGTCAAAGGACCACAATGAGCTGGCTGTCGAGGGCCTGTCCCCTCTTCCCCGGTGTCTTAGCACTTTCCCTGTCTTCATTGAGGTGACTTCCCGAGAGAGGCCAGCCCCACGCCCAGGGTGTGCGGGGAGCGCCGCCTGGTTACCAGCGGCACCCCTTTCTTCGTCTGAGCCTCTTCATTTCCCTCCTCTCAGCGCACTTCTCCGCATCCGCTGCCGCGGGCAGAGTCGCCTTCTTATTTCCGAGTTGGCTCTCTGCGGGCCGCTGTTCCCTGTCGCCTTTTGAAAGCTACCCACCAGCACCTGAGCTTTCTAGAACCTGAGCTGGGCCGGGGGTGGGACCAGGCGCAGCCTGGATAAATAATGCAGGCGGTTTCCGCCACCAGAACCGGCTCCTCCCAGGAGCCCTCCCCCTCGGCCAGCTACGTAGCAAAGGCCAAAGGCAACCGGTTACTCCACGCTTTTCTTTGCGGTGACTTGGCAGAGTTAAGGGCCTCAGCTATGTACACACGTTGGATGCATGCAGCCTTTTGGGCCTGGGCCTGCTGAGGGGGTGGGTAGGGTGCAGTGGTTTCTGGTCTGAGGTTGGGCCCTGCCTCCCCCCTGCTTTGTGCAACGTGAAAGAGCTTGGCATTCTTGAATCAGGAAATTCCTGTAGAGATGTTGTCGGTTTTCCAGAAGGCCTCATCCCAGCAGAGGGGGAGAAGGGGCTGGGTGGTTGCGGTTGCCTCTAGTTGAGGGCAACACAGTGAATTCATGTGTAAATGAGCCTCTTTTCCCTGGATGGCGGCAATTTCAGTCCTGCCCGGGGAGTTTGGAGGTTCACCTTCTACATATGAATGTGCTGTTTCATTAGCCCGTCTGCCTGATTTTCAGGGAGGGGACTGTGAAGGGGAGAAATAGGCTGACACGGGGTAGCGGGAGGATGGCGGGTAGCGGGAGGATGGCTTTCTCGGCTCTAGGAGAGACATGTGAGAAGTAATTTGAAAATTATTTAAAAAAAAAAAAAGCCCCAAATACCTTCACATACAAACCACCACACTCCCTTCGGGACTTCTCGCTCCAGCCTGCGGGACGACGGCCGTTCGTTGCGTTTATTCCCACCCGGTGAAGTAAATGGTTCTTGGGTGCAGTGTACCAAGGACTCTGAGCTTAGCCGAGCTGCTGGCTGTCGAGGGTGATAAATTAGAGCCGAAAGCCTGGGGACATGAAGGCGCGTCCCCTGCCTCAGACTGCCTAACTGCAGAGAGGTGAGGGTGACCTTGTGCTGGGCCACCTAGTGCGTACAAGACAGGGGCTGGCCTGGTAAGTGGTGACTCTTAGCCTGTCCTCTCTGCTTCTTCCTCCTCCCCCTGGGAGAGGCTGCTGAGGATCCGGAAGCAGGAATGTCTGCCGGGTGAGAGCCTCAGTTTTCTTTCAAAGAGAGGGGAGGCCCTCTGAGCCGCAGAGCTTTCTCAATGGCAGGTAAGCGCCCCTTCCCAGGGTTACCTGTCCCTCGCTAGCTTCGCCTCCGAGGTGCTCGGGATCCCTGCTACAGTGACATTTCCCCCAAGTTGAGAATGACCCCTTTGTTCCACGGCCTCATTTCCGTGGCCAGCCCTTCTTTTCCTGGTTCGGGTGAGAAGTTCATATTCTCAGGCAGGGAGGCCTTGGAGAAGCCCGGCTTGTCTGGAGGAGGCTCTAGCCTGTCTTCAGGGGGGTGCGGTTCTAGATGTTCTGTGAGTGACCGGATTATTCATTTTCACTCCTGTGTTCCTCGTGGCTTGGGTATTATCTGCTGGGAGAAAAATGCTCCCCCTTCTCTCTCTCATCCCCATCCTTCGCTCCCCATTTCTCATTTCTGCTCTGGGCCTGAGGGAAAGTCCAGGCTCTGGTTTCATGATGATACACTTACTGGCAGGAGAGGGCCCTCTGATTCCTGGGGAGGGAGGCCTGCGTGGGTACCCGCTCTGTCTTTGGGCAGCACGTTGAGAGGATTAACCGTCCTGCGCTTTGCCGTTGCTGGGAGAGCAGCGAGAGTGGTCCTGTTTGAAGTAGGCTCTGGAGACGGCTGGCAGTGACCGGGAGCGCCGTCTGCGAGTGCCCTCGGAGCCCGAGCCCGCGCAGGCCTCTGCTGCCGACCGTGCCATCGCGGTTATGGGAGGCAAGCCGGGCTGCTCACAGTCCGATTGAAAGGCAGAAGTCGTGTCCTGGGCTCGGTCCGGTCTCCATGTTAGATAGGCCGGCCGGCGTTTCCGTAACTCTGACCTTAACAGGCTCTTCTGAGCGAACTAGGCCTGGTTTTGCAACGGAGGGGTGGGGAAGGAGGAGGAAGAGGAGCGGGAGGAGGGATGATTGTTGGTTTGAAAAAAACAGCTGTCATTGGGGCGCCTGGGTGGCTCAGTGGGTTAAGCATCTGCCTTCGGCTTAGGTCATGATCCTGGGGTCCTGGGATCAAGCCCCACATCGGGCTCCCCGCTCTGCGGCTCTGCGGGAGAGCCCGCTTCTCCCTCTCCCTCTGCCCCTCCCCCCCGATTGTGCTTTCTCTCTCTCTCTCTGTGTGTGTCAAATAAATAAATAAATAAATAAATAAATCTTTAAAAAAAAAAAAAAAAGAGAACACATGCTCCTAACCACTGTGGTGACCCGCTTTATCAGAATATGTGCTCCAGCTTCCGTGTGGGGTGGCCAGCTTGTCCCACGTTGTGTGAGACTGTCCGTCTCTTTTGTGGCCCACGATGCCCGTCTGCTTGTTGAGTGGGTTTCTCTTCACTCAGGCCCTGCAGGCTCGCCGTCCACATCATGAAGGACATTTAACACCCACAGAAACACACCACAGGGCTGATCCTCCTGGGGAGGTGCCTGGCCGTTCAGCTGGGCCCTTTCCCTCTCCTGAGGAGACAATTCCCTGTCATGGTGTGTCATTTCCCAGACTCTGGAGAATGTCAAAGGCCGTGACTCAGGTGCCGGATGTGGGGGTGGGGGTGGGGGTGCCTGCAGGGGCTGAGTCTGGCGGGCCTGGGTGGAGATTGGAAGGGGGGCGTGGGGGGAGAGGAAATGACCTCGCAGGCCCCCTGCCCCCAGCCTGTTTTGTGGCCTGAGCCTGAGCTAAGTTCTGGTGCCACCATTGGGAGGGGAATGTGCTTCCTGGGGAATATAACCACCCCACTGACCCTCAGGCCACCATCTGCAGTTGTGAGGGAAAAAGGCCACACGAGAGTGTGCTCGTAAACATAGACCCTGTGTGCAGAGGCCATCTTGCTACAGAGCTGAGGCCGGCCTCTCCCCGGCATGGGGCCATGTATGAGCCTCCTAGTCACATCACCTGGGTTCAAATCCCAGCCCAGCCACTGTGTCATCTTGGGCAAGTGACTTAAAGGGAAATACACCGAAGGCATTTTGAACAAGGCCCCCCTACGTTGTACGTAATAAGAGAAAGCCTCAGCTGTTAATACTCGTGGCTCAGGAAAGCTAAGAGGCTGGGTTATCTTGAAGTTCGGTGTCCCTTAGGTCAGGGGACATTGAGGAGGGGTGAGTGGGATTATTTCTGGCAGTTCACAAGACACAGGTTGGAGAAGGATCTCATCACATGCTTGGTTCTTAATACCCAGTAGGCCTTCCCATATTATTAAGATTTCACTGTAATGTCGCAGGAGGGGAAAGTTCCGCTGTTTCCTGCTCCATGCCAAGCTGTTCTCCTGAGTCACCGCTCTGTCCTTTGCCTGGAGGAGTTGTCCTCCCTTGCCCACATTAACTCCTTCAGAACCAGACTTATTTTGGGGGAGAGGGGTTAGGAGGCAGAGGGTCGCTGGTGGTCCAGTGCCGTAGCGGAATCACAGGCCCTGCTACCTCACAGAAAGGACTTTCAGATCAAGGGTGAGCCATTTCCTTGGTGATTCAGTCTACAGTGGCTGTTTGTCATCTTTCCAAGTTTATAGATGAGATGTGTTTAGCAATAAGTCCTCGTCAGAATTAAATCATTAAAGAAGGGAAAAAAAAAACCCAACTTGACTCAGCTTTCTGGAAAAGGTCCTACACAGGCAGCTTTGTGGCAATGACTACAGCAGAGCCCACACCCACCATTCTGTCACCACCCCAGGCCTGGGAGTGGGCAGATTTTTAAGTCAGAATGCTGACCTGCTCCCTCATACTTCAGAAGGACTGTGAATCCAGTTGGTATTTCTCACTTTTCTCCTTAGGAGCCTCACTGAAAGCCTCTGCCTTTGACAGATTTGTCTGTTGCTGGGATCCTGTTCCACTCCTGACCCTTGGACGCAGCCGACAATCTGTCATTAACTCTGGAGGGAGTCTGTGTGTTTGTAGCCAGGAACAGAATTGGGTTTTTTGTGGTTTGCAGGGATTAGAAGGTTAGGGTCCTCTTAGGTACGGGCAGCCTTTGGTCGGACCCCTCCTCGCTGAGCAGGTCGCTGGTTTCCCCTTTGGTTTCCTGCTGGGCTGGGGCAAAATGCTGTCTCTGCCTTATATTGCTTATGTGTATTTCTCCCCTCTCCCCTGGAATTAACAAATTTCAAAGTTCAAAAGGGACCCTAAGATCGTCTAGTTCTGTAGTTTTAATCTTTAGCGTTGATGACGCCCTTGGGAAGATAGATTAGGCATGGCCCTCTTCCCAGGAAATTGTGTCCTTGTACAGAACCATGGCATGGGGGTCGTGGGTCCCTGGAACGCTTTCACGGACTCCACGTGAGAAGTTCTGGTCTGGTCCCTTCCTCCCTTCTCCCATTTTGCAGACGGAGGCTGGCCTGGCGTCTTCTCCTATTTAGCTGTCTTTATTCTCTTGCCTTGCCTTCTTGCTCGGCTTCTGTTTCCTCAGCCCCAGACCGAGCCCGCAGGTAGCGGTGGGTCAGGAGAGGAGATGGGCTTTACCAGTGTGGAACAGGATTCGCTGCACTTGAGAACTCCTATTGCATCCCCCAAACACACATCCTAGAGCACCTGAAACCAGCGTGCACCCGAGTTCTCTGGAGGGCTCCTTAAACCACGGATGGCCAGGCTGTCCTCTAGAGTTTCTGATTTGTAGCTCTGGTGTAGGGCCTGAGAATGTGCATTTCTTAAAATTCCCAGGCGGTGCCACTGGGGCTAGTGTGGGGACTACTCTTTGGGATCCATTGTCCCAGGGGGTCTCAGCCACAGGTAGGTAACTTAGGCTGGTCCAACGAGGGGCTGGTGTCCTTTCTGGCTCCCAAAGGCTGGCTACGTATTGGCTGGACTGTGTTGATCATCTACCATGTTTTCTTGTTCTAGCCCAGTGATTCTTCAGGAGGCTGGTACCACCCCTCTGTGAGTGTTTGGGAAGTACGTGGGGGTGCTTTTTGTTGTCATTGTGTTTGGGAGTACTGCTAGCAGTGAGTGGGAGGGTGCCCAGGTGGTCCTTGCAACGAGGAAAGCTGTCCCTTACAAAATGCACTGTGCTCCATGAAGAAACATGGAAACACACGACTTGTTTTTGTCCCGAATGTGCCCCTAACTTTTTTGCTGATGTGTCTTTGCTCATGTACTTTCTTCTTTAAAAATCTACCCACAGGGGCGCCTGGGTGGCTCATTCAGTTGGGCATCTGACTTTTGATTTTGGATCGGGTCATGATCTCTGGGTCATGAGATTGAGCCCCATGTCATGCTCCACACTCAGCATGGAGTCTGCTTGGGGTTCTCTCTCCCTGTCCCCTACTCCCCCCCCCCCACCCCGTGTGTGCTCTCTCTCTCTTAAATAAATACATCTTTAAAATAAATACATCTTTAAAATAAATACATCTTTAAAATAAATAAATAAATAAATAAATCTTTTTAAAAAATGTACCCACAAATGAAACAAAACTTACCAAATACCAAAAGCTTTGCCCAGTTGCTTTCAATTTTGGGCTGGCCAAGGTGCCATTTCTTCTGGGATGCATCTCCTTGGGGCCCCCAAAACACCTTTCTGTTTTTTTATTTTTTTTTTTACTAGGCTCCACTACCCAGTGTGGAGTCCAACATGGGGCTTGAACTCACAACCCTGAGATCAAGACCTGAGCTGAGATCAAGAGTTGGATGCTTAAGCAGCTGAGCCACCGAGGCGCCCCAACCAGAACACCTTCCTAAAACACGCATATTCTGACACTTGAGCAGGGTTATTTGGGTTTATCAGCTCCATGTTGAACAAATCCCAGACTGTGGTCTCTAAGCCTGTGGTGGTTGGTCCATCTGGTTGGTGCCATTATTTATCCTGAATCAGGCCTTCATCATTTGCTTATTCCTGGCTTTGGTTTGCACTTGCTGCGTTTTTATGTGCTACTGACCTTCCTAAATACCTCACTTTAAATTTATTTTGATAAAGTAGTCTATGCTCATGATAAATAAAGTACACAAGGGTACACAGTGAAAAATAATCCCTCCCCCACCTCCTGCATGTTTTCCTCCCCCGAGACAGCCGCTAGTCCCAGTTGAGAGCTCTGTAGTAGTTTTGTGTCCATCTGGGAATGTTCTAGGCTTGTGCAAACTTAGATATCTAACATTGTTTTTGGGGAGTGTGTGTCAGTGTGTTAATGGTGCTAGATATGTGTTGCTCTTTTAACCAGATGCAGAAGCTTGGAGATAGTCACGCATCTGTTTGCATAGAGGTGCTTCCTTATTCTTAATGGCTGTGGAATATTCCACTGTATGAGGGGCGCCTGGCTGGCTCACTTGGTAGAGCATGCGGCTCTTGATCTTAGGGTTGTGAGTTCAAGCCCCACATTGGGCATAGAGATTGCATAAAAAAAAAAAGAATATTCCACTGTATGGCTATGGAATGTTATTAGACCAGTCCTCGATTTGTGGACATTTTAGTCCTTTCCAGGTGTGCGTACATCACCCAGTGCCTTATTTGAATCATCTTAGGGTCGCTTTGCTCCCCGTGACTGTATCTATAGCATGTGTTTCTAGGTGGAGGAGGTGAGTCTTCACGGATGAGGGTGGAGTGGGGTAGGGATCTCTCTTGGGCATGAGAGAGAGGAGGTTCTCTCTAGGGGAACACCAATCCCAGGCTGCACCTTTTCGGTGAGTTTTCCTGCTAACTAGCTGTGGTGTGCCTCTGGGCCATCCCTTTGGGCTCTCTGGGCCTCCACTTTGAAGTCTGTGGGATGATCCTCCAAACTCTGGGGTCTGTTCTCCCTCAAGGGGCCTGTGGTTAGCGTTTAATTTCCTCTCGGGACGATGTGTCAGTGCAGCACCCGGAACGCTTGTTCGGGATTTTTCTGAAGTTGCCTGCTGAGAGTGGAGCGTTCCATCCTGTGGATCGGTTTTTGCACAAGTCGTTCACTATCTCCTTTAGTGAGCCCGCTTGGAAGATGCTCTTTCAGGCGGAAGGAAACCCCTAGGAGGCCTCGCATGTGTCCGTACCAGACTGTGTTCATCTGCCCCAGTGGCCCCTGTCCACACACAGAGGTTGGTGACGCATGGCGCATCCCGCGTGCTGGGGCTTGCCCGCAAGTTAAAACCGGAGGAGGCGCGTCGTCAGGTTCGCTTTAGGGATAGTCGTCCTTCTGGATTCCACATCCCACCCCATCCCCTGTGCTCTCACGTAGCTGTCTTTCCTTGTGCCTGTAATGTCTCTTTCTCAGAATGTAAGGCGCGCCACTCTGGGCCCTTATTTCGCGCCGACGCTAATGAGACAGCCAGCGGGCATGGAATGGACCCAAGGCCTTGCAGGTGAAGACGGGTTGGTGGTGGAAGTGTCTGGGTTTAAATGAGATGCTTGGAGAGTCAAAATGGGAAGGAATGAGTCGGCGAGGGTGGGCGGCTGGCATGTCTCAGAGGAGAATCAGGGAGAATGTCATTTGTGTCTGTCCCTTTGGAGGAGAGTCACAAGCAAGCATAACAGTAAATGTTGTCGTCTTCCACAAAGAAGTATGTGTGCCTTCGATTTCTGGAAGCGTGTGGCCTCACTAGTCTGTCTTTCTTGGTTTCCTGGCCGTTGCCGTCATGTGCGGGTATGGAGAAGAAATATTTTGGGATGAGGGACGGTACTGATGTCTGTCTGACACAGCTCGTGGTGGCTGGGTCATGACCTGGTCAACAGGGACACAGTAGAGAAGGGTGGGGATTTTGGCAAAATGGAGAGCACATTTCCGACTAAAAGTGTCTCACTGGTTGGTAGACAGATCAGTCTGGTGCCATAACGCCATGCAGGCCCTGATTTGTGTGTGTTCTGTTCTGTTCTGTTTGTTTGTTTTTAAGAGAAGCCAGAAGTCTAGGTGATGATGGGAAGTTTCTCGATTTTTATATTCTGGCAGTGAATTAAAATTTTTTTTTTTATAAATTTTTTTTTAATTCTTATGTTAATCCCCATACATTACATCATTAGTTTTAGATGAAGTGTTCCATGATTCATTGTTTGTGCATAACACCCAGTGCTCCATGCAGTATGTGCCCTCCTCAATACCCACCACCAGGGTGAATTAAAATTTTAACAAAAATGGCATGTAGGCTGAAGGAAGTGTCTGACCTTTGAGACCATTAACCAAAGGGATGGGGTGAGTGTATTCTAGGAGGACGAATGAACACTACAATGGCATTGGGCCTGGGACAGAATGCCTTGTGTCCCACACACCCCCTCCCTGGGGGGCCTCGGCCTCCCTGACTGCTTTAAAATATGTGGTCCTGTGTGTCTCTTTCAGATCCTGGCTCCACAGAGAGAACAGCCCAGAAAAGAAAGTTCCCCAGCCCTCCGCATTCTTCCAATGGCCACTCGCCACAGGACACATCCACAAGCCCCATTAAAAAGAAAAAGAAACCCGGCTTACTGAACAATAACAATAAGGAGCAGGTAAAGGGCCGCTGGGAATGGCGTCCACACCAGCAGGACAAAGGCTGTAGTGAGCAGCGCTGTAGCTTTCCGGGTGTTGCTGACAGCCCGTGTTCTTGGCATTTAGCAAGCTGCCTTGCTCTAGCTGTTGTTTGCATAGGACAGGAAGGGCAGCTCAAAATGGGTCCAGTGGCTTTTTAAGATCTGTTTTGGGGACAGGGCAGTGACCCAGATGAGCTTGAAGATACCGTGCTGTAGGATTTGGGGGTTTTCCTTGGATTTCCTTCTTACACTCTACTGCTGTTTCCCCATGTGGCTGGAGGAGTTTTTCCTTCTAGGCCATGCCAGTAGGATTGTGCTGAGCTCTGCCTGGAGGTGGTTACGGGGCTGAGGCAGGCTCCCTCCGGGTCTCAGCTTTCTCATCTGTAAAATAATCGGTTTAGGTCTGTGGTAACACAGCTGCTGTCTCTACCCATTGCCCACTGTCCTCTTCGGTAATTGGTCAGCCTTTTGTCTCACTGCACATCAACCCTGGGGCGACAGCAGTCTTTTCTAGACCCCTTCCTCCTTCTGCAGCCAAGACCTATCAACTAGGTAGGAATATCCATCCATTAGCCATCTTAGATCTTAAGAGATCTAGCTTTAAAATTCTCTGATGCAGGCTAGATACTCTTATGATTTAAAAAAAGCTGCTTTAGTGGGCCACGAGGTCAGATCTCCTAGCATTGGAGGAAACAGGTTGCCCCATGGTTCTGCTAGCATTTCAGTAGGGATTCCTCGGGATGCATTCATCCGTCTTGTGCATTACGGGAGTGCCGAAGTGGGCCCTGGGGATTGGAGGTTGAATAAAAATAAGGTTGTTGCTTTCATGGGAAGAAACCTAGCAACAGTTAAATGCCCCGAACTGGGAGAGAGCTGCATTTCTGCACACGAATCTATTTCCATTCTTAAAATTATATAGCGAGATGCCCGCTCTGCTTTGCTGGGTGTCTGTGGGCAAGTTAACCTCTTTGTGCCTAGTTTGCTCATCCACTGAAACGGGAGTATTAGTACCACGACGAATTTCACAGGGTTGTGATGATGATGTCAATCATAATAATAAAAATTAAGCCAGGCTCGACACTAAGTGGAATAATCACACAAACTGTGTGTGAAATAAGGAAACGACAGCTACAGAAATGTTCTAGATCTGTGCTGTTCGGTATAATAGCCACAAGCCACATGTGGTCATTCAGCACCTGCAAATGGCAGATGTGACCCAGGGTCTGGGTTTTTTTTTTTTTTTTTTAACCAAAATTTTTTTTTTTAAGTTTTCATTTAAATTTCAGTTAGTTAACATACAGCGTAATGTTAGTTTCAGGTGTACAGTATAGTGATTCAGCATTTCCCTACAATACCCCATGCTCATCACAGTAAGTGCGTTCTACTTCATCTACTTCATCCCCACTCCCCCGCCCACCTCCCCTCTGGTCACCAGCAGTTTGTTCTCTGTAGTTAAGAGTCTGTTTCTTGGAGGAACTGAATTTTTAATTTAATTTTAATTTAAGTGACTGCCTGTGGCTTATAGCTACTGTGTTGGATAGTGCAGGTCTAATGAGTTGGGAATCCGTTAAAAGAGAAGAAACAGGCGGGTCCTAAATAAATTTCCAGGGGGATTGAGAAGCGTATATGACGGTGCTGGTGATACTAAGAGACATTGGTTCACCATGTGCCACTTCCTCTTGTAAGGCATTTTTCTGTGTTTATGTTTATAATAACCCTGTGGGAAAGGGCTGTAATTGTGTCCATCTTACAGATGAAAACACAGAGGTTCAGAGAGGTTAAGGTGTCTCCTCAAGGCCTCAGAGCGAAGCAGAAGCTGCCTTTGAGCTTAGGTCTGCCCGTCTGGCTTGAAGTGCTGAAGACCCATCCCTTTCACCCAGGAGCCATCCCATAGCTGCTGACAGTGAAGACTAAGAAACACAAAGGGGTGCCTGGGTGGCTCAGTCAGTTAAGCATCGGACTCTTGATTTTTGGCTCAGGTCCTGATCTCAGGGTCCTGAGGTTGAGCCCTGCCTCGGGCCCTGCACTGGGCGTGGATCCCATGAGAGATTCTCTCTCTCTCTTAAAGAAACAGAAACAGGAAGGCCACAGATGATCCCCAAACCTTAACTTAGGTATTAATTTAACTTCCTGGGCAAACCCTCCCTTACCAGGTACCAGGAGGGCATGAGGCAGATAGTGTCCCCTCTGTTCAGAAAGCCTTCTCCTTTGGCCTCTGCCTGTGTATGCACACATGCATCATACTTTTTTGAGTTCCTACCCGTCTTTTAAGGAACTGGCTCGTACCTCTCTTTCTGGAAGCTGATCAGCCTGCGTAGTCCATGTATCTTCTTCCCTCCCTTCCCCATCCATGTGTTAGGGCCATTTCTGTAACACTTACAGCCCGTGACCACAGTGACACGTTTGTCAGTCCGTGTCCCCTTCTGGACTAGCAGCCTCAAAAAGGGGCCCGTGTCTGGCGGCTGCTGTAGCCGCAGGGTGGGGGCTCGTGAATCCACAGTGCGCTCTGGGTGTGGAAGAGAGGAGACTCGGAGGAGCTGGACGTGGGGCATGATTATGCTCCTGAATAATCTGTCATCTTCAGTATTGATAGAAGAGTTTATGGGACCGTTGCACAGGGGAGGTTCGGTCCTGACCTAGAGATCTGGCTCTTTCTAGCCCCACTGCATCTGGGAGACTCACTGTGGGACCATGTCACTTGCTGGCCCATCTTTGAGATTCATTTACCTTGTAAAGTAGGGGTTTGGGCTGGAAACATCCTAAGGTTGATCGTAGGTTTGTTTTTCAGCCCTAAAACTCCCTGGGGCCGAACAGTCAGGAGTTGGCAGAGGAGAAACGGGCTTAACTGCAAAGAAATGACATTCCTGACCCTTGACCCCATAATTTATTCTAGCATATAATATTTGCATGGTGGCAGCAGCCTCCCTCCTGCAACAATCTGTTTTTCCTTAAGGGGAACTTAAATCCCTTTAAAAAATTCCTCTGGACACTTTCCCTTTCTTCTTTCTTTCTTTTTAGAATTTTATAGCATTACAAAATTACGGAATTAAAAGCAAATTGTAGGTCTGAAAGTGCTGGGTTTTACCAGTAGTATAATTTCTTAGTCACCAACATTTGAAGATCATGAGATTTCAAATAACAACTTGTATTTTGGGTTCTTACAAAAACTCAGAAAAATCCGGCAACAGCTGCAGTGGGCTAGAGCCTGCCCCTTTAGACACAGGGCCTCTGTGCTCTAGTTTTTCCATACTCCCCACCCCTCCCCAGTGTCACACCCTGCCGAGTTGGCTCATACCTTCTGCCTCTGGCTATTTCAAGAGTTCAGATGCCTTTGATTTTTGGCATATACCAAGATTCTTCTCCCCTTCCTCTCAATTATAATTTCTTTTTTGTGTTCCCCCCAAAAAAGAAAGCTTTTCTTATAAAAACAAAAAAACCCCCATATTTTCCCATTTTTGGTAGACTTCTTACTAACCAAGTGGAGATAGGAGTTGAATTTTTAAGGTTGGACCTTATTTCACCCATTTTTCATATACTAGGAATTCAGTAATTTTAGGGGAGTTGTAAGAGGAACTTTAAAACACACTTTGTTTTTTGGGAAAAAAGTATTTAAGGCTTTTATTTATTTATTTATTTATTTATTTATTTATTTATTTATAAATAAAGATTTTATTTATTTATTTGACAGAATGAGAGAGCGAGCACATGAGAGGGGGGAGGGTCAGAGGGAGAAGCAGACTCCCTGCCGAGCAGGGAGCCTGATGCGGGACTCGATCCCGGGACTCCAGGATCATGACCTGAGCCGAAGGCAGTCGCTTAACCAACTGAGCCACCCATGCGCCCTATTTATTTATTTTTTTTAAAGATTTTATTTATTTATTTGACAGAGCGACCACAGGCAGGGGGCGTGGCAGGCAGAGGGAGAGGGAGAAGCAGGCTCCCCTCTGAGCAGGGAGCCCGATGCTGGACTAGATCCCAGGACCCTGGGATCATGACCTGAGCCGAAGGCAAACGCTTAACCAACTGAGCCATCCAGGCACCCCTATAATTAATATTTTATAGGCTTTTGGCCCCGTGGTATGGTTTCACTCTGTAGGAAAGGTTTGAAAACAAGGGGGTGCTTTTTCTTGGGATTGGGGTGGGAGGAGACATCCCAAAGCCTGAAAGGATGCTCCTGTCATTTTGTGGAAGGTTAGGTTGCCAAATACCCTGCAGTAGATGGCCCAAGAAGTATCTTCCCTCAAATGATATTAGGGCCTTTACTGAAAAATACCACTCTGATTTTTAGTTCTTGGGACATTTGCCTATGAAGACTCCACTTGGAAGCGTTCCCTCCCCCCCATCATTAAGGGATTGAGAAATAATCTGCTAACAGATGGGTGGCCATCGGTATATCTGTGATCAAATATGGTAAAGAAATGATGGGGCTCCCCCTCACTGCCTCTGAGTATAGGGTATATACATACCATAAATGGGTGAGCTAGATCTTATTTTGTCGGGCCCATGCATTGTCTTAAAAACTTAAAAATATTCACAGAAGTCTCTTGTTGGGCTGGGGCAGTGTATTAACAATGGGGACAGTTTGGGGGGTGGGGTAGGCTTCCTGGCTTCTCCCTGAACTCAGGCAGCACTGGGAGTGTGCATCTGCCTAGCTGTCTTAATCACTGGAGCTGAGCCGGGGCTGCCCCTTAAGATGGGCCCAAGTTCTGCCTCTCCCTGTTGTCTCGCCAGCGTCCAGGCTGAATGCCAGTGACATTCCTCACACTCCAGGGCTGGGCAGTTTTTCTTAGAGCAGAGACATATTTTGCAGTGTTTGTGGTTTAAATGGAGAAGAACAAAAGCTGGAACAAGGACCGTTTTCATTTGCGTATGTTACCTCTGTGGTCCATGTAGGGATTTTGAGTTTTGGTCCCCCTGTTTGTCACACATGTACCCTGTGCTCACACACAGCCAGAGCACCCATTTTCTGCTTTACGCAGACCAGGTGTCAGCTAACTACAGCCTGTGAGCAAGATGCTGCCCAGAGCCTGTTTTTGTAAATAAAGTTTTATTGGCACACAGCCATATTCATTCATTTTACGTATTGTCTGTGGTTGCTTTTTTGCTGCTGTGGCTGACTTGAGTCCTTGTAATAGAGACCACATGACCTGCAACACCCTCAGCTATTTACTGTCTTTTTTTTTTTTTTTAAGATTTTATTTGTTTGAGAGAGAACATAAGCAGAAAGAGGGAGAAGCAGACACCCTGCTGAGCAGGGAGCCCGATGTGGGGCTCGATCCCAGGACCCTGAGATCATGACCTGAGCCGAAGGCAGTCGCTTAACCAACTGAGCCACCCAGGAGCCCCTATTTCCAGTCTTTATAGAACCCGTTAGAGAAGAAGTTTCTTGGCTACTGGCACAAGACTGAAGTATTAGAGAAGTGAGTGAATGAGCCTGTTCTCTTGTTCAATCAGCCTGTGGAAGAAGCAGGGAAATAAGAACATTTGCGGGCGCCTGGGTGGCTCAGTTGGTTAAGCGACTGCCTTCGGCTCAGGTCATGATCCTGGAGTCCCGGGATCGAGTCCTGCGTCGGGCTCCCTGCTCGGCGGGGGGTCTGCTTCTCCCTCTGACCCTCTTCCCTCTCTTGCTATCTGTCTCTCATTCTCTCTCTTTCAAATAAATAAATAAAATCTTTAAAAAAAAAAAAAAAAGAACATTTGCTCACATAGCCTGCAGTTATCCTATAATAACGCAGGTTGCAACCTGTTTGCCTTACTAGCAGGCTGGTAACACACCTTATACATAGGGCGGAGAAAATCGTAACTCATTTTACCTGGAATGATTTGCTTTTCCTTTTTAAAATGTTCCATATTTGTTATCAGACTATTTTTATGGAACAGGAAACACTTACAAGATAAGGCAGATATCTGATTGATACGGAGGTTACCAGGCAGCTAGTTCTCAGCAGCAACAGCTGCTGCCTAGCACGCATCCCTTATGATTTCCCCCAGGAACACCCATTCCCAGCCAGGTGTGGGTTGGGGGCAAGGACATGGGGGCAGGGAGCTTAACTTCAGAAGTGGCAGCTAGGCCTCTCTTGGACAGGAAGGCCCTGGGTTTCCAGTTAGGGAGATTAGCTGGCCTGTTCCATTCTTCCAGTTTCGTTTAGATTGACTCTTCCTGTCCTATTATTAACTTGCTGAAAGGAAGTCAGGCACTGAACTATGGCTTACTGCTATGTTGCAAAAGCCACAAAAGCACTCTGGAAGACCTCACTCAGGTTAGAAGCAGTTTGTGCTTGCTTGATACGTGAGGCTTATCTTTCCATACAAGGATCTTCTCCTCTTTCCACACCTTGCCTCCCTCTTCTTTCTTGTCCTCCTCCTTCTCCTCACCCTGCCACCTCCTTAAAGCCCCCCTTCGCCCTCTCTCCTGCCCCAAACGCAAACAAGCATTTCCTGGGCCGATAGCAGACCCTGTACGTCAGTGCTCTCAACTAAGGGCAGTTTTGCCCCCCAGGGACATTTGGCAATATCTGGAGACATTTTTGATCGTCACAGTTTTGTGGATGGTGGGGTGCTCCAGGCATCTAGCCATGGATACTGCCACACATCCTATCATGCACAGGACGGCTCCAACCCACAAAGAATTTTCTGCCCTGAACCACAGTAGTGTGAGGGTGAGAGCCACCCCCCCCCGCCAGATGTTCTCCTTTCATGTCCCCTTCTGTGGTGTTTCTAGTTGTTTTCCTAATTTTCAGATTCACTCCCTCCCCCCCTCTCGGCTCTTTGCATGAAACAGAAGTTATTTTGACCTACAGAGAATGTTCTCTGAGGGGGTCACTTCATCATTAAGAGTCTCTCCTCACCCAGCATTGTCTTAAACAGGGTATCAGGGCGAGAGAAAGTTGGGTTGTTTTAACTAGTTTTCTCATCTGTCAAGTGAGACTAGTGGTGTCTATCTTGAGTACCTCTCCGGGGGGTGTGAGGGTAAAATGAAGATGATGTGTATGAGAGTATGTTGAATACTTAACATGGAGAGAAAATGGTAATGATGTTACTGTCTGGAAACCAAGTATAGAGACCTGTATCTGAACGGAACCAGGGAAGTAATTGGGCTCAAGAATTATGGAGTTACCCTGAAGTCTTAGTTGTTGGGGCACCTGGGTGGCTCAGTTGGTTAAGCGTCTGCCTTCGGCTCAGGTCATGATCCCAGGGTCCTGGGATTGAGCCCCACAACAGGCCTCCTGCTCAGCGGGAGGCCTGCTTCTCCCTCTCCTACTCTCCCTGCTTGTGTTCCCTCTCTCGCTGTGTCTGTCTCTGTCAGGTAAATAAATGGAATCTTAGTCTTAGTTGTTTTCTTAGTAGAAATGAGAGTAGGGAGGCTTCGAAGGATGGATTAACAAAGATCTACGAAGGAAGCATCTGGGAGGGTTGATAAAAAGGAGTGTAGAAATAGCAGACATTTTGAGAACCTTAAAACCTCATACTAAAAAGCAGGAACAAGACATGACTGCTTTTAATCTTTACCACTCTTTCCCACTATCCTGGGGGTCCCAGGATAAAATACGGGCCCCATTAAAATAAGGGGGAAAGAAAAGGAGTGTAAAAATACTAGAGATGAACAGACAAAACTGCTGTTGCTTAGAGCAGATGTTTTTATTATTTATTTATTTATTTATTTTAAGATTTTATTTATTTGAGAGAGAGAGAATGAGAGACAGAAAGCATGAGAGAAAGGAGGGTCAGAGGGAGAAGCAGACTCCTTGCAGAGCAGGGAGCCCGATGTGGGACTCGATCCCGGAACTCCAGGATCATGACCTGAGCCGAAGGCAGTTGCTTAACCAACTGAGCCACCCAGGCGCCCCAGAGCAGATGTTTTTAATCAATAAACTACTAGAACTGCCTATATAGGAGGTCAGCATTAAAAACTAACAACATTTCTGTGTACCAACAATAACTACTTAGAAAATAGGATAGAGAAAGGTCCCATTCATAATATCAACAAAAATTATGCAGCTTTAACCAACATATGAGACTTGGTGGAGGAAACTGTAATGTTTTGTTGAAGGACAGGACAGGAAAAAAGCTTACTGTCAAAGATAGGTATTGTGGTTGTGTTTGAGCTATTACCCATGGAATCAAGGCTCAAATGGGTTGAGTAGCTTTCTTAAGGTTGCACAGCTAGTTATTGGGTCATTTTGACACTTACCACCAGAATCTCTTTCTTTCTTTTTTTTTTTTAAGTAGGCTCTATGCCCAGCATGGAGCCCAGTAGTGTGGGGCTTAAACTCACAACCCTTAGATCAAGACCTGAGCTGAGATCAAGAATCGTATGCTTAACCAACTGAGCTCCCCAGCTGCCCCCAGAATTTCTTTCTTTTCTTTTTTTGTAGAAGATTTATTTACTTATGTATTTGAGAGAGGAGGGAGGGGCAGAGGGAGAGAGAGCGAGAGAGAGAGAGCGCATCTCAAACAGTCTCCGCACTGATTATGGAGCCCGACGAGGGGCTTGATCCCGTTGTGCTGAGATCATGACCTGAGCTGAAATCAAGAGTGGGACCCTTAACCTACTGAGCCACCCAGGCGCCCCACCCCCAGAATTTCTTACAGTACTTCTTAAAAATTGTATTTGTTACTGATTTCCAGTAGACATTTTTTCCTGATGAGTTTCTTCTGAGTGATCTTATATGTTCGGAATGTGGCTTTGTTCGATTGTGTAATGTATCATTAGGGAAACATTTTTCTTGACATTCTGGGGTAGGAGGTGGTTTTGATTCCCATGAATTGGCCACTCATGTAATCTTTCTGCTATTGGTGTTTCTGAATAGGAGATCTGGAACCTCTGCAAATATGAGGACCTACCATGTTGAAGAATCATGGCTTTAGGAAGCCTCTGGTGGCTCATACATTTTATGCATTGGGGGTAAACTTAAAAGAATGGCCTTTTTTTTTTTTTTCCCTTTTTCTTTTTGGTGACTCAAATCCAATTGCTCTATCCTCCCAAAGCCTGCTGTTGAAAGAATCCTAGGGCAAATTGTTGGCTTTGTTTAGACCTCCATTTATTGGTCTCTTAAGTATATTAGTAATAGCAGCACTGTGTTAAATGCATACGTTCTATCATCCCCTTGAATCCCAACCCAAATACCATGATGTTAGGTATTACCATCCCCATTTTACAGATGAGAAAGTTGAAGCTGAGAGGTTTAAATTTGCCCATGGTCATACAGCTGGTAGAACTAAAATTTGAACCTGGGTATGCCTGGGTTGTAGCCATTGTAATTATTCTGCTAGGGCAGCCTATTAACTCTTAGACACCAGCTTTTCAATCTATGGCTTCTGAATGTAGAAGAGAGAGAGGAAAAAAATGTCTTAGTATCTAATGACCTGCAAACTCTGTATTTAGTAGAGTGACCCAAGATAGCTTTTTAAGGAATGTGTGGAATGCTGTGATGTTCTTTTGTTGTTATTGATGTATTTGTTCAAATTCCTTTTGCGAATGCACATTTGTTTTGAAACCAAACCTGTCTTTCTTGCCTACATTTCAGTCAGAACTAAGACATGGTCCGTTTTACTATATGAAGCAGCCACTCACCACAGACCCTGTTGATGTTGTACCGCAGGATGGACGGAATGATTTCTACTGCTGGGTTTGTCACCGGGAAGGCCAAGTCCTTTGCTGTGAGCTCTGTCCCCGGGTTTATCACGCTAAGTGTCTGAGACTGACATCGGAACCAGAGGGGGACTGGTTTTGTCCTGAATGTGAGGTTAGTTCCCAATGAATGAATGCATTATCTGCTTCGTTTCCTTTCCTTTCTCATTCTCCCTTTCATTTAAAAATTTTTGGATAATCCAGATTCAGGAAAAAATGAAATCTCTTGCCTTCCACTTGCTCTATCCTGGTCACCCGCTTTTGGGACCAGCTTTGGCAGGGGCTTGAGCTCTGCTGCTCTTGCAGTGACAATTGCACTGAGTGTTGGTTTTGATTCTTCCTGGGTCTTTGGATCACTCTGGGATCTGCAACCTTCTCTGATTCTGCTGTAATGAACATTTCAGAAGTTAACTTAGGAACTGTAGAACAGTTCACGTATTTTGAAAAGATGGCATGCTGTTTTTCCTCTTCTTGGATGTTGTCTCCTGCTGCATCTGTTAAGTCATCGGCGGTAGCCGAGAAGACCAATTTGGGTTGTGTGCTCCATGTGGTTGTCATCTGATGCTTTCATTCATGCTGCAACTGTTTCTCAAGTGCCCGTTAGGTGCTAGGGATCCGGCCGTGAACAAAAAGAGGCATGCATGACATGCTTTTCAGGAGAAGAGGACAAAAACCAAATAGAATGAATTGAAGAGGAGGAATTGGGAGTAAGGCGGGTGGAGGGTGTTTCCCTTTGAAGTGAAGAGGCCCAGGAAGGCCCAGGAAGGCCCAGGAAGGCCTTACTGAGACTTGAGAACGGCGTGAAGGAGAGGAGGAGCAAGTCATGCCGCCTTCACCCATTGAGGAGGCTGCAGGTACAGAACCCAAGCAGAAGGACGCTGGCTTGGTGACGAACATAAGTATCTCATTTGTCGGAAAGCCTCACGTTTTCCTTTATTAGAACAGTTAACGACCATTTCCACAATTCTGAGGTGTCTTCCATTCTTGGTGACTTCCAGTTACGATGCTTTTTCAAGATACTGCAAATGATGCCGTCTGCAAAATCATTTAATACGGAATGTCACTTGGGTTTGAAGGTATATTAGAACTTGATCTCACACAAGGAAGCTTTCTGTGTACGAAATGGAACGTTCTTCCCGATGTCTTTCAAAAGAAGCAAGCTACAAGACGGTGTCTGTGGTACTGCTTTTGTGTTGGGAACGGAGAAAAATAAGAACTATATGAAAAGAGTGGAGGCATCACATTGATACGATGATGACATTTTAATGGTGTTCTGCCCCTAAAATTGCAAACAATGGCCTCTGGTTCTCTTTGGGGTACTCGAGACAGAGAGATGTGTAGGATACCCTTTGCTCAGCAATGCCCTCTTGTTGTGGGGTCGACCTGGTTCTGCTGCAGTTAGTGTGGGCACTGGATCCTTCATCCGTTTCCTTTTGTCTTGACCCACCCTTCTCAATTGTTTCATAATTTTGCAGAAACGGTAGTGGCTTTTGCTGCAAGTAAAGATCGTGATGGATGCGGGCTGAACAATAGGGATCAATAGGGATTTATTCTCATGTGTAGAAAGAACCCAGAGGCAGGGCCAGGCCAGAGTTTGTGCATAGCCAGACTTTGTTTCACTGTTGAGGCAAAGTGTGTCCTCGTGTCGTCTCCCCCCCCCCCCCCCCCCCCCCCGCCATGGCCATAAGCTGGCTGCTGGGGTTTTTAATCACGTGTGCCTAGACAAAAATCCCTCTAAGAGGAGGAGTGTTTCTCTTTACAACCCTTTTTATCAAGCAGAAGGACCTTGCCCTTCAGCCTCCAGGTGACTTTGTCCTTGGCCTCATCAGTCAGGATTGGACCAGTCTTCAAGCAAAAGAATCTTGAAAATGCTTGTCTGGTACTTTCAATCTATATCGTGGGAACCAGGCACTGCTAGCCAGGAGGGAAGGGATCGGGGATAGCTACCTGGAAGCAAACAGTGATTCAAACAAACAGGATTTCTGTGTTTAAGGTTAGGGCCCCAAATTTCTTCCAGGGGGGCATTGGCAGTGCAGGCTAGCTGTCTCAGGCTCGGGTAGCTAAGCAGTTAGGTACGTGCATCACATACTGTTTCCAGCTTCTGAGCAACTCATGTGTTGCCCTTTTCCTCGACAACCAACCAGACACTTCTGAAAGTTCCTTTTGGAGGATCCAGAGCTATGAAGGATGGAAACTAAATCAAGATTAATTGGAGGAAACTTTTCTCAGCTCTCCCTACACAGATGGTTAAAGAGTGTTTCCTGACATCATCAGACTTTGCTATTTTGGTGTTGCTGCTACATAAGGAGTCTGAAGCTCTGGGATATTGTACCAGATTGACATAGCAGAGTCTGGTTTCAGACATTTCTCTGGGCCTCTTCTTTGATGGGAATTTCCCTTTCAAAATGACATTTATTTCCCATGGAGACAGACAGCTAGACTACGCTTCTTGTGTCGTTTGCCAGAATGTCCTGAGTGGGTTCACATCCGTGGTGACAGAGAATGAAGTCATATTTATATTTAGTTCTCTCCTATCCCTTGGATTCTTTCTACAGGGAAGACTGTCCTTTTCCATCAGTGATGTCATTGAGTTAAAGCCTTGTCAGTTTCCTGAAAGGTAGCCCAGAATGCTAAGAGGATCAAGTTAAGTGACTGATTCATTGTGTGCAGAGATCACCCTAAAACCATTAGTGGTCTTTCCTTTCACATCCCATTCTTGAAACCCACGGTTGTAATCATGACGATTTTTCAGGTCCCTGCCCACCTGCCTCTTTCTCAGATTATGTCATCTTCATGAGCGAAAAACACTTCCAAATAAGGTCATCACCAGGGGATTGGTGTGCCTCTTCATTTTTATCCACTGATCCAGTGTATGGTCAAGTAGATTGGAGTTGTTCTCAAGTGAAACAACTAGTCTCATTTGGATGAAAAGGAATTTTTATTATGAGCCTATTGGAAAATTAGGAGGAAAGGGAACTTTGTACAGGGAATAGCAATTTTTTTCTAACTGAACATTTGTGTGATTTTGACTTGTAGAAGATTACAGTAGCAGAATGCATCGAGACTCAGAGTAAGGCCATGACAATGCTCACCATCGAACAGTTATCCTACCTGCTCAAGTTTGCCATTCAGAAAATGAAACAGCCAGGGGTAAGAAGAAAGTTCCTCTTGGTATAAGCGTAAATGGAAAATAGTGACTTTTGTTGTTTTCTGTTAACATTCTGGTTCTGAGTAGTTTTTGCTTTCCAGACACCTGTGCATACTCTTTGGGTCTTCTTATGTGCCTGGCTCAAATACCTAAAAATTTAAATATAAAGTACGATGACAGTCAGTTAATTCTCTGTAGTGAGTACTCCGTGTCCCCAATGAGTTTAATGGGGGAATGACATGTAGTAGAAAGTTGGTGGGATTTAAAATTCTGATTAGTCATGAAGTGAAACCTCATACCCAGACCCCATCGGGTAAGGAGGTTCTGTACTTCTCCCTTCGGGAGTTTGTAAGAGTCCATTTCAGTGAGAGAGTGGAATACAACCCAGTTTATTTATAATCAAGGTCTGATGATGGAACCTCCAAGTGAAACTCAACCAGTGAGACTCCCATAAAGGGCGAGAATTTGGTTCATTCCTTCAATTTTGAAATGGGATTTGATGTAGAGCCCTTTGCCTCTTAAAGGAAATCCAGATGTAAAAGCAAGGCTGCCACATTCAGCTGGCACGCTCTCTTTCCTAGTGGTTACCCTCTCCAGAGTCCCAGGCACATCATAGTCATGGTGGTTTTAATTTTTTTGGTGACATTTTTTAGGAAGATAACCGTAAAATGCCTCGTTCTTAAAAATAATATGTTGTGCCCTTATAATCAACATGTTATGACATTCTTCGTACAGACCAATCTAGAGAAACTTTAAGGGTAGGGTTTTCCCTTTCCAATTTGCACAGAGGCCCCATATTGGCTAGTGGTGACCCTTTGTTAAACTCTCCAGAGTCTGCTTTCTAAGTCAAGGGAATATACAGCATTGTAGAACCTCAGGGTATTGAATAGACACTGTGGCTTAATTTCTTAAAAAAAAAAACAACAAAAAAAACCAGGCTTTTGTTTTGAGATTCTATTCTGAAATTTGATACCATGAAAAAAAATTCAGAGCATGCCAATTGGGTGTTGCTAAATTGGGAATCTATTTGTAACAAAATCTCCGTCAATGGAAGCAAAAGCATGGATAGCCTCAGATTGGAAAGAAAAACAACTCTTTTTTTTTAACTGTAGAGTTGTTTTTATGTTGAGTGACAAGGAATTACTTTCTGCTTTTCCATAGGCTAAATTATGGGACTGTTTTACAAAAAGAACAGATTCATGTAGAGTTGTCAACACTGTAGAATTATAAACCATAGAGAAAAATCGAAGAAGGCCCAATTTCTCACATAAATTGTTTGATATAAAATCAATTAGGGCAGAAAGTTGCCGATGATATTGAAGCATCTTTGTAACTTGCAAAGGCCACACACTTTCCTTCTGGGTAAAAGAGGGCTCCAGTGACTGCAAGTGGTAGCTCTTTCAGATGCCTTGCTTGGCTGTCATTTGGTGCTTAATTAAATCTTTTAGTGATTGATTGATTGATTGATTGATTTTAAGATTTTGAGATTTTATTTTTAAGTAATCTCTACACCCAATGTGGGGATTGAATTTTTACAACCCTGAGATCAAGAGTCGCATGCTCCACCAACTGAGCCAGCCAGGTGCCCCAAATCTTGTAGATTTTTAAATATTGATAAGTAAAAACAGTCCATCAACAAACCGGGCCTTGCATTTTGAGCTGATTCACGTAAGGGCTTAAGAACATGGCACAAGATGAAAAACTTTGACATAGTCTCTGTGTTGAGGTAATTTGGCTTCTTGAAGGAGGAGCAAAATCTCACTGTCTGAATTTTCCCCCCAAGTGTAAAATACCTGCTGGCATTTAGGGGGGGACTTTATTAAGTGTGTCATCTCTGGGTATGGCCACATTTTACTGTCTGTTCTGGTTATGGATGTTTGCAGGATATAGATAAGCCTTATTCAGAGTTCACGTCTGAAGTAGCTGACGGTGTGTTGTTCTTGTCGATCTTAATAGAAGAGGACAGAACCTATTATTTGGATATATTTTGAAAACTAAACAAATAACAAAAGAACCCCCCCCCATGATTATTTTATTTATTTATTTATTTATTTTAAAGATTTTATTTATTTATCTGACAGAGAGACCGCGAGAGAGGGAACACAAGCAGGGGGAGTGGGAGAGGGAGAAGCAGGCTTCCCGCGGAGCAGGGAGCCAGATGCGGGGCTCGATCCCAGGACCCCGGGATCATGACCTGAGCCAAAGGCAGATGCTTAACGACTGAGCCACCCAGGCGCACCCCCACATGATTATTGATAACCAGGCAGAATTGGAAGCTGAACCAGCTTAGTACTCCCCAAGGTCATTCTTTGTGGAAACCACTAGAACTGTATTGTCTGAAAAGTTGTCTCCATTTTGAAAGTACCTTTGTTACTATTAATGCTTTGTTTTCCACAGTAATGATGGGTTTGTGTCTCCATGTGTGTGTGCATCTTTTCTTTTCTTTTATAGACAGATGCATTCCAGAAGCCTGTTCCATTGGAACAGCATCCTGACTATGCGGAATACATCTTCCATCCTATGGACCTTTGTACATTGGAAAAGGTTGGCTTCCATCAAAGAACCTCACCATTGTAGCCACAATTCCCGAGATGACTAAAGACCCTCCCTCACTCCCTGTGCCCCATCTCAAGTTAGATGATTACTCTGCCTATCCTCTGCACCATTTTTTTTTTTTTTTAAGATTTTATTGATTTATTTGACAGAGAGAGACACAGCGAGAGAGGGAACACAAGCAGGGGGAGGGGGAGAGGGAGAAGTAGGCTTCCCGCAGAGCAGGGAGCCTGATGCGGGGCTCGATCCCAGGACCCTGGGATCATGACCTGAGCCGAAGGCAGACGCTTAACCGACTGAGCCACCCAGGCGCCCCCCTCTGCACCATTTTTATTTGGATGGAAGAACTCTTGATCCCTTAACTTCTGTAACATTCTTCCAAGGATTGTAATGGAGTGTTGAATTCCACTGATGAGCTCCAAATATTACTTTTGCTGGTGATTGTCTGAAAATTGAGCTGAAAAAGTCACACTTCTATGAATCAGTGATTTGATTGATTTGAGCCTTACCTCCTCTTCTCTTTCTGTCAGAGGTACTAATGAGGGCAGCAGGAAGGAGAAAAAAGAAAATTAAGTGTTTGGGAAACCTTCAGAGTACTGATAAAGATGCGGCTTCCTAGAAGTTATTCCACTGTTAGGGATATGTCCTTAATGCCTGAAGGTGCTTTGAAAAGTTCAGGCTAAAATTCCATCCTGAAAATTACACTTGGAATGCTTTAGATTGTGCATATCACCCTGGTGCTAATTTTCAAATTTTTGGCATGAAATATGGGGAATGAAAAGCATGGATGAGGAGAAAACCTTATATTGTCTTGCTGACCCCCAAATGCTCAATCGAACCTGCTTTGAAAAATTACACACACCCTCATGGTTTTCAAGAAAAGAAGGCATTCCAAAAAGACAGGGTTGGAATCCTAGCTTCACAAATTAATAGCGTTAGAACTTTGCAGAAGTTCCTTAACAATCCCAGACCTCAGTATTCTTGTCTGTAAAGTGGTGATGATAGTGTGTCATTGGCGTTCTTAGTCACAAGGCTTATGTGAGGCTGTTACAATGAATAAAAACCATGTCAGTATATAAAATATCCTCGTTTCTTGAAAGGGGCTGCTTGATAAATGACAGCTGGTATAAGAGGAAACAATTCAAGTTACTGTGATGAATTCAGCAATTTTATTTTTATGGAGCTCTAGGTCTCAAATATAATAGCATCTTGGGAAATGGGTAAAAGCATTAATTAATTTGGCAAATGACTGCTAAGAAAAATGATGTGGGGACGCAGGTGTTAATTGGCTGCGGCTTGTACAGACTCACAGGTTATTATGCTCCTTGGCTTTTCTCCCCAGAATGCTAAAAAGAAAATGTATGGATGCACAGAAGCTTTCCTGGCCGATGCAAAGTGGATTTTGCACAACTGCATCATTTATAATGGAGGTGGGTGGTTTAGGTGGCTCCTAAAAAAGAGAGTGTTTATGCTGTGTGTTTTGCTCAATCTCCCACCCTTCCTAAAGAATCATGCTCTTTTTTTCCTGCGCCAGGGCCAAAAACTGAGAATATTTGTATATAGATTGCTAGTATGTGTGAATAGGGGACGGTGACTCTGTGCATTTTAAGGGATGAGCTGGTATCCATAGTGGCTCATGGCTATATGATGCTGCTTACCTGTCCTTTTTAGAAACTTTATGGAGGAATAATTACATAGAAAAAATGGATAGATTTTGTGAATACAGTCTTTGAATTTGACAAATGTGTAACCCACCTCAAAGGTATAACTACAACCTCAGATTAAATCTAGAGTATTTCCATCACACTGTTATATTCCCACTTGTCCCTTACCAGTAAATCCACCCTCCTTGGTTTTTTCTGCCCCTAATTAGTTTTACATATTCTAGAATTTCATACAAATGGAGTCATAGTGCATTCTTTTGTGTCTGGCTGATTGCATGCAGTGTAATTTTTTTGGGGATTCATGCATGTTGTTGTATGTATCAGTTGCCTTGTTCCTTTTTTTACCATGAGTGGTTTTTCACTGTATCAGCATACAATTTATTTATCTATTCCCTTTGTGGATTTTGAAGGATCTTTGGGTTATTTTCAGCTTTTGGCTGTTAGGAATAAAGCCACTGTGAATATTCTTGTGCAAGTCTTTGGACATTTATTTTCATTTCTCATCGGTAAATACTTAGGAGTGGTAGTGCTGGGTCATTGACTAGGTTTCTAGTTATTTATTTATTTATTAAAGATTGTATTTATTTATTTGACAGAGAGAGACACACAGCGAGAGAGGGAACACAAGCAGGGGGAGTGGGAGAGGGAGAAGCAGGCTTCCCGCCGAGCAGGGAGCCTGATGCGGGGCTCGATCCCAGGACCCTGGGATCATGACCTGAGCCGAAGGAGACGCTTAACGACTGAGGCACCCAGGCGCCCCGACTAGGTTTCTATTTAAATTTACAAGACATTTTGGCAAACTTTCTGCAAAGTGGTTGTATCATTTTCTACTCTTCTAGCCATGCATAGGAGAGTCTTAGTTGCTCTACATCCTTGTCAACACTTGGTGTTGTGTGTCTTATTAATTTTAGCCATACTTGGAAGTGTGAACTGTTACGTCATGGTGGTGTTCATTTGCCTTTTCCTTAGAATTAATGATATTGTGTATTTTTTCATGTGTTTATTAATCATTAGTGTTTCTTTTTTTGGTAAAATATGTATTCACATCTTTTGCTCATTTCAAGAACTGGGTGGTTTGTGTTTTTATTATTGCATTTTAGGAGTTCTTTGTATTCTGGATAAAGTTGTGTCAGTTGCGTTTTTGTGGATTGAGCCTTCTGGACAGAATGGAAGAGGATTCCTATTAAAATCTCCTCTCATGGCACCTTTCATATTGCCCTACCTTCTCCCACAGTCCTGTCTGTCTGCCTTCTGGCCAGGTAGCTCTTCCAGTGTCCTGCTCCATTCTGTTCCTCTTGTTCCCTGCTAGAACACTCTGCCTTGATGACTTTTTCTTATCCTTTAGTGTCAGCCTATTCGTCCTCTGAGGAGTCTTCACTTATGGACCCAGACCATACCAGGTGCTCTCGTTAGGAGATCTCATAGTACCTGTACTTGCCCATGGTAGCGTTTATCACACTTCCTGGATGGTGCTAATTTTATTTGTTTGAGGATGTTAAGATCTTTTTTTTTTCCTTTTTTTGGGTGTAAGATCTTGAAGAGCAGATGCCTTGTCTTCTTACTCTATGGTCCTAGAGTAGATTGTTAGCTAATGTATAAGGGAAGACGTATGAGTGGGTGGCTGTCTGCTCAAAGCACATGTTCTGCATTATTAGCTCAGTAGTGGGGCCACTGGTATCGGGAGGGGAGAGAGAGGCACTCGGTTGAAAATTCATGTAAAGATTATTAACTCAAATATATAGAAAGGCTGGTAAGATCACATGAGCAAGTGGATGAGATCAGGTGGCAGACAAATAGCAGCACAAGCCCACATGGCCATTGGCCAAGGGAAGAACTAGAGCCTGATAAACTGGGGGAATGAACTCCTACCTGGCCTGAAGGGGTCACCACTGGATACCCCAGTCGTTTTTGGACACAGAGTTATCAGATTTTTTGAGTTTACAAGGCAAGCCAGAAATCTAGGTGTGTGTGTGTGTGTTTATGTAAAATCTTTTTGCCGAGAAATTGACAATGTCTGGAAATATAATGTCTGAAGAAAGCATGACTTTTCGGCCATCTTGTCTTCTGGTTTAGTGTGCAGGTGGGGGATTTAGAGTTAGACCTGGGGCCAGATTTTCAGCTCATTAGCTAAGTAGTCTCATGTAAGAATGACTCCTGAGCCTTGGCTTACTCATTAATGAAAGGGGAACATTCATACCTGTTTCCTAGTACAGCTTCTTGAGGAGTTAATAAGAAAATGTATTTCGAAGCACCAGGCCCAGCAGAGCTAATTTTCTTTCCCCTGTTACTTTACATGTGGAGTCTGGAACAATGGGCGAATGAGGCTCCTTTCCACTAATTGGAGCCTTTCGAACGTGAAAGCATGTTCCAGATATTAACCTGTCAGCTGTAGGAATCCCACACAAATTACTCAGTTTCAGAGATGACGCTGAGGCACCAAAGATTGCTCAGTGTTTAGGGGAGAAGTCACATAATTTGAACCAATAACAGGAGCCAGAATCTTCTGGTTTTTAGCCTTTGAAGCTTAATCCTGGGGGGAAGCAAGTTGAAAGGTTGTTAGTGGAAGTATAACCCCATGGTTAGGTGTTAATAATCGTGTTTCCATTTGAATTAATCATACTTTCTTATTCCTTTAGGAAATCACAAATTGACGCAGATAGCAAAAGTAGTCATCAAAATCTGTGAGCATGAGGTATGTGTTTACCACTGTCCGATTTTAAATGCACCCAGAGTGAGGGGTTGGGGTGGCTGGTTTCTATCTGCATAATCTCTCAGTGGGTAGCTGTGGCAGTTTTGGGATTTATTTATTTATTTTTAAAAAAGGTTTTATTTATTAGAGAGCAGAAAGCACAAGCAGGGGGAGGGGCAGGCAGAGGCAGAGGGAAAAGCAGGCTCCCTGCTCAGCAGGGAGCCTGATGCAGGACTTGATCCAAGGACCCTGGAATCATGACCTGAGCGGAAGGCAGACACTCAGTTGACTGAACCACCCAGGCATCCCAATTTTGGGATTTATTGAGGCACATACAGTGCCCCCCTGTCTTCAAAGAAAAGTAAAAGCGACAAAGAGTAGACCCCAGTATGTTATAAACCACCCTTATCTTACCCATGATCTAAGGGAGGTGGAAATGACCTTGTATTACTCAGTCTTGAGTCATGGTCAAGCCCAAGCATTGGGCATCCTGAGTTTTCTTAGTTGCATAGATAGGGCTCATGATTTGTTCACCCTACAATCTGTGGCATTGGGCCAGGCCCCTTTTACTCTTCTTAGGGAAGATGTTTGGGTTTTGATGTTATGTCTTGGAAAGGTCCTGATTGTTTTTCAGGGAGTGGCCTGGAGAGTCCTGGAGAGTCATTCCCTCTTGGAAATATAGTTTTGATGATGTGAAAGAAAGGCCCTGAGGCCCTACTGGTTGTGGGGTAGGCTGGGAGCAGAAACAGTACCAGGGAGGCTTTATTAGACCCCCTTCATAAGAGCGAAAAACCGAGATGTAATAGACTTAAACATGTCTGTGTACTTCATTCATTCATTCATTCATTCATCCATTCATTTGTAAGGAAAACACTTGGATATCTCAGGGTATGTCCATTTCTACCTATTTTTATTTTATTTTTATTTTTTTGAAGATTTTATTTATTTATTTGACAGACAGAGACACAGCAAGAGAGGGAACACAAGCAGGGGGAGTGGGAGAGGGAGAAGCAGGCTTCCCACCAAGCAGGGAGCCCGATGTGGGGCTCGATCCCAGGACCCTGGGATCATGACCTGAGCCAAAGGCAGATGCTTAACGACTGAGCCACCCAGGCGCCCTCTACCTATTTTTATAGAGAGTTTTACAATTTATATTTTTCACTTAGTTTGAGTGTTTCCCCATTGTAATTAAACACACAGGAACAATAGAATTTTTCATAGCTGTTATGATGATTTTCTTAGTATAAATGTTAGAAATGTCAGCCCTTAGACATGATAGGTACCTTTCTAACATTTATACTAAGGCTCTAGGTAGATATTTCCTCACTGGCTTCGGGAAAAGCTGTAGCATCTTAAACAGCAGCCTGGGATGGGTGAGTATGGTAGTTTTTCTGTGTCCTTCTCAATATTGGAAGTTCTTGCAATGTGATTAGTAAAACCGGGCATGTCACTATGAGTTTGGTTTGCACTTCTTTGAAGACAAGTGGTGATGGGCTGTTTTTTTTTTTTTTTAAAGATTTTATTTATTTAATTGAGAGAGAGAGTGAGAGAGAGAGAGAGCACAAGCAGGGGGATTGGCACAGAAAGGGAGAAGCAGACTCCCCGCCAAGCAGGCCGCCTGATGTGGGGCTCGATCCCAGGATCCTGGGATCACAACCTGAGCCGAAGGCAGATGCTTAACCGACTGAGCCACTCAGGCGCCCGATGGACTGTTTTGATATGTTTATTGTTGATTTGGAGTTTTGTATGAATGAGTTGTCCAGTTGTTACCCCCTTGGGGATTCATTTGTTTTCCTATATTTGGGAGCTAAAGCCTAGGCTTTTAATCATTGGTGGGTTGCCCTGAGCTGGAATTTACTGAACCCAGATACTTTGTGTCTGCCATTTCTGATTCTACCTGTTGGCAATACATTGCCCCTGTGTGGGTCCAAGGCAGGGCTCTCCTGGACCTGACATTACCACCTTCTTTACCCAGTACCTTTGGAATAGCGTACAAGTAGAGTGAGTAGAAGGAGGAACTATATGCCATCATTCATTCATGCATGTATTCTTTTGCTCCTTTATTCACTCATTTATTCACTCACCTTTAAGTTAGTCAATTATAGTTATAACATTATTAGTTATAATGTTATAACTGCCTGGGTTCAAGTCCTGGCCCTGTCACTTTACTGCTGTGAGACTTTGGGCAGGTGTCCTGACTTTCTGGGGCTTCATTTTCTCCATTTGTCACATGGGGGTAACAGCAGTCCTGCCTTCGAAGGGAGTGTGAGGAATAAATGGGTCAGAACCTGTAGAACACTTTGGTGATCCCAGCAGAGATCTCTGATCAATGTTAACTAATGTATTGATTACTGTGACACTCGAAGTGCTTTACATTTATCTCCTAGAATTGTTAGAATCCGTTTGGTAGGTGTTGCTCGCATCCCCATTCTGTACATTAGGAAATGGGAGGGAAATGGAGGCTCAGACAAGATAAGCAACCGTTCCTAGAGTTACAGAGCTAGAAAATGGTGGAGTCTGAGTTGAGATCCCAGAAAGGGGCTTCTGGGGTCCTTGATTCTAGGTCAGACGTAGATATCCTAGGGGAATGTACTTTTTCAAGAGGGAGAAGGACGGTCTGCAAACTACACAATTTCAGATTGTCGTCGGTGGAGAGAAAATAAGGCAACAGGGTATTGAGCACCTGCTGCCCTGGATGGTGTGATTAGAGATGTGTGGGAATTGAGCACAATGAGCAGAGGCCAAGCCGTTCTGGAGGTGGTTGGGGAGCTCAGGAGGCCCAAGGCCTGGACACACTTGGCGTTGACGGAGCTCATCAGGAGTTTAGATTTCCTTGTTAGTTTCTGTTAGTTTCCTGTACTACTGACATTTTGGCTGGGGAATTCTTTGTCCCGGGGACTGTCCTGCACCTCAGAGATTCCGGTTGCAACCCACGGTCAGATAAACGTTGGCACACGATGTCCCTGCTGCTGTGTCTTGGGGGATGGACCGCAGTGGGCACAAGAGTAGAAGCTGATCCGGATGTGGTCCAGAGAGAGAGGAGGTGGTGATGGTGGTGGCTTGGGTTAGGTGAAGCATGGGGGTTGGTGGGGGATAGCTGGACTCTTCTTGAAGGTGTTCCCCACTGTTGGACCTGGTTTAGCTAACCTTAACTGCTAACACCATCATGCATTCCTTGAGGGCCTCCAGATGTGAGGCCCCTGGGATGACACATCCTAACGTGTTTTTGCTTTACAGATGAATGAAATTGAAGTATGTCCAGAGTGTTACCTAGCTGCTTGCCAAAAACGAGATAACTGGTTTTGTGAGCCTTGTGTAAGTTGCATTTCTTTTCCTTACTTCATTTTCTGAGCCCCATGCCTTAGATGGCTACCCAAGGCTACTTTGTCCAGGTGGTTTATTCGGTGAAACTTTGGGTGAAGTTTTTTTTTTTTTTTAAAGATTTTATTTATTTATTTGACAGAGACATAGCGAGAGCAGGAACACAAGCAGGGGGAATGGGAGAGGGAGAAGCAGGCTCCCTGCAGAGCAGGGAGCTCAATGCTGGGCTCGATCCCAGGACCCTGGAATCATGGCCTGAGCCAAAGGCAGACGCTTAACGACTGAGCCACCAAGGTGCCCCATTGGGTGAAGTTTTTAAATGATTTTTGAAGTGATAAAGTTATGGCAGAATGTAAGTGATCCAGATAGAATAAAGCTCTGGGGCTGAAAATTCATGTGCCAAAGGGAGCACTGTGACTTTCTGGGTTTATTAACTCTGGGCGGGCTGCAGGGTGGAGAGCAAGAAGGAGCTCATCGGGGAGGGGGCGCCCCTCGGTAATGCAGATAGCGGGAAGAGAGTGCAGTGAGTGTGTTCTTTTGGATCTGTGTTGAGAGGTTTGGAAATACCTCTCTGGATTGCCTCCATGGTCTCTCCAACTTGGTGGTTTGGGGTAGGGGTTGGGGAGAGAAAAATCACCCTGTTTTCCTCATGGATCTGCATTTTCCAAACTGGTGTTCTGCAGAGAAGTGTGTTCTTGGGGTGGCCTGATGGGAGGGTGGGAGGAGGGTAGGGGTGGAGCTTACTGGGAGGCAAGATGGGGGCCAATAAAGTGGAAAAGTAGAACATAGTTTATGTCTCTTCTGCCTTTGGCAATGAACACCTGCATAATTAAGGCTCTGGGCAGCCTCAATGAAGGACAAAGGTGGCTAATTCTACCCCTTGTTACCTGCCAGTTATAATGCATATTTAATCCCCCAACTTAACGGAGGGTGTAGGCATTGCTGTCTCTATGTTGCAGGGGAAGGTAGACCCTCTTGCTCACGGCCACCCGGGTAATAGCATTAGAGCCAGGGTCCAAGCCTGGTCTTGTCGGTGCTCCGTCCTTCTGTCTTGTCGTTCACCCCCAGAACCAGCTTTGCCTCGGGCCTACTGGCCTCATGCCCTCCTAGGCGAGCCCACTTGGGAGACCTTGCCTGGAACTGTTCTCATTTAGTTGGTGGCCTTGTTGTCTCGCCACACACCAAGCTTTATATGCGTGTCTTGCTGTCAAATACATACAAACTCTGGATTTTGTTTTTCTGTTCCTAGAGCAATCCACATCCTTTGGTCTGGGCAAAACTGAAGGGGTTTCCATTCTGGCCTGCAAAAGCTCTGCGGGATAAAGATGGGCAGGTTGATGCTCGTTTCTTTGGACAACATGACAGGTGGGAGTTCAAACCGGCTGCAAACGTATAGCGTTAACTGCACCTTTGATACTATGATGGATGCAAGCAGGGGCAGAGTATTATTGTGTTATTTATTGTCATGACACCAACCAGTGATCTTGTGGTTAAAAATACAGTCCTGGGCTGTGTTAAGCCTGATAATGTGTGGGCTTCAGTGTTTTCAGGTATGTTTAAGAGAAGAATCTTGCTTTCGTAGTTTTGTTGATGAAACTGGCACCATAGCTATTTTAAGTGCTGCTTGTTCTTTTTTGGATTTTCTAGAGCAAATTAAACTGCCGTGCAAATTGCTTTTCAAAATAATGCTTTCAGAGATCAGAAGTATTTCCCCAGATTGCCAGTAAATGAATCTCTTATCATTGTGCTGGGCGGTTCCCTCCTGTTGCCTTTTCTCTGAAGCTAAAATAGGAAATTATAAGAGGTGGCTGTTTTAACAGGTGGGAGCCCTCCCTGCCAGCCTTTCTACCCTCCCCTTTTCCCTTGCTCACAGGGAAATGAATTGTTCCAGCTCTTAGCAGTTCCTGCTCCTACATGCTTGTGAACAACAGGTAGACCCAGATGAGCCGTGGTTAATATCTCAGTTCTCTTTTAGCAAGCTGTGTTGTGATTAAACGAGGCAAAAACCTTTCGAAGCCCTACCAAGTAGTTTGAAAAAGTGTTTGTACTGGGGAGAATACTTAAAAAACGTACCCTAAAAATTATATACAGCCACAGAATATACAGAAAATACAGTGTATAATTTCAAACACTGGAATCCGAACTGTTACTCTGTTCAGTTTTGCTTGTCTTCCAAATAAAAAAAACCCAAAGAGTGAATTTTGCTAGAAATCCATTGTCTGGAGGCAAAATGGGAATTCGCTGAGAGGGTCCTGTTTTTTTTTTTTTTTTTTAAGAGTTTTTTTATTCATTTGAGACACAGAGATACAGAGAGAGAGTGTGTGCATGAGCAGGGGGAGAGGCAGAGGGAGAGGGAGAAGCAGGCTTCCCGCTGAGCCAGGAGCCTGATGTGGGGCTCGATCCCAGGACCCTGGGATCATGACCTGAGCCGAAGGCAGACGCTTAACCATCTGAGCCACCCAGGCACCCGGGTTTGATAGGAAGTATTTTGCTTTGTTTGATTTTGACCACTTTGCTTGGAGATCTTTTGTTGCCTGCTGTGGGCCAGGTCATGTGCTGGTTGCTGGGGATTTGGGGGTGAGCAGGCAGACACTGTCCCCAACCATCTGAAGGCTGGCATCCTAGTGGGGAAGACAGATAATACACAAGTAAACATACAGGCGAGATGATCTCAGATCAGGAGGTAATGGCCGGGATTGAGTGAAGATCTGGGTGGAGGGACAGACAGAGCCATCCTGCTGTGCCTGGGAGAAGCAGGAGCTCTGGGTGATTTGGACAGGGAGAGCGGGGGAGGCTGGTAAGAGATGGATGGGGGAGGGGCAAGGCCCCGAGCACACAGGCTGTGGTCAGAGTCTGCCTTTTCTTTGAAGAGCAGGAGGAATTAGTATCCGGTTGTGCATCTTCCCGCTGCTTCATTATAGCAGGGCAAGTGTTAGCCATCTTGATGATTTGGGATTATTCTCGTTCTGTAATATGACCCAGTGTGGATATATTTAGGACATAGGTGGGTGGGGGAAATCAGTGCTTGCCCCCATGCACCAAATATTCTCAGACTCTTAGCATCTTTGATTCTGCTCTCAGCTTAGCCTATTCTGCATGGACGTCCTCCTGCATATCAGCTACTGAAGGTGGCTTAGGGGACTGTGAGCTCTGCTAGTCCTAGTCCGAGGCCATTTCCCTGGAACTTGCTGGTATAGGTTGGTTCTAGGTAGGAACTGTCGTGGAAGCCGGCACCCTGCCTCCCCCATCATTTGTGAAAAAGACGGCAGCCCGTCTGATGCCCGTGAGGTTTGCCTAACTCTCTCAGTGTCTTCTGCTCCCTTGGAGGGAACGTGCCGAACTGTTGGCTCATTTTGGGTGAGGGGAGCCCCTTGGCGTGGTTAAGGACACCGCATGGCGGTGGGGAGTAGGTGGTGGAGCCGCAGAACCTTGGGAGTTCTCAGGATGAGGCCACTGAAGTCCCTTCCTCCCGGGAGATGTTCTTCAAGCAGAGCTGGTCAGACCCAGCAGCACCACGTGGAGGCTAAAGAGATGGGCTAGGCTGTCCCTTTCTCACGGAGAAACTTTGGGGTTGTGGAACAGAGCATAAGCCTGGACACATGTAAGCCCCATTGGTTAGGAGAGCAGAATAAGAAATGGCGCAGCCTGTTACGTCTTCATCCTCTGGTTAATAAAGACAAGAGCGAGCCTGGGGAGGTGCTCCTACAGATCAAATCATGTTCTGAAGAGTCTTGTCGTGTGCTTTTTGTCCTTTAAAAATTTTTGCTTTTTGGGGGTTTGGTTTCATAGACATACACACACACACACACACACGTACATGATACCATATAAAAATCCGGGAAATATTTTATCAAATGTCTGCAGAGCCGCAGAGGAGCGAGCTGGCGTGAATGGAGTGCCTTTTATGCGGCAGGCATTGTTCTAAGCGCTTTTTGCAGAAGCTGCTTTATTCTCATTTTACTGAGAAGGAAACTTGAGGCCCAGTGTAGGGAGTAGCTCAGCTGTGTGACTCTGGGGCCTCTCATAACATTGCCCCCAGAGACTTTATTTTTGTTAAGCAAATCTAACTTCCCTTTAACTCTGTCCTGGGCCTGCTCTAAGGAAAGGGAATACTTTCCTGAAATCAGTTGGCAGACACCTTCATGGAAGGCAGTTGAGACCCTGGCAGGAAACGGTTAAGGCCCCGACCCCAGGCAGAGGTGTGGGGGGAACACAGTCACAGTGGCCGGCTGCATGCTGGGCTCCCGGTGCTCTGGGGACTGGCCACCTGGCCGAGGTGCATTTCATTTGTTCCCCGTGACCCCGCTCCAGGGAGGGGCTCATCCTCCACCTTACCAAGATGATGGAGCCGAGGCTGGCTTGGGGAGGGGGAGTCGTTTGTCCAGGGGCAGCTGAGGGATCCCGGCTTCTCCTCCGAGCTGTCCTGTCTAGTCCAGACTCCTGCTCACCCAGTTGTAACAGCCACAGACTTTCACCTACGGGGCATCTGGCTCCTGCTCTGTCTGCCTCATTCTGTTTGGCTGCAGATGTGGTTCCTCAGGTCTCTGCGGGATGACAGCAGTGAGTTGGGGTGGATGAGAAGCTGGTAATTTGCAGCATGCTGAGAGAGCAGTTAGATATTTTTGGGGTGTTCGGTTTTAGTCTGTGTCACGATCTAGTTATCACCGGGAGTGGCAAACCTCCCCAGTCTGTGCCCTGAATTCCACCCCATGCACATACTTGACTTTTCCTGGGCTGCTTTCTCTTCAAAATAGGAACGAGCCGTTAACACTTGGGTAGAATGCAGTATAGGCAGTCCATATTTTTTGCTTCTCTTTAAAATACTGGGAGACTCCGCAGCAGTGGGGCGGGGGTGGGGGGAGGGTCCAGATTCCTGCACGGGCACGTGTGAGGTTCCCCAGTAGACAGTGCTTGTGTTGGACTGTTCTATCTCCCCACCGTCCACTTTGCTCCCCATTGCTTTGTGTCTGGCGTGAGTTTACGGTCTGTGAAATCCTAAAGGCCTCCCTGGAAAAAGCTCATTCTCACCAAATTCCCAGCTACAAACAGGTTCGGGTTCGAGGCCGGGGAATCAAATGCCACACAGTCTATCCTCCAGCTCTTGCTGGGGCTCAGCCCCCACCTGGAGCAGTGGTAGGTTATACTGCCATCTGCCTGCAGCCACTCGGCCACTGATTCCAGAAAAGCAGCTCTTGTTCTCGTGAAGGCTCTGCAGAGCATACTGGCTTGTGGGGGGTTGAAGGCAGGAAGACAAAAGCAGTCGGGAATGGAAGGTGGAGGCTATTCCTTGCTTATTTTCCACATGAATTCTCCCCTGTTTGAAGCCGTGCATCTCCTTGCAGGGTTATGGTTTTCTTTTTTTAAAGATTTTTTATTTTTTATTTTTTTTAAAGACTTTATTTATTTGACAGAGACCGCAAGAGCAGGAACACAAGCAGGGGGAGTGGGAGAGGGAGAAGCAGGCTTCCCGCCAAGCAGGGAGCCCGATGTGGGACTCGATCCCAGGACCCTGGGATCATGACCTGAGCCGAAGGCAGACGCTTAATGACTGAGCCACCCAGGCACCCAGGGTTATGGTTTTCTAGTGTTTCCTTCTAGTGCCATGTAGAACCCCAGTTTTACAAGAGATAGGAAAGCTCTTCACGTCTGAGTGCAGAGCACTGGACTTTGGGACTGATTCTCTTTTAGGAGGTGCAGTCCTGGATGCAGGGACTGTTTCCTTTTTTTTTTTTTTTTTTTTTTTAAGATTTATTTATTTATGAGAGAGAGGGAGAGAACGTGTGGTGGGGAGGGGTAGAGGGAGAGGGAGCAGAAGAGAGAATCCAAGCAGATTCTTCACTGAGCGTGGAGCCCATCGTGGGGCTCAGTCTCCATGACTCTGAGATCATGACCTGAGCCAAAACCAAGAGTCAGGTGCTCAATGGACTGTGCCACTTAAGGGCCCCAAAACGTTTATTCTTTTTTTTTTTTTTTGAGAGAGCATGCATGGGTGGGCATGGGGGGCAGGGAGGGACAGAGTGAGAGGGAGAGAGAGAGGGAGAGAGAGAATCTTATGCAGTCTCTATTCCCAGTGCGGAGCCTGACTCAGGGCTTGATCTCACAACCCTGAGATCATGACCTGAGCCAATACCAAGAGTTGGATGCTTAACCAGCTGAGCCCCCAGGTACCCACAGTGACTGTTTTCTTACTCTTTACTCACCCAAAGCCAAAAGGGGATTTACTGTTTTTTTAATGGATTAAAATGACTACATTTAGGAGTCTTTTAATGTTTTCACTAAGTTTGCTGTTGGTGTTCTGTTCTTATGACAGAACATGTCTGGGTTAATGGTTAAATCATGTATTAACCATGCAAAACCAAGTCATTTTAAAAGAATAGATACGTATTTAAGAATCTTGGCCCAAAAAAAAAAAAAAAAAAAATCTTGGCAAACATACAAGGCTAATTTGGTTTGCATTAAGGAAAAAAACAGTTCTGGAAACAACCTAACTATCCATTGACAGATGAACAGATAAAGAAGTCGTGGTATGTACATTTCAGGGGTTCCTATTCAGCCTTAAAAAAAAAAAGAAGATAGTAGGAAGGGAAAATTGAAGGGGGGCAATTTGGACGGGGAGATGAACCACGAGAGACTATGGACTCTGAGAAATAAACTGACGGTTTTAGAGGTGAGGGGGTTGGGGACGATGGGTTAGCCCGGTGATGGGAGGGCACGTATTGAATGGAGCACTGGATGTTATACGCAAACAATGAATCATGAAACATTACATCAAAAACTAATGATGTAATGAATGGTGACTAACATAACCTTAAAAAAAAAGATAATATGGTAAATAAAGAAAACAAAAAGATGGGCAACATAGTTGAACCCGGAGGACATTGTGCTAAGTGAGATAACCTAGTCACAGAAAGACAAATCACTGCATGAATTCTACTTATAGGAGCTATCTCATGTCAGATCCACAGAATCAAAGGGTGGAATGGTAGTTTGCCAGGGGTGCGGGCGGGGAAATGGGGGGGTAACCAATCATCGGGCATAAGATTTCAGTTATGATTAACAGGCTGTAGAGATCTACCGCATACCTGTACGTTTACGTGTTGGCACTTAAGTGTACCGTGATAAAATACATTTAAAAAAAAAAAAACTTGAAAAAAAAGAAGAGAGGAATCTCTGACAGGACCAAAGTTGACTTCAGCTCTTCTTTCTTTTCTGCACTCCTAGGGCCTGGGTTCCAATAAATAATTGCTACCTCATGTCTAAAGAAATTCCTTTTTCTGTGAAAAAGACAAAAAGCATCTTCAACAGTGCAATGCAGGAGATGGAAGTGTACGTGGAGAACATCCGCAGGAAGTTTGGGGTTTTTAATTATTCTCCCTTCAGGACACCCTACACGCCTAACAGCCAGTACCAAATGCTGCTCGACCCCAGCAACCCCAGTGCCGGTGCTGCCAAGATAGACAAGCAGGAGAAGGTCAAGCTCAACTTTGACATGACGGCGTCCCCCAAGATCCTGATGAGCAAGCCCATGCTGAGTGGGGGCGCAGGCCGTAGGATCTCCTTGTCCGATATGCCCCGGTCCCCCATGAGTACAAACTCTTCTGTGCACACGGGTTCCGACGTGGAGCAGGATGCTGAGAAGAAGGCCACCTCGAGCCACCTCAGTGCCAGTGAGGAGTCCATGGATTTCCTGGACAAGAGCACAGGTTAGCCTGGGGTGGGAGATGGGGAGGAGGCCCCTGGGACACAGGGCTTCCATTGGGGCCACACCTGTCGGGGTCCAGTGGACCAGCGCCCCTACATGCAAGGGAGCTCTATGGGGTTTTGCTCCAGTGGAGCATATTTAAAATTTTAAATGGATAACCCAGTGGGATTCTTGCTGTTAGGAATCAAGAAGGGAGAAAAGTGGTCCCCAAAGGCCAGATGGAGGTCATTCCTAGCAGTGGGCAGAGGTGGCCAGTAATCCTTCAGAGTTCAGGTCACATTGGCTCTTGGATTATCACAGCAAAACTTCCCATAACAGTTTGTTTCTCAAGAATATTATTTTAGGGGGGTGCCTGGGTGGCTCGGTTGTTAAGGGTCTGCCTTCAGCTCAGGTCATGATCCCGGGGTCCTGGGGTTGAGCCCCGCATTGGGCTCCCTGCTCTGTGGGAAGCCTGCTTCTCCCTCTCCCACTCCTCCTGCTTGTGTTCCCTCTTGCTGTGTCTCTCTCTGTCAAATAAATAAATAAAATCTTAAAAAAAAAAAAAAGAATGTTATTTTAATCAGAGGATTATCTGTCAAAACTATACCTTCCCATTATGCAGTGCTCAAATATTAGAGCAGGGTATAAGGTCAGCAATAATGTCCTCTCCCCAGAGCACTCCCACTCCTCAATAAAGGTCGTAGACACTTGCTGTAGAAGAGTGGTGAAGAATGAGGATGCTCGTCTCACATCCCACCTCTGCCACTCACTAGCCACATGGCTTTAGGCAAGATACTTAGTGTCTTTTTTAAAACAGATTTTCTCTATTTAATTTAGAGAGAGAGAGAGAGAGTGCACACGTGAGTGGGGGGAGGGGGCGGAGGAAGAGCGAGAACCGCAAGCAGACTCAACGCTGAGCATGGAGCCTGAGAGGGGGCTCGATCCCATGACCCTGAGATTATGACCTGAGCTGAAATCAAGAGTCAGATGCCCAACCAGTTGAGTCACCTGGGTGCCCCAAGATACTAAATGCCTTGATGCTTCGGTTCCCTCATCTGTAATGTGACATAGTGATGGACCTGCCTCATAGGTTCTTTTGAGGGGTTAAAGGATGACGTATACAGAAATCACTCAGAATAGTGCCTAAAACAGTAAGTGCTACAAAGATGTGGGCTGCTATATTATTTCTTATGGTGGTTGCTCAGCAAATGCCTACACGGATTTTGAGAGGTGACGTGCATGAGGGATGCTGGCCGAGTGTAAGGAAAGTGTGACTTAAATGGAATACTTTCTACCCAGCTATTATTTGGTTGCATGTCCAATGCTTAGGAACTTTATTGCTTCCACAAGGAAATGGGTTTACTCCCATTTTTCTTAAAACATGGCCTTCTCTGTTGGTCTACCTCTGAGAGACATGGGCACAGAGAAGCTTCTACACTAATCATGATGATGAAAGGCAGCCAACTCTCAGACTGTCGGCTGGGGAGACTGGTCGAGGAGGCAGGACCTGGTGAACCCCTGGACACATGCCTCACCTCAAGGGCTTCAGCCCATGGTTGCCATGTAGGAATGTGGCCTCTTGGTTTTCTGATCTTCTCATTATTCCAGAGAAGTGGGGAATTTGCATTTTTATATAAAACCCCCAAATATTAAATGTCAACTCAATGTCTTCGGATGTTTTCCAGAATGAATAAAGCACATCTATAGGTTGGACCATCAGTTTTAGGCTTCTGACCAATGTTTTTTTTTTTTTTTAGATTTTATTTATTTATTTGAGAGAGCGAGAATGAGAGAGAGAGAGCATATGAGAGGGAGGAGGGTCAGAGGGAGAAGCAGACTCCCTGCTGAGCAGGAAGCCCAATGCGGGACTCCATCCCGGGACTCCATCCCGGGACTCCAGGATCATGACCTGAGCCAAAGGCAGTCGCTTAACCAACTGAGCCACCCAGGCGCCCCAGCTTCTGACCAATGTTTTAAGCTTGGACAGCCCTTCAGACCCCCTCCCTTCCCCTTCCTCTTTCTTTTATCCCTCCATCCCTTCCTCCCTTTACATAAGAACTCTTTAAGGAGCAGGCACCCGTTCTTCAAGAGACCACCGAAGTCCCCAGAAGGTAAAAGGATGGGGACTCTGTGAAGTGAGCTCAAGGAATTCCACCCATTTTGGTTGTGTTGTTTCTTGTTCCTGGTTGGTTGGTAATTTTCAAGTACTGCTTGTAGCTGTTCTCAGAATGGCTGTAGGTGGAGAGAGAGTTAAGTACCAGTGGCTTTTGGTTCTTCAAAATAAAGGCTGCAATCTCTTTCCCCAGTTCTGACCCTAACCATGGGGTCCCAGGTGCTCAGTTGCATTTCAGAGCTTTGTTCTAGGATGATGCAACTTCTGACATAGTTTCAGAACAGAAATTTGCTTTTGCCTCTCAGTTTCAGACCAGAGTTCTTAAAAGCTCACTTTTATTCATTACATGATCGCATTTAAGCCAAGCGAACAAAACACCTAATCACACCAACTCCACAGCCTGTTACCTCTCCTAGAGAGCTTGCTTTTGAGAAAGTGTTCTAACTGGGCAGCAGTGTTGCCTGAATGTTCATCAGCATCAGTTTTGCCGCATGCTAGTATCTCTGTTTTAACTGTATACTTAAATATTAAATCGCAACATCGCTTTATCCTAAGCTGAATAATACGTATAAACTCGTGCTTAAATTGCTTGTTGTGTTTTTTTCTCTAATATACATTAAGTTAATACCTAACTTGTAAAATAGAACATGTTGGCCTGTGAACCACTGTTTTGTATCCTGTTCCGTATTTCAGGAAACACAGTTTTAGAGGAATCTGAGAGCGTGTGTAATGTGTTTAATTAGGCTTTTCTCTTTCCTCGGGACATAGCAAGATTGAAATGACAGTAGAATTCCTGACAAAACTCTTCATTATTCGAATGGCTTTTCTAAGTGGTAAATGAGATTCTCCATTTCAGTAGACTTTAAAGTCCCTTTTCCAAAATATGATCTTCTTACCAGCATGTGCTTGGATCATTTCGCTGATTATGAGTTAGACAGCCATTGAGTGGTATGGGTAGAAAAGGCAGTACTCCAAATCATTTTAATCTTACAGATTGTCCCCTTTTCTGTAAGGAGCCAGATAGTAAATAGTTTAGGCTTTATGCGTCTCTTTCTCAACTGTGTAACTATTCAACGCGGTCATTGTGTTAATAAAACAGCCACAGGCTGTGTGTGGTTGTGACACTGAAATTTGACCTTCCTATAATGTGTGTGTTTCATGAACTATGAATCCTTTAGGTTTTTTCCAGCCATTTACAAAGGTAAATACCCTTGCAGGCCATATAAGAGCAGGTATTATGCTAGATTTGGTCCCTGAGTCAGTTTGCCAGCCTCTATGACGGACTCAGAAGGAACCGTAAGTCAGTCTCCTCACCTTATAGAGGGCCAGTTGAGGTCCTTGTGGACAGTGTAGGGAGGTGCCTGTGTTCCTCAGCCAGATCCTGAGTCTAGATCCCATTTTCTTTTCATTGCACCCTAGTGCCCTCTGCTGTTGGCAGCGACGGTAGCATTTAGGAGAAGGAGAAGTAGACTAGATTGAAATCCCCCACAGTCAGGGAGAGTATAACTCAGATGAGATTGTGATTTATCCAAAATTATGTAAACAAACAAACAAAAAAGATGGTCATAGGATAGAAAAGCCATATTCGTTTCAGTAATAAGAATTTTGTGGCCAGCAATATAAGACTGCACATTGAGATAAGTTATTAAATAAATCTTGTATAAGATTTTAGAAGGCTTCCTTTTGTTTTAGGGGTGGGGGAATCAAGAAACTCAGAATCAGGTGTCCGTAATCCACAGAATTCGATTTCATTTTCTAAGGAGCAGTTTGCTCAGCCAGAAGCCTTTCGCTCATGGTGTCCTGGTTACTGATCAGAGTGGTTTATATTCTCAGTGATTTTCCTGCTTCCTCCTTGATCTAGACCTCTTGGCCATAACTGATGCCTTTGCCAATATTTGCTTGCAGGATCCTGACTTAAGTCATGAATATGTATTAGGGTAAGAGTCCGAGCGCCTGGGTGTCCCCACTCTCTGTAGCTCCACTGTGGGTTACTGTTTAGGGAGAAGGGAAGATGTTTTCATATACTCTTTTCTTGTGAAATCACTACATACTTGTCATACAGTAATCGTTATTTACAAAATGAAAGTCAGAGTTCACCCCACCTCCTAGTCAGCTGTTAGATAATGTTTTCAGGACTTTTTCTGTGTTGGCTTATGAGTCATACTATTACGTTGAAAACTCAGATACTTCCAGGGATCAGACAGGTATGGGAATGAGCAAGGTTGGGAAGTGGTGGGGACTGGGATGAACTCCATGTAGCAGAAGTCACTTTCTTTCTCGTGACCGATCACATGCAGGTGGTTGCTTGTGTATACTTTCTAAAGCAATACATACTCTTCTGATGCATGATGCACTGGAGCATTTCATTATAAAAAAGCTCCTTAAACCCAGGTGATGAAATCATCACCTGGACCTTTCAAAACGCTGTGCTCTTGAGGTATGCCTTTTCTGTAGGGTCTTGGGGGGCCTTTCTTTCCTGCTGGTTCTAGCCAAGTGGGAATGTGGCCTCTGTTGCCATTTTTGTCATTGTTCGAGAGAAGCCTCAAATAGTTTTCTTAAATGTGGATTACCCCAACTTTTACATAGTGGCTCAGATTTATAAAAATCATTACGGTACATCGAATCCCTCCGTGGGTCACTTGTTTGCAATATCTGTTGTAGCCAGTTTTGAGTTTTCTTTTCTTTCTTTTTTTCTTTTTTAAAGTAAGCTCTGTGCCCACTGTGGGGCTTGAACTTATAACCCCAAGAGCAAGAGTCGCATGCTCCACCGACTTGAGCCAGACAGGCGTCCGAGTTTGTTTGTTTGTTTGCTTTTAAACTTAACCTTGTGTTCTGAATATTTGTCCATACTAGTTAAATAGCCCTTTATTTTTATTTTTATTTTTTTTTTAAGATTTTATTCATTTATTTGACAGAGAGAGACACAGCGAGAGAGGAACACAAGCAGGGGGAGTGGGAGAAGGAGAAGCAGGCTTCCTGCGGAGCAGGGAGCCCGATGTGGGGCTCGATCCCAGGACCCTGGGACCATGACCTGAGCCGAAGGCAGACGCTTAACGACTGAGCCACCCAGGTGCCCCTAAATAGCCCTTTAAAAGAGCCTTTCTGTCCTGTCTTGGATTGTCCAGTGATGTTCTACTATGTGGATCATCTGTGCAGGCCACCAAGAGTTGTGCAAGCTACAGCCCTTTGAAGATGTAGGTTGCTTCCGAGATTTTCTAAGTAGAAGAAATTTGGCATGAATCACTAACTCCTCTGCCTCCACCTCCCAGAGTGCTGGGGTGTGTGGGAGGGAAGGGGCATTTTTTTTCTAATTTAATTCTAAGACTCATGTTTCATGGAGTCAGAATAGCACTTAGCACAGGCTAGGGTTTTGTAAATGTAGATAATAAATGATGTGTTTTAGCCCACACTCGTGAATTGTACATCAAAGTATAAAATCTGATTAAATTATTTGTGACTTCAAAGGCGATTAGTTCTTCCTCTGCGCAAGACTTACGGCTTTACAAAAGGATTGGCATCCATGTCAAAGCTTAATTGAAACGAGCATTTCCCAATGTCTTTCTGCTTTTGAAAATGTCTAGCATGATTTAACACCGTGTTTCTCAATCTCTGCACTGTTGACTTTTGGGGCTAGATGATTCTGTTATGGGGCCTTCTTGTGCTTTGCAGGGTGTTTAAACAACATCCCTGGCCTCTGGGCACTGGATGCCAGGGGCACCCACCCCTGCCCACAGTTGGCAGCTAAAACTGTGTTCAGACATTGCCGTGTGTCTCCTGGGGACATAGTCGCCCCTCCAGTTTCCATTGAGAACCGTTATGTTAATGTACCATGCTTTTGACTTTTAGCACTGATAACAAAGTTCTCATTGCTGAACATTCATGTTTGAAGCTCCTCCGTATTTACGTTTAATTATGTATCATCTTCCCCCTGAAGATAAAGTATTCCTTTTCAACTTTAATATTATACAATAAATAGCACATAATTCTACCCTGAGAGGTAACAACTGTTAAGAATTGGGTGTTCCTAAGAAAAATAAATAAAAAATAAAAAAAATAAAAATAAAAAATTGGGTGTTCCTTCAGATTTTTTTAATGTGTAAACCACATTGACAATCATTACCAGAATATTTTGTGGTCAAATGGGATCATACTAAGCTTTCTGCTCCTTTCAAGGCAGCAGTGTTTCTCTGACATCTTTCTGTGTTTATCCATATAGTTCTAGTTGTCAGCATATAGATGGCATGTGAATATGACAGAAATGATGGGGGCATGTGATTGAATGAATTTTAGGAAAGATTTCTTAGGGGAGGAAACCTGGTTTTACGAAATAATATAAATGCAAATATTTAAATGGATACATTGATCTTTTTTTGTTTTTTTTTAAAGATTTTGTTTATTTATTTGTCAGAGAGGGGAGAGAGAGAGAGAAAGCACAAGCCAGGGAAAGGGGCAGAGGAAGAGGGAGAAGTAGACTCCCCGCTGAACAGGGAGCCTGACACAGGGCTCCATCCCAGGATCCTGGGATCATGACCTGGGCCGAAGGCAGATGGTTAACCAACTGAGCCACCCAGGCACCCTAATTTTTATTTTTTAAAGATTTTATTTAGTTTAGAGAGAGAGAAAGCATGCACACAGGGGGAGGGGGGAAAGGGCAGAAGGAGAAGGAGAGAGAATCTCAAGTAGACTCCATCCACACTGAGCACAGAGCCTGGCTTGGGGCTCGATCCCATGACCCTGAAATTATGACCTGAGTAGAATCAAGAGTTGGACGCTCAACTGATTGAGCCACCCAGGCGCCCCTAGGTGTTATTTTTTTAAACAAGTCAACCATGCTTGTGAGGGCGCCTGGGTGGCTCAGTCAGTTAAGCATCTGCCTTGGGCTTGGGTCATGATCCCAGGGTCCTGGAATCCAGTCCCGCATTGGGCTCCTTGCTCAGTGGGGACCCTGCTTCTCCCTCTTCCTGCTTGTGTGTGCACTCTGTCTCTCACAAATAAATAAATAAATAAAATCTAAAAAAAAAAAAAAAATCTTAAAAAAAAGTACCTTGTTAAAAAAAAAATACTTCCTCCCTGCCGATGACTCCCAAATCTATTAAAAAAAAAAAATGCATGTGAAAAAGATATAGGTTGGAGATATCTGTCTATCCATATCTATATCTGTGTCTACCTTTCACATGTTTATTGACCATATTTTCCCCTGAGCTGCTCATTTATGTCTCTTCTTTGGATTGTTCATCAATCATTCTCTTAGCACACCTTGTTTTTTAGTAGCTGCATAATATTGAGATTATTTAAACTGGTGTCTTTTTATGAAGAAGATTTTCCTTGGGTTGCCAGTATCGTTTCTTTGTTGCTTATCATGACCAGGATCATGAGAGGAGAAACGGAGAGCTCATTCTTCCATTAACTCTCTCATGTATCTGCTCATTCTGTCAATGTCTCGGACACCAGGTGGCATTGTAGGTACCAGGCAGGGCCCCTGCTCTCCTGGGACTGATGTTCTCGTGGCCAAGGGGAGATGGTAAACAAGGGGCTCCTTGACCCGCTTGGATGGGGCTGGTAGGGGAGGGCTCTGAGGGTGGTGTTTGAGGGGTACCAGGCAGTGTGACAAGGGTGGGGGTGATGGTGAGGGCCTTTCCTCTGGAATCATGAGTATATATAAAGGCTTGAATTGCGAGCAGGTTTGAATTTGGAAGAACAGTACAAAGGCCTGTGTGTGGCTGAAGATTCCAGAATGAGGAAAGGAAAGGTCAGATGTGTGGTTTGGATTTTATTCTGGGGGGATAGCATGCCTCTAACGTGGTTTTATTTATTTTTAAAAAAGATTTTATTTTTACGTAACCTCTACACCCAGTGTGGCGCTCAGACTCACAACCCCAGGATCAAGAGTCTCATGCTTGGGGTGCCTGGGTGGCTCAGTTGGTTAGGCGACTGCCTTCGGCTCAGGTCATGATCCTGGAGTCCCGGGATCGAGTCCCGCATCGGGCTCCCTGCTCGGCGGGGAGCCTGCTTCTCCCTCTGACCCTCCCCCCTCTCATGTGCTCTCTGTCTCTCTCATTCTCTCTGTCTCAAATAAATAAATAAAATCTTAAAAAAAAAAAAAAAGAGTCTCATGCTCGCCCCACCTCTGGATGGTTTTAGATGGAGGAGTGGTATGCCTGGCTGCTCTGTGGAGGGGTGCTGGAGAGGGGTGCTGTGGCAGGAGGCAGGGGGACCCGTGGGAAGCTCTTACAGGGTGTTGGTGGGAAATGGTGATGGGCAGGGGCAGTATTTACCAACCATTTCTTTCATTATGACCCTGTAAGGAGCCATTTTAGACATGTTTTCCTATCCATCCTCCTGTGACTTTTTTTCTAAACAGAGGTGAAATTCACATGACCTAAAATTAACCATTTTAAAGCGCACAGCTCAGTGGCATTTCGTGCATTCACAGTATTGTGCAACCACCACTTTTCTGTAGTTCCAAAACATTTCCTTCACTCCCAAGTAAAATGATGTTAATTAAGCAGGCACTCCCCCCACTCTCCGCTTGCTTGCCCCTGGAGACCACCGGTCTGCATTCTGTTTGTATGGATTTGCCTATTCTGGATACTTCATTTAAGTGAAGTCATACAACTTGTGGCCTTTGTGTCTGGCTCCTTTCACTGAGTGTATGTTTCCAGGGGCCTCCCCATTGCAGCATGCATCTGAACCTCATTTCTTTTCATGGCTCAGTAACATGCTACTGTGGACACCCCAATTTGTCAGTACATCACATCGGTGGACATTCGGATTGTTTCCACCTTTGAAATGTTGTGAATAGTGCTGCTACGAACATTTGTATACCAGGATTTGAGTACTGCTTTCTGTTTGGGGGTATATACCTAGGAGTGGATCCTTGTGAAATTTGATAATACTGTAGGTCTGTTTATGTACTGCCTGTGTCTGTTTTCTTTTTTTTTTTTTTTAAAGATTTTATTTATTTATTTGACAGAGACACAGCGAGAGAGAGAGGGAACACAAGCAGGGGGAGTGGGAGAGGGAGAAGCAGACTCCCCGCGGAGCAGGGAGCCCGATGCGGGGCTCGATCCCAGGCCCCTGGGATCATGACCTGAGCCGAAGGCAGACGTTTAACAACTGAGCCACCCAGGTGCCCCATGTGTCTGTTTTATACATAAAAAGAGTAAGAGTGTTTCACTCCCCAAGGGCCACTTTCTGCCCATTGAGACTGTGTGCATTAGGTTGATAGCAGTGGACGTGGAGACCAGCTGGGAGTGGGGGTTGTATTTTGGAAGTGGTATGAGGAGGCCTTGCTGAAGAGTGGGGTAAGTTGAGGCAGGAGAGCAAGGGAGTAACTGAGGCAGTGTAGACATGTTTGGCCTTGAACATCTAGATGAGTGGTTGTAGCATTAACTCACATGGGGAGGTTGAGGCAGGTACACGGTGTTTCACAAATTGGGGAGGTGGGCGTATGGTACTCGGGTGGGTAGGGGCCATCTCTTCCCCCCGAGGTGGGTGACCCCAGTGCTGTCCCTTTCCCAATTACATGAGGCATTTTCATTCCAGATGTCTGTGAGGGGGGCTCTGCTGGCTGGGGAGAGAGTGAACCAGACCCATCTCTACTGGCTCACCCTTATTTTCGCCATGTCCAAGTGCTGTGTTTAATTAAAAAAAAAGTTAGGACATATTTCTTAAACCTTCAATACTTAAGTTTTATTAACAAAGGAAACTTTGTTATGTTTTAACTACAGAATTTCAAAAATAACAACTTTGCCTCTGTGCTTGCTGAATTCCCCTGCCGGACCACAAGTGGGGCAGGGCTCTGTTAGACCACCTGCTGGCTTCTCTTTCCTTACTTCCCGCCCCCCCCATTTCATTTAATTAATTTATTTATTTTTTAAAGATTTTATTTATTCATGAGAGACAGAGAGAGAGAGAGAGAGGCAGAGGGAGAAGCAGGCTCCCAAGGAGCAGAGAGGCCGATGCGGGACTTGATCCCAGGACCCTGGGATCACGACCTGAGCCGAAGGCAGACACTTAACCATCCAAGCCACCCAGGCGCCCTGATTTGATTTTTTTAAAGTAATCTCTACATCCAGCATGGGGCTCGAACTCGTAACTCCAAGGTCAAGAGTTGGATGCTCTTCCGACCGAGCCAGCCAGGTGCCCCCGCCTTCCTTACTTTGTTCACGGGAGCTGTTATTATTAAGTCGGGAACTGTAGACTCTTCGTGGTTGAGTTCTGTGTGCAATCGCACGTTTGCATGTGTTGTTATGGTTCACCCTTTCTGGTTAGGCTTTTTTGTTAAAGTGCCTTGCAGTTGCACGCAGTGCTTTGGCTAGTAGAGGACCCTTCCTGCTCTACGTGGTTGCTGGTTTGTGTAGGAGAATACAGTGTGAGAGGCCCTGGTCTTTCATCCTCCCAGAGAGGTTTCAGCCACTTCAAATCTCTTTTGGAAGGAAGTAGGTAGAATACAAGTGAATGAGTAATAAAGAAAATCCCAAGACTAAAGATTTTTTTTTTTAAAGATTTTATTTATTTATATGACAGAGAGAGACAGCGAGAGCAGGAATACAAGCAGGGGGAGTGGGAGAGGGAGAAGCAGACTTCCCGCTGAGCAGGGAGAGCCCGATGTGGGACTCGATCCCAGGACCCTGGGATCATGACCTGAGCCGAAGGCAGACGCTTAACGACTGAGCCACCCAGGTGCCCAAGACTAAAGATTTTTTTAATGATTTTTTTTTAAAGGTTTTATTTATTTATTTGAGAGAGAGAGAATGAGCGAGAGCACATGAGAGGGGGGAGGGTCAGAGGGAGAAGCAGACTCCCCGCCGAGCAGGGAGCCCGATGTGGGACTCGATCCAGGGACTCCAGGATCATGACGTGAGCCGAAGGCAGTCGCTTAACCAACTGAGCCACCCAGGCGCCCAAGACTAAAGATTTTATTGCTCATATACTTATGTCTTTTGCAGTGCCTTTACCTTTGATACCTTTGATGCTCTCTCTCTCTTTTTTTTTTTTTGGTGGGCCAGGTACTTTAGTTCTACTAGTTCTACTTGTTCTTATGGGACCAGGGGTTATAGTAACAGCGCTCGTAACAGCGACTGCCGCTCTTATTGGACAGAATATTGTGTACCAGGTGTTGGGCCAGGCATTTGTCCATCCTTACAGCAAAATGAAGTTAATTTACTATTTAAAAAAAACTTAATTCTCAAAATAATTTCAAGTGTTGGCTGAGCCTTTGCTAAGGACCACTTGACATGGATTAGCGCATCTCATCTCCACCTGCCCTCCTCATTTGCAAGATGAGGTAAAGGATGCCCAGAGACAAGCACACTTCATCCCTTTTTGGATTTATGAACCTCAGCTCTACTGACCTTTGAGACCAAAGATAATTATTTGTTTTGGGGGGGCTGTGCTTTATAGGTTGTTGAGCAGCATCCCTGGTCTTCACCTATTAGACGCCAGTGGCACCCTCCCCTCCCCCAGTGGTGACAGCCAAAAATGTCTGCAGACATTACCCAGTGTGTCCTGGATGGCCAAATCACTCCTGGCCAAAAACTACTGGTTTAGATGATTGAAACCAAAGCCCTCGAGGTTAGTGGGGAAATAGAAAATACTACTACACTGATAGCAAATAATAATATAGTACTTAACTGATGCCAGGCACTGTTTAGATGCTTATTTGATCATTACAACTTGATGAGGTAGGTACTTTTAATCAGTCCCTTTGTATTATGTTATCAACGTCCCTCTTTGAGGCTAGCAGGAAAGGAGATTCACAGACCTCAGGTAGCTTGCCCAAGGACATCTAGCAAGTCAGCTGCAGAGCTGGACTTTAAACCCAGTGTCTGGCTCCCGATACATGCTTGCAGCCCCTCCTTGTCTGTGCCTGGTCTTTACCCCTCTGTTACATTAAAGCTAGAGTTGGCAGGTCCTGGAACTAGAGCTGAGCAGGTATATGAATTTCACCCATTGGATCCTCACTTTGAGTATCCTCCCATTTGGCAGGTGAGCAAACTGAGGCAAGCATCCACCAAAGTGTCTGAGCACTTTTGAAGTCCCCAGGATGTTCCGATTTGTAACCCCTTTGCCATCAACAGCTTCTCTTAAGGACCAGATCATTGCAAAGTCCATGTTTCTTATGCGTCTGAGGAAGGCTGGCCATTTTGTTGTCTGGCATGAATTTAGTAACAGCACAGTCCCAGTAATGGCAGGCTATTTATTATTATTTTTTAAGATTTTATTTATTTGACAGCGAGAGGCACAGCGAGAGAGGGAACACAAGCAGGGGGAGTGGGAGAGGGAGAAGCAGGCTTCCCGCGGAGCAGGGAGCCCGATGCGGGGCTCGATGATCATGACCTGAGCCGAAGGCAGACGCTTAACGACTGAGCCACCCAGGCGCCCCAATGGCAGGCTATTTAGGCAAAGGGGCAGGATCTCCAGGAGGCATGGCCCATCTGAACCACTCCCATTTTGTCACATGGTGTGGTTTCTGTCCTACCCCCAGCTCAGTGGATGAGGTTCAGGGGAGCAGTATATAGGTAGTTGTAAGGTATTTTTAAAAGACTTGGGCTTAGGTACGATTCTCTATTCTCCTATAAAAGTTTGGAACATAGTAAGGAGGGAGATAATTGACCAGTGACACCCTCACTCCATCTGGTGCTGAATTTGGCTTCATTCAGCCTCACAGAACCTTTGAAACGGGAAGCTGGAGATCTCCCAAGGGGTCGACTCGGCCTCTGGCAGGTGCAGTGCCTGTGCAGGCCGGCTCCTGCATCTCCCACAAATGGACGGCATGCCATTTGTAAGCCTGGCTCCGGTCTCTGCATCTGGACTGTGGTAGGGGCTGGTTTAATCTCTATTTATTTTGAGATTTACACCCGTGAATGGGCCAAACCAATTTCAGTGGCAGCTTAGCCAATTTGTCTTAGAGCTTTATGTTTAATATATGTGCTGCCGAAGCGAGCACTAGAGCTTTGTGTTTAATAGAATGACTGGGGAGGCCTTCTTCCTTCGAAGCTTTAACGGTTTAACATTTTGGTTAAATCCTGTGCTTGACATAAATGGCCAGCCCTTCCCGCTGCTCCCCATCTGTGGCGCTCTGGGGGCCTTGTTGAAATCAAATACACTTTCTCTCCTCTCCCCCTAAAACGTTTTATTTATTTATTTATTTGTAAATTCATTTTTTAACAATGAACATACTTTTTCAGCTTCACCAGCCTCTGCAAAGACGGGACAAGCAGGGAGTTTATCCGGCAGCCCGAAAACTTTCTCTCCTCAAGCGTCAACACCCATCACGACGAAAACAGACAAAACGTCCACCACTGGAAGCATCCTGAATCTTAACTTGGGTCAGTGGGAATTTTTGGAAGTCTCTTTCTGCGGCAACTATGAATATTCTTGCAAGTTGTGATGTCCTCTTTTGTGTGTGGTTCTTGAGCTCTGAACTCTTCTCTCTTTGCAAAATATTTAAAAGGTACACTGGACAAAGATGAAGAGAGATTGGTAAGAGGAGCAAGTAAGGGATTTCCTGGGGCTTGTTGACATGCAAAGTTGTTTCATCTTGAAGTACCTTAGGCTGGTGTTTACAACCATTTCTTGCCCTTGACCCCAGTAACCTGGTTGTTATATATGTGTATTATAGGTTTTTTGTTTGTTTGTTTGTTTTTTAAAGATTATTTGAGAGAGAGAGCACATGAGCTCGGGGAGGGGCAGAGGGAGAGAGAGAGAATCTCAAGCAGACTCCCCACAGAGCGTGGAGGCTGTCAAGGGGCTTGATCTTATGACCCCAAGACCATGACCTGAGCTGAAATCAAGAGTCGGCCGCTTAACTGAGTCACTCAGGCATCCTATGTGTGTATATATGTTTAATGTTTTATATGCACACACACGTGATGTACGTAAAGTTTTATGAATCAGTATTTACTTTATGTGCAGTATATATATATATATATTTTTAAAGATTTTATTTATTTATTTGACAGAGAGAGACACAGCGAGAGAGGGAACACAAGCAGGGGGAGTGGGAGAGGGAGAAGCAGGCTTCCCGCGGAGCAGGGAGCCCGATGCGGGGCTCTATCCCAGGACCCTGGGATCATGACCTGAGCCGAAGGCAGATGCTTAACTGACTGAAACACCCAGGCGCCCCTCATTTGTTTTTTTTTTTTAAAAGCACTACCTTAGGCAAAAGTCTTCAGAAAAATTATCACAGGAAATGGGAAATATCCATTTGTGAAGTTATTTTATTGATTCATTCCATCATGATCCTTGATTTTTATTGAGCATCTATTACATGCTGTGTGCTCTTTCAGGCATGGGGCAGGGAGTGGTGAGCAAGGGCCCTGCTCTTATGCAGAGCTTGGTTCTAGAAAGTGAGAAACAAATAAGGTAAATAAACAAGACAGTTCACCCCGTGAGAGAAGGTAAAGTGTGCTAACATGATAAGGAGAGAGATACGCAGGATGGGGGTGGTTTGGAAGAGGCTGTGTTTAGGGAAGGCCTCTGTGAGGTAGTATTTAAACCTAGATTTGCCTGACAAGAAAAACCAGCCATCCCTGTATTGGGAGGAAAACGTTGTAGGAGGAACTAGAGATTTACAGGCCTTGGGGTAAGGGATGAACTCCCTGTGCTGTAGGAATGACAGGGAGGCCCAGGTGGCCTGTCCCAGTGGCTGAAGGGGAGAAGTTGAGGAGCTGAGGTCCATCAGCCCTGGGACCCGGTGTGGACCCTGGGGCGGACCGTGGGGTGCAGCTTTTGGAGCAATGGAGGGATGTGAACTGAGCATTTTAGAAGGACCACGCTGAGTGCCGTGTTGAAAATAGCCTGTCAGCTGTTCTTCCCCAGGGACAGTTCCCTCATTCCCCTCCAGGGGACACTTGGCAATGTCTGGAGACATTTTTGGTTGTCACAGCTGGGAAGGGAGGTTCGAGAATCCAGGGTTTTAGGAAGGGAGGGAGGGGCAGCTCCCTGTGTGGAGTGATGCTCACGTGTGAATTCACAGCCTCTGGAGGCCAGTACTCTCCAGGTTGATCTTGTCCTGCAGTGCCCTTTCAGATGGAGAGATGGAGGTCTGGAGGGGAGGCTGCAGGTGCCCAGGATCGCGGAGCCAGTAGGCCACAGGGCTGGAGGAAGCCCTTGTCTCCACGGAGCCCAGAGCCTGGCTCGTTCTGGCTCCCCCCTTAGTGCAGCTTGGATGTGGTCCAGCAGGCAGAGTGGTAACTTTTGGGGCCCCAGCTCAGATTGGCTGGTGCGAATTCTCACTTGCACAAAAGGGGACCCATTTGCTCCCTTGGGGAACGTTCATTGATCTCAGCAGTGTGGTTTGCTTTCTCACACCCTCCCTCCACCTCCACACCCCAAAAAGGAACATTGTGCAGAGGCAGTTCTCATGGTCATGTTTCCTCTCTGCCAGTCATGTGTGGTAAGAATAGCTCCTTCCCTAAGCCAGGCGGTCTTGGACATCCTTGTGATGGCTGGGGGGTCTTTTGGTTTGGCTTACCTGTGGTGGCAGTGAAGGATTTCTTCCTGTTGTGTGGGACCTGAGGCTCTCCTGTGCAGAAGCGTCCCCCTCTCCAGCTTCTTCCGTTCTAGGACACACGCCTTGTCAGTAGGAATGAAAGCATTGGGTTGGCATTTCAGTTACCTAACGGGAAGAGGATCAGAGAGGGACCAGTGAAAAGTGTCATGGCTGGGTAGAAGGATCAGACAGTGGAGGGAAGTTCTAAATAATCCTCAAGAGCTTATCTGGGGATGGGGCAGGTGCTTTATATGGGACTTCTTTTTTTTGTTTTTTCTTTTTAAGTAGTCTCCACACCCAGCATGGAGCCCAGTGGAGGGCTTGAACTCATGACCCTGAGATCAAGACCTGAGCTGAGATCAAGAGTCGGACACTTAACCGACTGAGCCACCCAGGCGCCCCATGGGGCTTTTTTTTATGTCTGGCATCCATGTAACTACTTTGAGCAGACAGAAATGAGACTGCGCTGGGGATGCTGACAACATTATTATATCTAACAAAATGGTATTTCGTTAAAAAAAAAAAAACAACAACTGGAAAAGACAAAATTAGATGGAAACCGGGAGTGATTGTTGGGGGGGGGGTTGGGGGGGTTGGGGGGGGAGGGTTTGACTATAAACTACAAAGGGATTCTTTGGCCTTTGACATTGTTCTGCATTCTGTATGTGGTGGTGGTTACACATTTCTATAAGCAGGTGTTAAAACTCCTACAACTGTATTTCCCCCCAGATTTTACTCTCTGTAAATTAAAACTATTAAAAAAATACAACAACCTTCAAGGTGTAGATAACAGCCCCATTTCAGTGAGGTAGAAGAAACTGGGGCAGGGGTGCCAGGGTGGCTCAGTCCTTAAGCATCTGCCTTCAGCTCAGGTCATGGTCCCAGGGTCCTGGGATCGAGCCCCGCATCAGGCTCCCTGCTCCGCGGGAAGCCTGCTTCTCCCTCTCCCACTCCCCCCGCTTGTGTTCCCTCTCTCGCTGTGTCTCTCTCTGTCAAATAACTAAAACCTTAAAAAAAAAAGAAACTGGGGCGCAGGGAAGCAGTTACCCGCCCAGCCAGGATCACCTGGGGTCTGCGGTCATGTTTGGCCTGTGGACTCAGGCCTGTCTGCCTTGTAGTTTATACTCTTAACCACGATATGTGAGCCGGCACGCTGCAAGATGGGGCCGTGTTTGGATGCTGGTGGGCTCTGGACACTGCCTCTCATGCCCTTGTCTAAGTCGGCCTAGCTGTAGGGGTCAGGGGGTAAGGTGACGATTTTGAACAGGTGGTCCCATGGAGGACAGATTGCTTTTCTGAAGGATGAAGCTCCCCCAAGTTGAACCTGTGTTGTCAGACTCTGAACACAGAAATGCAGATTTTTATATGAACTCTCCTTGTTTTTAAAAGTCGGCAATCAGTTGCATTAAAAATGAAAACTCTTTTGGGTGAAACAAATAAATCCAACCCAAAATACAAAAACCCAGCCCAGTGGGTCATCTGTTGGATTTGTGATTCTTAGAATTAATTTTGGTGCATGACAAGGGGGAAGGCTTTCACAGAAACTGTTTCCTCCCTGCTTGCTAATGTACAGGCCCCTCATTTGCTGTCTCAGGCCTCCTGTCTGCTCTAAAACAAGGAGCCGAAGCCTGGTGGATGGTTACAGCCCCTTTCTGTGACTGTATGGAAAATAAGTCATGAATAAGAACGAGAGAAGGAAGGCCTGATTCTTCTAGACTCCCGTTTGCTTCTCTGGGAATCTCGTCTCCTCTTAACACACAGGGTGTTTGCTTTGGGCTGAACAAACACAGCAGTTCAGTGATCCTGTTGGTGACACAAATGTGTCTGGATGCTCAGTCAGAGATGCTGACAGCAATGTGAAGTTGTCAGACCCAGAGTGTTGCTGCATGTTTATTCCTTAGCTGTCACTGATGGGAGGTCTCCTTTCTTTCTCTAGATAAAGTGATACCTTGAAGTCAGGCGTCCTTTGAGAGCCTGGATGCAACACTGGGGGCCCAGGCTTCCCACAGGTTGCCTTGATTTTTTTTCCCCCCAGTGGGTGAAGTGAGGAAGATCTCTGCTTAGGCTTTGATTGATAAGAGATATTTGCCAGGGTCTCTGGTCTGGATGATATTGTTCCCTTGAAGGAGCCACCATTTTGTAGCTCCTGGAAGTCCATCCATTATAGTCACCCAGCAGCTTTTGAACAAAGGAAATCTATTTCTTTTGTTTTTTTTTTCCCCTTGAGAGAGGGAGCTCGTGAGAGGGGGTAGTTTGGGGGGTGTGCAGAGGGAAAGGGAGAAGGAGAATCCCAAGCAGCCCAGAGCCTGATGCGGGGCTCGATATCATGACCCTGAGATCATGACCTGAGCCAAAATCAGGAGTGGGACAATTAACCGACTGAGCCACCCAGGCACTCCAAGAAATCTATTTTTTTTTTAATTGAAGACGTGCTTATATTTTCTTGAAAAAGTTTATTTTAACGAGTCATGAAGGCACACGGTAAGAGAAATTTCAAAGGACAGAAAAATGTTTAATGAAAAGCCAGCCTGTCCATAATCTCTGATCACCTGCCCCTCCCAACAAGTGACCATGGTTACCTCTTTTTAGTTTCTTGGAGAGCTCTTCTATATATACACCAGGAGTTTTCAACCTGGGTGATTTTTGTTTGGCAGTCTCTGGAGATGTTGTTATTATTATTACTTTTAAAGATTTTATTTATTTGACAGTGAGAGCGAGAGAGGGAACACAAGCAGGGGGAGCGGGAGAGGGAGAAGCAGGCCTCCCCGCTGAGCAGGGAGCCCGATGCGGGGCTCAATCCCAGGACCCTGGACCCTCAGATGCTTAACAACTGAGCCACCCAGGCGCCCCTGGAGATGTTATTTTTAAGTAATCTCCACACCTAGTGTGGGGTGTGGAGATCAAGAGCGGCACGCTCCACCGACAGAGCCAGCCGGGCACGCCCCTAGTGACATTTTCATGGTCACACCTGGGATATGGGTGCCCCTGGCGCCTGGTGGGTAGGGGCCAGCAAGGCGCTGGCCATCCTACAATGCACAGGACAGCCCCCAGCCTCCCACCTCCTTACCCGCCCCCGCAAAGACTTATCCAGCCCCAAATACCGATAGTGCCAACATTGGGAAACCCCAAGAACACGTATATTCAGATCTGTGCTCCACTTCCTCCTTTTCTCCCCACACCAATGCTAACGCGTTCTGCCAATTGTTATCTTCGTTTTCATTAAACAGGTTAGCCAACCTTTTGTGCTTTTCCAGAACAGCACATAAAGGTCTGCGACGGTTTTAGTGGAGCAGCTGTATTTTGTTGCACTTCAAGATGAAGTGTTGACTTATTTACCTGGGCACCTTCTGTATTGGCTCTAGGTTGTTTTGGTGTTTTTTTTTTGTTTTTTTTTTAATATTTTATTTATTTATTCATGAGAGACAGAGAGAGAGAGAGAGGCAGAGGGAGAAGCAGGCTCCCAAGGAGCAGGGAGCCCGATGCGGGACTCGATCCCAGGACCCTGGGATCATGACCTGAGCCGAAGGCAGACGCTCAACCATCTGAGCCACCCAGGCGCCCGGTTGTTTTGGTGTTGAAAACAGCTGCAGTGAAGATCCTTTTGGCCCACGTGGGAGCGTGGCTGTAGGATGAGTTCCTAGAAGTAGAATCTCCGGTCAGAGGCCGTGTGCGGTTGACGTTTTGAGACATACTGCCAAATTGCCCTCCAAAGGGATGCTTCTGATTTATGCTCCCTCCAGAAATGTAAGATCGTGTCTCTTTCTCTAGCGTTGGTATTTTTTTTCCTCCCTGGTTTCCATTTATAGCCTAAGCTGTCTTCATATCAGCAGAAAAGTTCAAAATGTTGGCAGCAAAGGTGGATTCTGAAGACATTCCCGATATAGAAGGGCAAGGGTAGAAGTAGTCCCGATAAGCCACTATTAGCTAAACGAGAAAGAAGCTCTTCTTTTCTCCCTGTGGAGGAGAGGGAAACTCAAAACGCAGCTGAAAATTAGAGAAAGTTAATTAGATTTGGCTAAACTCCTGAAGGTCTGCTCCCAGGGACCTGATCCCCGCCCCCTCCTGGCTTCCGGTGGTTTCTTGTTAGAATAAACATTAATGTAGGTTATTGACCGGAGAAACCTTAACTGTAAAATGAGGTGCTTTACGTTCTTTTCATTCCTCTTGATAATGAGTATTTCAGAGTTCAGGGTTTTTAGGCTACAGTTAAGAGATGGCATTTACTGTTAGACACATAGTTACGCACACACAGGAGTGTTCCGGCGAGGTGTCGGTCTCTCTTAATGAACCCTAGGTTTAGAAGGTTAACACAGATATACAGAGGTTAAGGCAAATCAGGAGGAGTTTTCTTTTTTTGTTTTTCTTAAAGATTTATTTATTTGTCTTAGAGTGCGCATGAGCGGTGGGGAGGGGCAGAGGAAGGGGGAGAGAAGCAGACTCCTCGTTGAACATGGAGCCTGACTTGGGGCTCGATCTCACAACCCTGAGATCATGACCTGAGCCTTAACTGCCTGAGCCATCGAGGCGCCCCAGGACGAGTTTTTTTTACTCACATAGAAGATTGGACTAATACAGGCATTCTCAGCCTTAGCTGCCAGTTAGAATCATCTTGGGTACTAAATCTTACGATTTTTTTTTTAAGTAGGCTCCATGCCCAATGGGAGGCTTGAACTCGTGACCCTGAGATCAGGAGTCACATGCTCAACCGACTGAGCCAGCCTGGCGGTCTTTCAGGGGCACTTTATTTATTTATTTATTTTTTCTTTCCAAAGATTTTATTTATTTATTTGACAGAGAGAGACACAGTGAGAGAGGGAACACAAGCAGGGGGAGTGGCAGAGGGAGAAGCAGGCTTCCCGCGGAGCAGGGAGCCCGATGCGGGGCTCGATCCCAGGACCCTGAGATCATGACCTGAGTCAAAGGCAGCCACCCAACCAACTGAGCCACCCAGGCACCCCTGTCAGGGGTACTTTAAAGGGCCAGTGTCCAGACCTTCCCCTAGGCCATTTAATTCACATTCTCTGGGAGGGGGACCAAGGCATTGGGATTTTTTTTTTTTTTTTTTTTAACTCTTCAGGCGATTTCATTGTTGTGCAGCCCAGATTAGCAGTCGGTGCATTAGAAATGGGGATGGTAAATTTTATGGTCTTTGGACCAAATCTAGCCCCCCCACCTCTTTTTGTAAATAAAGTTTCATTGGAACACAGTGTCATCAATTTGTTTACATATATATGGCCACTTTGGCAGCAGAGCCTATATGGCCTGCAGAGCCCAATTTACTCTCTGGTGTTTTACAGAAAAAGTTTGCTGGCTCCTGGTAGAGTAGATGGTATTTTGTTTTTTGTTTTTTGTTTTTTTTTGGTAACTGCTGTGTGGAACATTATTCAGGACACCGATGGAAAGTGGTTTTGTGAGATACTTCTTTGACAACTTTATACTTGAAAGGCTGCCTTTCCCCTTAGGAATCCAGCCCGCTTTCTCATTTCTGAAAGCGGAAGTTATGAGACAGGCTTCATATCCTTCCCCCCCTTTCCTGTCATGTCTGCAGCTTAACTGTTGAAACCTTAAGTCCTCCTCGTCCTGCTCTTGAATTGGAGGTTTCTTTTTTCTTTCGGTTTCCCTGGTCCTCTTCCTCCTCCTTTTTCACCTTGCTGTTTTTTTTTTTTTTTTTTTTTTTTAATTTTTTAAAAAGATTTTTATTTATTTATTTGACAGAGAGAGACAGCGAGAGAGGGAACACAAGTAGGGGGAGTGGGAGAGGGAGAAGCAGGCCTCCCGCCAAGCAGGGAGCCCGACATGGGGCTCGATCCCAGGACCCTGGGATCATGACCCGAGCCAAAGGCAGATGCTTAACCGACTGAGCCACCCAGGCGCCCCTCACCTTGCTGTTTTATCACTGTTTCACTCTGTGTGTTCTCTTTGTAAGGTGCCTCTCGGGTGAATTTGCATGAAGATTCTTTCCCCCATTCCGAAGTGCTTGTGCCTTTACCCCATCCTCTCTGTGAGCATGTCCAGTCCTGTACACACATATGCACACGGATGCTCACGCACATGGACACACACACTCCCAGGTTGATAATGATTTTAGAGCCTTAGAGACCTTTCTCACAGGACAAGGATGGTATTTGCTTGCTGTAAGCAACTCACACCCGGAATCTCCCTGAGGGCTGCCCCCCCCCCCCCCAGTATGTTTTTGGGAAAGGGCCCTTCCCCCACCAAGGTAGGGACCTCATTATGGTGATAAATCATCGTGGAGCCGTTCATTGCTCTGGTTAGCTGCTAGTGGGCTGGGTGGGGCTCTTGGGAGGCTGCCTCCCTCCAGTCGCTTTAAAGGAACAAATCTCTAGGTATGCAGGGTGAGAGACTGCCCTGTTCCTGGGTGAAGGGGAAGGTGTGTGGGTCATGTTGGAAAATGGAAACGAGAAGAGAGTGAAGGTTTTGAGCAGCCCTCGTAGTCCAGCCCTCAGACTATATCCTGGCCTCTTGCACAGCCTGCTGGTTGGAGGTGGCACTTGGAGTGGGGTAGCAGGGAAGTGGAGGACATCTGAGAGTGAGCTCCCGGGTGAGGGCAGCAGGCTCAGAGGTGACTTCTTGTCTTTGTCCTTGATGGATGCCACACGCTTTCCAGTTGTTTTTCTGGGATCGGCCAGGGCAGGGCGTGTACCCCGCATTTTCTGCTTGGGGTCGGTTGGAGAGGGAGGGGGCATGCCAGAGGATGGCAGGCAGGGTGGCTGAAAGTGCTCCCTGCCTGTGAAGTCTCATTGCATTCTGGGACTGTGCAGACACCTTCGTTTTGTCCCTTTCTTCTGTTTCGGGGGGTACTAGAGGAGGTGGGGAAGGAATTCAAGCAATGCAAGCTCACAGACCCTTGGAGTCTGATCTAGTTGGTCATATAAGGAGCCCATGGCCGAAGTGGGGAGGGTAGCCGGACCCCTGGCCCTGAATCCTCTGTCAGAGGCCTTTGCCTGGGACTAGGGTGAGGAGCTTGCGCCGTATCTGAGCGAGAAGACACAGGTTGAATATCCAGGGCTAATCTGTTCACCTGTCTTCAGATGGATGCCTGGGCCAAAAGGAGGAGGTCTGCCTCTCTGGCATTCGCCGGCCTTTTCTGACTTGAGCTCCAGTCTCGGTCGACTAGGAACGAAAAGTGAAGTCTGTGGTAAATGAGGAATTGGGCCTCCAGTTACGTGTGTGCGCTCTGGGGTGGGCTTGTGGGGGGGAGGCGCTCAGGGTCTCTTGGGTACAAGCCCTCTCTGATCTCAGCCTGTGTTAAAAAGCACACTCTGGCCAGGCTCGGTGTGACTTTATCTGCTGATACTGAGATTGAATATATTACTGTAACCTTAGGCTTTCGAGCTCCCTAATGACGCGGAGTTCCACAGACAACCATCTGGCTGGATTGTGCATTTTAAATATTGAAAGCCACCCAGGCGACTGTTCAGCAGACTGGGTAAATCTGCCAAATGTGTTCGCGGGCTATTATCTCCAAATCAGCCCGTCGTCGAGCAGATGATGTTGTTGGGACAAACAGTAAGAAGGTTTGAGGTTTCTCTCCCCGCCGTGTTCTAGAGCGCGTGTTTGCGAGAAGGAAGCTAAGCGGTGAGTGTTGCCTGTTCCTCCGGCCAGCGCCTGCTTGACGAGGGGTGACCGTGTCTTCCAGATCGGAGCAAGGCCGAGATGGACCTGAAGGAGCTGAGCGAGTCGGTCCAGCAGCAGACGGCGCCTGTTCCTCTCATCTCGCCTAAGCGGCAGATCCGCAGCAGGTTCCAGCTAAATCTCGACAAGACCATAGAGAGTTGCAAAGCACAATTAGGTATGTCCTTTGGTTTGCTCGCCCAGGCACTGTCACCACCATCACCGTTAACTCTTTGTAGGGTCACGGCCCGAATGAAGCCAGAGTTGGACCTTAGCTGCTGTTAGCAGCTGCTTGACCTTGGCCTTACGTGTGCTACTAAAGTATAGCTCCACTCAGGGCAGAATGTTCAGATTTGCTAGTTAGTGGTTCAGAAGAGTTCTTTGTGGGGTTTTTTGTTTGTTTGTTTAAGATTATTTATTTGAGGGAGAGAAATCACAAGTGCGGGCGAGGGGCAGAGGGCGAGGGAGAAGCCGCCTCCCCGCTGAGCAGGGAGCCCGATGCGGGGCTCGATCCCCGGACCCTGAGATCATGACCTAAGCCAAAGGCAGATGCTTAACCAACTGAGCCACCCATGTGCCCCTAGAAGGGTTCTTTGAATTCCACCCAGCTTATTCTCTGGTTGTGGCAGCCTGCAGACTTGAGGTGCAGGTGGTAGGGGATTTTGGAAGTGGGAGGATCCTCCTGAGTTTGCCCCTGTGCTCCCTGTCAGTGCACGTCAGGTTCCTACTGTCAGGATCAAGTGTGTTCCACACATGTCCAACACAAACTCTTCGGCTGCGGCCTGAGCCCTTCCCACCTGGCACACGCGTCCTGCTTCTATACCTGTTGCCTCCCTTCCTCTTCCCTGTGCTGCCTGCCTTCACACTGCCTACCTAAATCCTTTCCCTAAGGCTGAGCTCCGGCATCACCTCCTCCAGGAAGTCTCTTCTGATTGCCCTCCCCTCCCCATCTGCCACCTCCTGTGGCACTTTACTGCTTGGAAGCATCCGCAGTCTCTGTGTTGGGAGAGGGGTTCCCTCTGGACTGGAAGCTAGACTGGAAGCTCCTAGAGGACAGGGAGGTTGCCTTATAAGCATTTATGTTCTCCACGGTACTTGGTCTTGTGTACATAGTACATGCTCTGGAATATTTGTTGACAAAGTAAACAAAGCCAGGAGGGTATTTGCAGAGAAGTAGGGGATGGCTGGCCTCAGGAGAGAGAGCCACACCAGGGTGAGGTTTACAGTGTCTGGGTTCCCTGGGCCTTGGGATGAGTAAGCTGTAGTCAGGAGTCATCCAGAAGGGCCAGAGGAGGACATTCCTTGTTGGATTTTCTGTTTGGTTAGGACTTTGAATGGCATGGCTGAAATTTTGCAGGCCATTTAAATAAGCACCTTGGGTCCTTCCCTGCAGCTGGTCTAACTCCTTGATTTATTATTAATGTTAATAAGAATTTTAATATTTCTGTTTATCGACTGTTTCCTGCATACCTTGCACTGTACTGTGCACGGTGCATAGATTGTCCTGGGAGGTTGATACCATTATCAGTCCCATTTTGCAGATGAAGAAACTGAGGCTTAGAGAGAGCTAGGTCACTAGTTCAGCGTCACACAGTGAATAAAAGTGCAAGAGCAAGATTTGAATTCATGGCCTTTGGGCTCTGGTATCCAAGCCTTTCTTATCACAAATGTGGTCACATTTGTACTTGTGTCTGATTGTTAACTACAGTAGCATAAGCCTTAGGGACCCAGAAGTTATTTCAGATCTGAGTTTCTGTATTTTGGCTTCTCCTGGTTTGGATTGAGCCCTGGGTGGAGGCATATAATTCTATAATGATTTTGCTGGGTTGCTCATGGTTTTTGTCTGTTTGCAGGTTTCCTTTCAGTGTGTCTGGGTCAGGACAGTGACCTCATTCATAGTGGCCATGGCTCTAGAATGAAGAAGTACAGATTGGGTTTTTCTCATTTCAGCATTTTAGGGTATAGTATTGTCTACCTGCGGCCAGATGCCACTCATTATTGGGAACAGGACACATAAATGGGTTAAATGGAATATGCTTTTGCCCATTTGTGTGTGTGTGTGTGTGTGTGTGAGAGAGAGAGAGTGAGAAACACCTGCTACGTTGTCATTCTGTCTGGCTTTGGATAGAGATGTGGAGATGCGTGACTTTGTTCTTGACTCCGCTGTCCGTGGAAGAACAGGGCGGACAAGATGGCAGCTCGCCTCTGCATCAGCTCAGGGAGCAGGAGGGAGGGCTGGGCGCTGGGGTCAGCTGGAGAGATGGCGTGTCCCTGAGGGAAGCAGCCAGTGGCTTCGTGGCTCTAGCCAGCCATTGCCTTGTAGGCCTGTGACCCAGAGTGGCCAGATCCTCTGCTCTTTCCACACAAGCCTGCTGTCTTGATTTCTGGGTGAAATTTCCTGACTTGTGAATTGGGCAATATGGTCGTTCTAAGTGAAAAACAAACAAACAACAAAATACCTGCTGGGCCAAGCTCTTGCTTCCTACATAACATTTGTGTGCTGGCCAGATGTGGCTTGTGGGCTGTGAGTTGGCAATCTTTGCTTTAAGGCTTTGGTTTATTTCTTGGAGGCCTGGACACAAAGGGAAAAGGACTTGAATGCTTTGGGAATTCGCGGGAACAGTGCTGGTGGTCTATCAGGAGCCCAGTGTTCTGGCCTTCCCTCTGTCTTGGTTTTCTTTATGTCCTAGGATAAAGTGATTTCTCTGGGCCTCTATTTTCTGATCTGTAAAATGGATCCGTTTTAACAGCTCATATCTGTTGTTCCCTTCAATCCCTCCCATTCTCTACATCCCAATTAGTTATCAGTGATGCAAAGATGTAGCTCTGGATAAATTTAAAATTTACGTTGTCTGGTCCCTTGTCATCTTTGAATGTCAGTAACTGAAACCCTCTGCAAACCCAAGTTCCATTTGTCAGCTGCAGCTAGCTCACTGGTAACCCCACCAGGCCAGTGTGATGAGATTTGAAATGGTTTTTTTTTTTTTTATTCCAGCATTTGGCGTGGAAAATGTTTGCGTTGTAGGTCCTGCTCTTTATTTTGTGACTACGCCACATGCTGGGTTTTCTCTTTGAATTTAGGCATAAACGAAATCTCAGAAGATGTTTACACGGCCGTAGAGCACAGTGATTCGGAAGATTCCGAGAAGTCTGATAGTAGCGATAGTGAGTATATCAGTGACGATGAGCAGAAGTCCAAGAATGAGCCAGAAGACGCAGAAGACAAAGAGGGTAGTCGGATGGACAAAGAGCCATCGGCTGTCAAAAAAAAGCCCAAACTGGCCAACCCTGTGGAGACTAAGGAGGAGCTGAAAAGCACATCACCAGCCAGCGAGAAAGCTGATCCGGGCTCGGTCAAGGAAAAGGCAAGCCCCCAGCCTGAGAAGGACTTTTCAGAAAAAGCGAAAGCCTCCCCTCATCCCACAAAGGATAAACTGAAGGGGAAAGATGAGACCGATTCCCCAACAGTACATTTGGGCCTGGACTCCGATTCAGAAAGTGAACTTGTCATAGATTTAGGAGAAGACCATTCTGGGCGGGAGGGTCGTAAAAATAAGAAGGAACCCAAAGAAACATCTCCCAAGCAGGATGGTAAGTGATCGCACCAGTTTCCAGTTTCTTGATTTGGTTTAGAGGGCCACCTTGCATTTGTATTTCCAGAAGTTATGTGACCCTCCGACGTCACAAAGGGAGGCACCAGAGCGGAGCTTTGATTGGCTCAGGGTCACCTAGCTAAGTCACTGATCAGGCCAGGACTGACTTCCCCCGGGACCTGCCTGCCTTTCATCTGCTTAGTACCCAACGTGGTTGATTCTGGTCCCAGAAAAGTAAAAAACGGTAGGTGTTTCTAGCAGCAAGGTCATTTTTAGCCGAAGCACCTGCTTTCCCAATAGGCTCACTCATTTCTCTCAAGTGTTTGTCAACGTTTAGACATGTGACAAGGTTGATATTGTTAGAAAAGTTCAATTCAAAGATCTTGAGGAGTTCAGCTCCCTTTCTTCCCTTCATGCTGCCCAGGCACCTCCCCAGTGCATTTTCTTACTGAAATTAGGAGACCACTTGGGGAGGTGGTACCAGAATGCCGAGTGCTCCTTGGGGCGTTGGATGGCGGGCACTTGAATTGGTGTTCCACCACATATGTGTTTCACTGACACACTATTGACATTTTGTGCAGAGTAATACTTTATATCCTGTGCACTGGGGAATGTTTAATAGCATCCTGGGCCTCTACCCACCAGATGCCAGGAGCATCTGCCCAGTTGTGGCTATGAGAGATGTCTTAACGTTGCCATTGGTTCCCTGGGAGGCAAGATCTCCTCCAGAAGGAAAGTGTGCATGATGGGAAAGGTGTCCTTCCCATGGACAAAACAGTCAGCACATTTTCCAGTTGGTTTTGGCAAGTGGGTATGGAGGGATTCCAACATGCCCAAGAAAGATATAATTGAAGAGTTAATTAAGGGCCCAGGAAAAACATTGCCTAAGGACAAACTGGAGGTTATAGCCACAGAACTTTATGTACTCTGTGAGTACCCGAAGGAATAGTCAGGCTTGATTTTTGACCATGCCCAACTGTTGACAGGAGCGGACTTCTCAGCCAAATTCTTGAGTAAGATGTGATTCTGAGTCTGGCTGCTTAGAGCAAGTTGGGGATGGGCCTTGAGAATCTTCTTTGTCCTTGTCCACCTGGGATGCTATGGAACCTCCGTTGTTAAGGAGCGAGAATTCTTGTAGTTCTTCAGAAGAGAATGGAATGTCTCTGAATGGTGCAGTGGAGGGAGAAAGAGAAGCAGTTGAGTGGGGCAGGGAGGATAGACTAGCACACCATTCCCAGGTCACTTTAGATTTACGGATGGCCTATGAAAAATAGGTTGATGGGTTGTGGATTGGGATTTGAGGCAGATGTGGCAGAAAACAGTAGGGGAGTAGCATTTATTCCATGAGGTTTATGGGAATATTTCGGTACAGCCATGGCAGTGCTCCTATGAATGATACAGTTACATTGTTCCTTATTTTCTGGAACATATCTTTGGATGGATTGGTTTTATGCCTCTTCCCCTTCCAGAAAGAATCTATAACAGATTGACAATATTTGACCATGAAACAAAATGTAAATAAAGTCTGTAAAAGATGAAAGTAGAATAGTAAGTGGTCTGGGAAAGTTTATGCACAGAAATATGTTCTAGCCTTCAGAGTTAGCATAGTTGGGCTTTCATTTTGGCTGTGAGCTTCCTAGCAGTCAAAGCAACAAGGGAATTACAGTCCCTTAAAGGATCTCCTATTTTTCCAAAAAAACCCAAAACCAAACCAAACCAAAACAAAACAACCCAGTTGAGACACAGCTCTTCCTTGCACTGATGTCTGAAGGAAATATGTCTGGGAGACCCCAAGTGTGTGGTGTATGTAATTAAGCTGAAGATGATTCTTTTTTTTTTAAAGATTTTATTTATCCATTTGACAGAGAGAGACACAGCAAGAGAGGGAACACAAGCAGGGGGAGTGGGAGAGAGCCCACGGAGCAGGGAGCCCGATGCAGCGCTCGATCCCAGCACCCTGGGATCATGACCTGAGCTGAAGGCAGACGCCTAACGACTGAGCCACCCAGGCGCCCCAAGCTGAAGATGATCCTAAAACATAATTCAGATAGGGCATCGTCCCAGGGGTTGGGACAAAGATCTGCCAGTCTTAAATTTAGAGCCCCTTGATGGTTGTTTGGGTCTTGAAGAATCAACTTTGTATCATACTCTGCAGTAGAGCCATTTTTTTCAACGTTGTGTTTTCACTTACGAGTTTATTAAGTGAAGGGCATTTTACAGTGTGCCTTCAGTTCCCCTTCAGCTGGGAATGCAGCTTATGTGTAGAATTTGGAGCCTTAGGTAGCAAAACTGCTTTCTAGCTGGTGATCTCAGAATCGAGGCAAAGAGAGAGCTTCATAGAGACCTTGCTGTGCTTACCTTACAACATCAGTAATTTCCATCCTTCTTTTAGAAAGCCTGCCCTTTAGGTACTAGACATTGACCAGACTCTAGAATCAGTAGGTTAATAAGTAGGGGCAGGTTCTGGAATGGTGGCCCTTAAGAGATTCCCCCTTTCCTGGGCTACATAGGTGATTTGATTATACATTCCAAATTTCTAGGACAAATGGAATTTCCTATGGCCTCTTTTTTTCCCTTCTATAAACTGCTAGAATCTTCTAGAAATCAAAATATTTTAGTGTCTAAGTAGTAACCCCAAAGGGTGCCTCGGGCCTAGAATCTTTTTGGATTGCACACTCCTGGTTTTCATTTGGAACAGAGAGCCATCCGTGGCCACTGTAGAGCAGCAACCCATCTGCGAAGCCAGCTGTTTGTTTCTGCAAATCAGTAGCGAGAGGAGGACCTACTGTCTGAGGAGAGGGGCTAGGCTTGGTCCTCAACAGTAACGGGATATTTTTTGGTCACCTGGGAGGAAAGGGAGGCAGGTAAAGTGCTTCTGCAGGTTAGAAACCCTACCGGGGGACCACCCTGGTAAACCGCTCCTAGAAAACCTGGGTTCAAAGCCCCCTCCCCACCTGCAAGGTGCAGGGGCTGTATCCAGTGTCTGGTGCGTCATATCATCCCGGGGAAAAATCAGGGCTCATCACTGCATGGAGTGCTCCCCTTCCCGCTCCACCTGCGCCCTTGTCTATGAACTTGGGGGGGCCCAGAGGAGCAGGAGGGCAGAGGAGGGCTAGGCAGATGTGATGACCAACGAGAAATTCCCCCGCCCTGGAGTCAGGAAAGTCAGCTTGTTTGTTTTTTTTTTCTCTCTCATTCTCCTTGACTTCCTAAAATCCAGTGTACTGAAAATCCTCCCTAGCATAATCAAGGTCAGGTCTTTTCCGGGTTACATAAATCTAAAAGAACAGACATAATCCTCCTTCAAAGTTGCTTATGTCAAGGTACATTGTCTCCCACATGGGTGCTGACTTGTACCCGTGTTTTGGGTGTGATCCACGGGCATCCTTTTGCGGGGAGAGGCAGACCCACCCCACTGGTGGCTGGGACCTCTGCAGTGATACCTGACCCCACCCCCTGTACAGATGAGCGCGACGGGGCCACCCCTTCTGGGCTGCTCAGTGCTTCTGGCTCTAACCCGCCTTCCCGCCACTCCTCACTGCCTACTCTGACTGACCGAAATGCTGCCTGTTCCTAAACACGTCTTGGCTGATGCTCTCACCCCCCAAACTCTCAATTTTGCCTGTTGAAATCCTACCCCTCCACCACACCCGCCCCCTCCCAGAAGACCGACTCTGGAAGGCAGCCTTTTCCAAATTTGTCATTCACAGTTCATTAGTTTGGCCATTCCCAAGTCCTGCTTGTATAATTCTTGACTTTATGTTTTTATTTAAAGCAACTTACGCTTTACAAAAGAATTAAGCTCATTTTAGATGTAGATTTGACCACCGCACAAGAGGTAAACCAGTATTGCCTGATAAAAGGCAACGGGAATACAGTCAGAGTAAAAGCAAGGTGTATACTGACCATGGTGAGCGCTCAGTAATATGTAAGCATTGTCGAGTCACGATACCGTACACCTGCAACAAATAGAACACTGTATGTTCACTGTATTGGAATTAAAATAAAAAAAACCCATAATAAAACAATAACAGCAACAACCATAGCAACAAAAGCAAGTCTCCTGACTTAGCAATACCATTGTGTTGGGAAGGTTCTGGCTATGGGGTCGAATTCCCTTTCGTGTGAGGTCAAGGCCGTTAGCAGCATGCTGGGACTTTGTCCCGGAGGGTGTCAGAGGTCAAGGGAGACTTTCTTTCTGGGTGACTTCATGGTGTTCAGTGCTTTGGCCTTTGGGAAGTCACCTGATGCTTGGGAGTACGTGTTCCCTAGTCGAAGGGATGGTCTTCATCTCTGGATCGACTTTGGCTGGGTCTTTCACAAAGTGCTTACCTGGCTCCAACTATAAAACAAACCATGTGCAGTCATTTTGTTCATCCAGTCATTGGTGGGCAGCTTGAGGGCAGGGGCTGGGTCTAGTTCAGCCCATTTTCCCCAGAGGCCCCTATAGGAGTCTCAGATGTGGGCAAGTGCCCACAAGAAAAGGCCGACACTCAGGAAGATGTGCAGAGGCAGACTGTGTGCCTAAGGTGAGATGTGCTCCTCCACCGGGGGGTCCTTGCCCTGCTGAGTTTGTTCGGCATTCGTGGCTGGCCTTGCTCCGTTTGACCCGGAACGTGCTGGCGTAGACAGACGCTGCGGGCCAGCCTGAGTCCAATCTCCACTTTTTGTTTGTTTGTTTTCATGCATCGGCTTTAGTTGTAGGTAAAGCTCCGCCATCCACCACAGCGGGCAACCAGTCCCCGCCTGAAACTCCGCTCCTCACCCGCTCCTCCTCCCAAACTCCCACGGCCGGTGTCACGGCCACCACCAGCACCACGTCCACCGTCACGGCCCCGGCCGCCGCTGCCGCCGCCACCGCCGCCGCCGCCACCACCACGGGAAGCCCGGTGAAAAAGCAGAGGCCGCTTTTACCGAAGGAGACTGCCCCGGCCGTGCAGCGGGTCGTGTGGAACTCGTCAAGTAAGTTTCAAACGTCTTCCCAAAAGTGGCACATGCAGAAGATACAGCGCCAGCAGCAGAACCAGCAGCAGAACCAGCAGCCTCAGTCTTCCCAGGGGACGAGATATCAGACCAGACAGGCTGTGAAAGGTACCACGCCCCCTTCTGTTCAACGTGGCGCCCACTCCCTTCTTGCCACATCGACAGGAGAGACAGAATTGTTTTCTTTCTTTTTCTTTTTCTTTTTTTTTTTCAGTTCCTTTTTGTTTCGTGGCCGTCGTATCTTGAAGACCTCGCGCATCCCATGTGGCATTATTTTTAAAGATTGTTTTGCGACTTGTTTTTTCACTTTTATTTTTTTTTTTCCCCTCCGTTGTTAGAAACAAGACATGCATATAGGCTTCTTCGAATGGGGTAAAATATTTGCCCCGCAATCTGTTGTCTTGACCGAACTTCCATTTCATTCTTCACCCTTTCTCAGCGGCCACTGTTAACCGTAAAACCTTTTTTATGCATGTATGCATATATATTTACGTATATATGACTCTCCATACAAATAGTACTTTTTTTTCTTTTTCCTTTTTTTAAAACATAAAAATGGTACCATACTTGCTTTTTTCTTTTTCTTTTTCTTTTTCTTTTTTTTTTTTTTTTTACCCATCAGCATGTTTTGGAGGTTCATCCATGTTATCTATCTACGTTATTCTTTTGGACTGCTGCATAGTATTCCACAGTTGATTTAAATCAAGTATTCCCCTGCTGATGAGCATTTAGATTGCTCCCAGTTTTTTTCTGTTGTAAGCAGTGCTGCAATGAATACCTTTGTGTAAGTTTTCTTGTGCCCACCCCTGAACCTCTTGGCATTATTTCAGGAAGAGGGCAGTGTGAGGAGTTGGTAGCAAAAGGTACCTTAATCACTAGGGATTAGCCACCTCCAGAAGAACAGTCAGCATCATGCACCAGTGGCTGAAGTGGCTCGATCTGGTGCTGCTCAGATGAGTACCTGTCGGCCCATCTTTTGTGAGCGCTGATGCTGATCTTGTCCCACAGGGAAGCCCACCATCTAGATCCTTGGAGGTTGGGGTCTTCGGTTGAAACTCTCACATACTGAGTGCACCCTAGGGAGTAGAGCTGTAAAGAGCTGCAGCTATGGGTTGAAAGGTAGCCAGGTCTTGAACAGCCCCAAAGAACCCATGGAAGACGGCGGGAAGGAGGACTGACAGATTGGTCAGGCACAGTGGGAGCGCAGCTGGAGTGCTCTTGGAATTTAAAGAGCTAGTGGGGCAGGAGTGAATCTAGGATATTTGAGATTGGGATGACTATAGTTCCAGTTTTTCTGTGTTTGTACCCTGTAAGAATTACGAGGTTCCCCAGGGGAACTTAGGTGCTGTCAAGAAGAGGCCCATTGATGGTATGGTTCTCAGTTTCCAGATTGTCGTGTGTCAAAGACAGACAAAGCTGGATACTAGTGAAAGGGGTAAGGACTGGTTTTAATCAGTATCTGTTATTACGATAGGGAGAAAAAAGTCTAGCATGAACTGACGTTAATCCCAATTTCCACAGAGGTGACTGGGTGTTTTAAAGGGAGAAGGGGCGCGGAGGTAGGGAAGGGGTTGAGTGGGCACTCCAGTAGAGTCAGGGACATGAAATTTGACAAAAAATGGGAAGTGGGGGGTTGGTTCATGTGAAACCACCATGGGGTTGCTAACTGATGCTTCTTGAAGTTAGGTTCCTACCCTCCCATAGAGACTGGGAGACAGGGGCCATAGGGTATTGGCTGGAACAAATAGTAAATTCATTTGGCAGCCTCTTCCTAGGGCTACGGCCTTGAGCTTTCAGAAACCATGTTAGTGTTTACACAAGGCTTTACGGGCCAAGCTTGAGGCGTCATCCCAGAAAAGGCTGAGAGGGTCCTGGCCAGAGACTGGTCAAGGGGAGAATGTCTGTCACTTGAACGTAGACACGCTCAAAGGGTGTATGTCAGGGACTTCACTCCCTCTGCGCAGCTTCATGCTGGGTCGGTCCTTTCCCGTGACAATGGGGTGACCAGGACGCTTTGCTTTCCCAGCTGTGCAGCAGAAGGAGATCACGCAGAGCCCATCCACCTCCACCATCACCCTGGTGACCAGCACTCAGTCGTCGCCCCTGGTCACCAGCTCAGGGTCCACGAGCACCCTTGCATCCTCAGTCAGCGCAGACCTGCCCATCGCCACCGCTTCCGCTGACGTCGCTGCGGACATTGCCAAGTACACTAGCAAAGTGAGTGCCAGTAGCATCCGGGGGTGGGGGTGGGGGCTCAGAGGACCCGCTTCCTGATGGGAGCCAGAAGGATCTTGACCTTGCAGGCTTTCCAGGGTGCTTCGGAGGGGAGACCCTGTTTTTCTTGAGGCTCTCCAAGCCCACATTCTTCCATTTGGGTCTCAAGTTGGATCCAAGCAGAGAAATCTAGAATGCACTGCATCTTATTCTGAGGGCTTTGATGCTAAGTTAGTACACAGCGGAAAAATGACATGGCATCAGAATTACCCTTCAGAATTCATGGCACTCATCGAGACGGTTTCCTTAAGCGCTGGGACGAGTTACTGTTCCGTCAGTTAATAACAGACCAAGGGGTTGGTTTGCATCTAGAAGCCACGTGGAACAAAGGGACAGAATTGTAAGCATGAGATGTGTAAGGTACGACGCTCACATCTAGGTCTTTCCAGGAACCAAGATGGCCTAGGGAGTAGTGGCATCCCTCCTGACGCGCCCACCCTCGGGGACATGGTGGCAGGAATCCCCTCAGTGGGTTCATTTGTGGGTGTTTTCTCCTGCAGGCTCTTTCTCTGAATTTGCCAGGTGCTTCTGTGCTCACTGTTGAATTCAGGTGGATACATCCTGCAGCTCTTCTCACCGTCCCGTGAGCGTGCTCTGGTGTTTTTGTGCGGGTCCATGTGACACGCTGCTTCATAGCAGAATAACCACCAGAATGTCAGCTCCGCGAGAGCAGTATCTTATCTGTTTGGCTTACCTCCAGGGCCTAGAAAAGTGCCCGCACACAGTAGGTGTCGACATAGAGCTGTCGAGTGAATGCCTGTGGGTGCCTGACGCCTCTTCACCAGGCTTGTTACTCTCAGTGGCTATTAATAGTAGTTCATGAGTAATAACCTAGGAAGAGTATTTAGCATATGACTAAGCAGGCAGTAGTAATAATTTACTCTTCACAAATGAGTATATTACTAATTAGTGATGAGTAAATTATTCAGGTTTCTAGAAAGAGTGGGTGACAGTCATTGGGAATAGTTGGATCTCGAATTCTTGAAGTCTTTTAATAAAGAGTTGCGGTATTATGTTGGGTTAAAGGTAGGCTCCCTTTTAGTTCTGGATGACAAGAGACACTTACATTCTTTTACCGGTGTGTTTTTGTTAGTCATTTTCTTTTTATCCCTTCTCTCAAGGTATATCAGGTATTGCTGCATAACAAATTACCACAAAACACAGCAACTGAAAACAACTCATATTTCTTATCTCAGGGTTTCTGCGGTCAGGAGTCGGCATGGCTCAGCTGGGTCCTCTGCTTTGTGAATTCCCATGAAGCCTACTGACCACAGATGTTCAGTGTCCATGAACTCATTGTTCTTGCATGTGGCTTTTTTAAGCAACCCTGCATAACATCCCCCCGCTCCCCCAGTCTCCCCCTCACCTCAGCTAGAATCAGAACTGGTCTCGGGGATGACTTTGTCTCTCCCATTTACTATGTCTGTTCTCCTTTTGAATAAAATGCATGAATTGTTATAGGGTCGTTGAGTGTCAGAACAGCCAGGATTCAAGGTATAGTCATTGATGGCCATTCTCAAGATTTTAGTCTTACCTGTCCACCAATGAGTTATTGATACAATATTTTTATTTAAGTTAAATTTAATTTTATTTAAATTGACTTCGTTGAAGAACTGAAATAAAATTGAGCTTAATATTGTCAGATCACCCTTCCTTGTCAAGACTTGAAGCCCAAGTCTTTGTTCCTTTGGTTAAAAGATAGATTGTCATATAAGTGTTTGGTACATATTGGAACCAAACTGAGACTTTCTTCCTAATGGGATGTGCAGAGTTACAGGAGACTGGAAAGGGGGGTCATGTTTTCATTACTGATTTAAGAAGGTGTCTGGTATTGTCTAAATGGTCCCTTGTTCTGCTTGTAGTCCAGCCTTATACCACCTTTCATTGATTTGGTCCAAGCCGCCTATTTACAGATGGGGAAACTGATGCCCGTTGAGTGGCTCTGGCTAGTTTTCTGAGCTCTTGCATTTAGTTTTATTCTATTACCTTTGGCTGCCCATTTTGCTCTTACAGCAAAATTGAGGGGTGAACGTCTTTTTTTTTTTTTTTTTAAAGATTTTTATTTATTTATTGAGAGAGATAGTGATAGAGAGAGATCATGAGGGGGGAGAGTCGGAGAAGCAGACTCTCCGCTGAGCAGGGAGCCCGATGCGGGACTCGATCCCAGGACTCCAGGATCATGACCTGAGCCGAAGGCAGTCGCTTAAACAACTGAGCCACCCAGGCACCCTGAGGGATGAACTTCTTGATAGACATTGTCTTTACAGTTAAGAAAATGAACACAGTGAAATATTTTTGGAGCTGATGAACTTTCCTCTCTCCAAGGTGACCCGGAGTCGAAGACCCAGATTTGTGTGTTTTGGCAGAAGGGTGCTCTTTAGTAATGTTGCGTCCTTTGCTATATTTGGAAGAAAGAGTGAAAGTCCGTCCACAAATCCATGATTTCTTTAAAATGGAATGTAACCATTGCATTAGTAATGTATTGAATTTCATCCGCTTTCTAAAGTTTTCTTGTAAAGCCATTTTGTTTTAATACTTTAAATTGACATGGCTGGTGCAGTGGGGCAGGAAGGCCCATACAGAGCGACTGCATAAAGCACGAAGTGTTTTTCCTGGCACCGTCCATGTGTGGCCCCCGAAACAAGTTAGGAGTGGAAATCTCCAGACGTCGTATTCATTTTCTTCCCATTTTGGGGTGAATTTGGGGATTACTATTTTGGGGGTTGGCGGTTTCATAGTTAACTCGTGTGAATTTTTTTTCTGTAGAGATAAACAGGTATTTCTGAACACCTGCCCTGAACCATAGTCTTCACTCGGATTTCTCACGTCATCTTTGTGCACCCCCTACCTGGGGTACTGCAGTTATCCTTGTTTTCTACATGGGGAATCCAAGGCTCAGAGAGAGGATGATGATGGGAGCCAATCTCGGGCATCAGAGACGGGTGGTCTGTGTCTTGCCTTCTCGCTGGATTGCAGCAAACTGCAAAACAGTGGAGACTTGGCAGTGACCAGGCCATGCCTGGAGGCCTTGTTGGGTCTCCTGTCCCCTCCTCTTTCTCCTGTGGTGGGCGTGGGATCAGCCAGCAAGTGGGAGGTAGGAGAGAAATCATCCTGCAGACACTATTCAGTCAGTAGATAACTAGGTGCTTGCTGCGGGGACCTGAGCTGATGTCACAAACTTGCTGATGCCGTCGGGGCTCAGATGCTTAAAGCAAAGGAAGAGGGGAAGCAAACTGGAGAGGCAGTGAATGAATGCCCTGACCCTCCAGATGAGCCTGTGGTTACAGAAACTAGCTTTATTTGTAGGTGATTCATTACTCCCCTGGTTTATACCAGTTCCTCAACCTCAGCACTGGTGACACTTTGGCCTGGAGAAGTCTTTGTTGTGGCGGCTGTTCTGTGCGCTGTAGGGAATTTAGCTCATCCTTGGCCTTCACCCAGTAGATGCCATCTTCCCCCCCCCCCCGCCCCCCTCTGCCATGACAGCCACAGATGCCAAATGTCCTGTGAGGGGCAGAATAGCCCCCTGTTGAGAATCACTGCTTTATGTTAGATAGATTTTAGATGTCTGTCCTCTTGAAAAGCCTCAGGGAAGTGAACACCCGAATTGTTTCTGTTTTTATCTTTCAGATGATGGATGCAATAAAAGGAACGATGACAGAGATCTACAACGATCTTTCTAAAAACACTACGGGAAGCACAATAGCCGAGGTCAGAGATGACACATAATTCCTTACTTGCTAAGAATGTTTTATGGGCTGCTGTAAAATGGTGCCAGGAAGCAGATTTTCTGGAAGTCCCTCCAGGGTGCTCTGCCGATTGTGGTTGTTGGGGAGGGTACTTCTTCATTTAGCCAGAAGGCTGGCTCTGTGGGGACACACCCTGCTTTGTGTGATCAGAGGACAGCCCACACCGGAGCCTGAGTTCACCCCCTGGTCTGTTCCTTTGGCCCCATGTGTAGTTGTCTCTTGGCTCTCTGTAAATGTGGACTTTTTTATCCAAGTGGTTATTGTTGTCTAAGAATTCGTGTACTGAGAGCCTCCACAATCATGTGGTTGCCTAGGGAATGGAGTGGTTAAGACATTAAATTGTTCACTTATAAGTGACCATTTATAAAAATAGACCTCTTGAACTTCCTTCCTTAGGCTAATTTACTGTGAGCCAGATGCAGCGGAGTCACCAGGTGAAGTGATGAGTGGCAGGATTTCTTGAGGTCATTCAAAGTGAGGTTGGAGACCGGGAAATTCCACACAAGCTATTGACCTATGAGGGCCTGGCAGGGTTAGGATGACCCTCAGAAGAAGAAAAAATCTCTGGGAAGGTGTCCTAATAGGCTTTTGACGGAGAACGATGTGAATATAAAGCTTTGAGAGAGGTCCTGAGAGGAATCAGTGAGTCCCCTGAGATTTTTTGCTCATGTGACCCTCTTTATGATTGGGCCAAGGATGTCACAAACAAGAAGGGATGATGTTGACTTAGAAAAGCACCCCCCTCCCCAAATACTTCATTGTTTTTTTGTTTGATTTAAGAATTGGCATATGGTTGGAAATACGGATCCATAATGTCTCACTTGAAACCTTGGGGTCCAGATGTGTGCCAGAAATTTTCAGAATTTAAAGAGGCAGTATGCACCCCCCCCTCCCATTTCTGCTGTGAAATATGCTTGTTCACACCTTGTGGGATAAATGAGGGTTTCTCAACTTCAGCACTGCTGACGTTTGTGCCAGATAATTCCGTTACGGGGGCTGCCCTGTCCATCATAGGCTGTTCAGCAGCACCTTGGCTTCTGCCTCTTGTTGGCAGTCGCACCCCTCAGCTGGGACATCCTGGATGTCTTCAGACATTGCAGTGTCCTGGAGGGAGCTGGGAGGGCAATGTTGCCATCGTAGAGAAGCACTGTGGTCCTCAAACTCTGTAAATAGCCCCATAGCAGTTCAGGTCAAGTTATTTTTTTCCTCCAATGACTTTCCTGCAACACTTACCCCTTCCTCCAATAATACCCTTTGGTTTCCAGAGACGTTAGGCTTTGGAATTTCAGGTGAATGACTGTGGATCCCACCTAAAATGTTAGATAAGAGATAAAGCTATCTTTGTTTTAGTTTCTTTCTTTCTTTCTTTTTTTAAAGATTTCATTTGTTGATTTGACAGAGAGAGAGAACACAAAGGGAGCAGCAGAGGGAGAGGGAGAAGCAGGCTCCCCACTGAGCAGGGAGCCCGACGTGGGGCTCAAACCTAGGACTCTGGGATCATGACCTGAGCCGAAGGCAGACGCTTAACCAACTGAGCCACCCAGGCGCCCCTAGTTTCATTTTTTTAGACCAAAGTTATAATCAAACCTATTATGTTTTAATTTATTATGAAAATCTGGTCCTTGTTTTTCATTCATTCATTCATTCATTCATTCATTCATTCATTCATTCATTCATTCATGTTTAAAGTAAACTCTCTGCCCAATGTGGGACAACCCCAAGATCAAGAGTCGCCATGCTCTAGCAACTGAGCCAGCCAGGCCCCACTCCCATCCCCACCCCTGCTTGTTTTTACTTGAAGTGACTTTTCCTGGAGCCAGTATTTCTTGGAAAAGATGGACTGCTTGTATCGTTGACCCTTGAAAAATGGGTTTGAACTGTGCTCATCTATTATATGTGGATTTTTTCCAGTGCAGTACTGTAAAATGCATTTTCTCTTTCTTGTGATTTTCTTAACATTGTCTTAAGCTTACCTAATTGTACAGATATAGTATCTAATACACAGAATGTATGTGTTCATCAACTGCTTATGTTTTTGGTAAGGCTTCCTGGTCAAGAGTAGGCTATTAAGTTTTGGGAGAGTCAAAAGTTACATGTAGATTTTTGACTGCCTGAGGGTGCTGGCGCCCCTAACCACCCTCCCGCCCCACGTTGTTCAAGGGTCAACTGTATTTCTTTTTGGAAACAGAATTCTTCTTGAATTTGGGTTAACACACTGGTGCCCACCTCTCTGGACTGCAGCAGCTAGGCTGCCTACGCCTTGATCTACCACGTGGCATTGACTCTTAGAGCTGGAGGTCAAGTTCCGAGCCCTGCTGGTGAATGCCACCTAGACGTGCCTTCTAAGAGTCCCGCTCCCCCTCGTTACAGATTCGCAGGCTGAGGATCGAGATCGACAAGCTGCAGTGGCTGCACCAGCAGGAGCTCTCTGAAATGAAACACAACCTGGGTGAGGCCCGGCGGATTGGTCCGTACTGAGGACGGTTTTGGGCGGTGAGCTTCTATGCAGCTCTGGACGCAGGTCCAGGCTGTGAATTGAGTCTGCAGTAGGCTGGGGATGTCCCAGTGCTGGGGAGAGCACAGGATCCTGGAGAGTCGACCCAGGTGTAAGAGCAGGTATGAGGGGGTATTCCCCTCTTTTCTCTTCGAGATACCAACATGTGTAGCAGAGTAGTAACAATAGCAGTAGGTCCGTGTACTGAACTCTGGACTTGGGGCCAGGAACTGTTTAAGTACTTTTCCGTGAATTACCTTGTAATTTAATTCTCCTGGAAACCCTTTTTTTTTTTTTTTAAGATTTTATTTATTTATTTGACAGAGAGAGAGACAGCAAGAGTAGGAACACAAGCAGGGGGAGTGGGAGAGGGAGAAGCAGGCTTCCCGCCGAGCAGGGAGCCTGATGCGGGGCTCGATCCCAGGACCCTGGGATCATGACCTGAGCCGAAGGAGACGCTTAACGGCTGAGCCACCCAGGCGCCCCTCCTGGAAACCCTTCTGAGCAAGGGCTCTGCTATCCCCATTTTCAGGTGAAGCAAGTGAGGCACGGACACGTTGAGGAAGCTTGTTGGAGTCTCACAGCTGGGATTCCGGTTCCGGCACTGTGGCTCCAGATGTTTCCTTCTACCTGTTGAATATTGGGCGTTTCACCAAAGTCTCAGACACCTCCTTTGTGTCCCACACTGTAGAGGAAGCTTCTGTGTTGCTCCCTGGTTCAGACAGAGTGCTGTTTTGGCCTGCCATTGTGTCCATGGTGTTAAAGGCTCCCCCCCCCTGCCAAAGGTAGAGCATTTTCCTTCAGACCATCGTGTAGCGTCAGCCCCAGAATCCAAATGCTGGCTCGGGGTCCCCAGTGTTAGGGAGGCAGACCCAGGTGTGCCCGCCTGCTCGCAGGTGATTCGTGTTGAAATCGTGCATTGCAAATGCAAATCCTTAGGAAGCTGACGGGGGAAGTTAGCCTTCTGTCCTTTAGCGTGTTGCCGTGGAGGGAGTTTAGTTGGATATTGTGGCTTCTTCTTGTTTCTCTAATAAAGTCAGGGAATCTATTTTTATGCAGAATCTCTCCATTCTTAAATAATTGGCTGCACGTTTGAAAAAAAATACACGAGGGCTGGCCAGAACTTGCCGTGGTCTGCAGGCTCCTTGTTAAAGGCAGCGGCGAGGGACAGAGGCTGTTTCTGGCACCAGTGCAAGGGGTTAATTTTCTTTTTGGTGCCTTCTAAAAATTTTAATTAATTAATTAACTTTGAGAGAGCGAGAGATCGCACGTGTGTGAGAGAGCCAGGGTGGGGAGGAGCAGAGTGAGAGCGAATCCTAAGCGGAGTCCACGCCCAGCGCAGAGCCTTGACGCGGGGCTCATGAGCTGAGCCGAAATCAAGAGTCGGAGGCTTAACCGATTGAGCCACTCATGGTTTGAGGAGAGAGAGAGAGAGAGAGAGAGAGAGAGAGAGAGAGAGAGTGTGTGTGTGTGTGTGTGTGTGTTTTGATTTCAGGAAGAGAATTTTGACGATCGAAGGATCCTTTATTTTTCTGTTGGCGTGCAGGTCACCCCTGGGTGAACTGTGCATGGAGTTCTTGTCTCAAGTGAAAGGAGGAAGTATCAGCAGACTGAGCGGTTTGATAGTTGATCAACCATAATGATCCATCACAGGGTCCTGTGTGGTAGATTTCACCCACTGCCACCAAACACACTAAATGGAAAGCATGTCCGAGTTCCAGGGCCAGCTCTGTCCTTATTAGCCGTGTGCCTCAGTTTCCTTATCCGTGAACGGGATATTACAGTAGAGCTTGTCTCACAGAGTTAGTGTGAAGATGAAGCGAGTTGATACAAGGTGGTCAGAACAGCACCTGCACGTATATGCTGGGTGCTTGTAAGTGTTTGGTTGCAAACACACTGATGATAAAATTCAAAGTGAGCTCAGTGGAAATTGCTTTGAAGATTTCTCTGAGGACTTCACGCAGTATCATGGCGGGGCTCTGGTTATCTGCAGATACTGGGGTGTAGCCAGGCTAGGTTACTTGCCTGGGGGTCACACAGCCGAGGCACCTCTGAGCCAGGATCCGCACCCGTGTCTCTTGGAACCCATATCCTGGACTGCCTTTCTGATCTGGTATGAAAGGCTCCCTGCCCTGGGCCGGGGGACTGGTGATGAAGCTGGTGTCCTCTTCCCTCCCCTGTCAGAGCTGACCATGGCAGAGATGCGGCAGAGCCTGGAGCAGGAGCGGGACCGGCTCATTGCCGAGGTGAAGAAGCAGCTGGAGCTGGAGAAGCAGCAGGCGGTGGACGAGACCAAGAAGAAGCAGTGGTGTGCCAACTGCAAGAAGGAGGCCATTTTCTACTGCTGTTGGAACACCAGCTATTGTGACTACCCCTGCCAGCAGGCCCACTGGCCCGAGCACATGAAGTCCTGTACCCAGTCAGGTATAGCCACTCGGGGTGCGGCCTGTCCTAGGCCCGGTGCGGTGGGCCTTCGGCTCCCCCGTGGCCCACAGGCCCACAGAGCAGACTGGTATGGCCAGGTTGGCTTGCCCTGTCCCTTGCCAGTCTTGTGCGGACACAGAGCCAAGACATGAGGCACAGCTGTTTTGAACTTTTGGCCTCCTCTCTGTTACTGGGCTGAGTGTAGATTCTTTTTTTTTTAAGATTTTATTTGTTTATTTGAGAGAGAAAGAATGAGAGATAGAGAGCATGAGAGGCAGGAGGATCAGAGGGAGAAGCATACTCCCTGCTGAGCAGGGAGCCTGTTGGGGGACTCGATCCTGGGACTCCAGGATCATGACCTGAGCTGAAGGCAGTCACTTAACCAACTGAGCTACCCAGGCGCCCCATGGCTGAGTGTAGTTTCATGTGAGGTGTAGTGGTTCTCAGTGGGGTGATTTTTGGTCCCCACCCCAAGACACTGGCAGTGACTGCAGGCAGTGTGGTCGTCCTAACCGAGGCGGTGGCTACTGACATCCAGAGTGGAGAAGCCAGGGATGCCGCTAAGCATCCTGTAATGCACAGGACATCCCCCCTTGATGAAGAATGATCTGGCCCAACATGGTCAATTGCACTAAAGTTGAGAAATCCTGCTTTTAAAGATTTTTTTTTTTTAATTTATTTGACATAGAGAGAGGGAACACAAGGAGGGGGAGTAGGAGAGGGAGAAGCAGGCTTCCAGCTGAGCAGGGAGCCCGATTCGGGGCTCGATCCCAGGACGCTGGGATCATGACCTGAGCTGAAGGCAGAAGCTTAACCGTCTGAGCCACCCAGGCGCCCCGAGAAGTCCTGCTTTTAAAGTAATACTGGACTCCTAGCTTTAAGTAACATGGATTCTCAATTCTCATGTGAAGGAAAAAATGTTGGTTTGGAACTATCTTTGTCCTCTCTTTCTAACAGAACAAGCAGCCCTCAGGCTAGGAGCCTCCAGCAGGACACACTATCCAGCTAGAATTTATTAGTAATATTTTCAGTGTTAATTTTTACAGTTAGCTTTTATTTCTGACAGATACTAGTTTTATATGCTTAGCCTTCCTTTTTTTTGAGAGCAAGTGTGAGCAGGGGACAGGGCAGATGGAGAGAGAATTTTTTTTTTTTTTTTTTAAGATTTTATTTATTTGACAGAGAGACAGACAGCAAGAGAGGGAACACAAGCAGAGGGAGTGGGAGAGGGAGAAGCAGGCTTCCCTTGGAGTCAGGGAGCCCGATGTGGGGCTCGATCCCAGGACCCCGGAGTCATGACCTGAGCTGAAGGCAGACGCTTAATGACTGAGCCACCCAGGCGCCCCAGGAGAGAGAGAACCTTAAGTAGGCTCCGCTCAGCGCAAAGCCCAATTCGGGGCTTGAACTCATGGCCCTGAGATCATGACCTGAGTTGAAATCAAGAATTGGACACTTGGGGTGCCTGGGTGGCTCAGTCGTTAAGCGTCTGCCTTCGGCTCAGGTCGTGATCCCAGGGTCCTGGGATCGAGTCCCACATCCGGCTCCCTGCTCGGCGGGAAGCCTGCTTCTCCTTCTCCCACTCCCCCTGCTTGTGTTCCCTCTCTCACTGTGTATCTCTCTATCAAATAAATCTTTAAAAAAAATAAACAATTCATATAATTAAAAATTCTATAATTAATAAGGTAGTGTGTCTGTTAGACCGGCGAACTTTTTGAAGGTGACATGTGAGTGACCAGGGTTGAGAAGCACACCCAAGGCCAGAGGTTGGCAAACATTTCCTGTGAAAGGTCCACAGAGTAAATATTTCTGGATTTGTGGGCCATGTGGTTTGTTGCAACTGCTCTGTTGTGCTGATTTGGAGAGAAGGCAGTCCTAGACAATATGTTAAGTGGTGGGCATGGCTGTGTTCCAATAAAACTTTATTGACAAAAATAGGTGGTGCTAGTATATGCCAACTCCTACTTCTATTATTTCGTCATTTTATTTATTTTTTATTTTTTATTTTTTTTATTTATTTGAGACAGAATGAGAGAGAGAGAGCATGTGAGGGGGGAGGGTCAGAGGGAGAAGCAGACTCCCTGCTGAGCAGGGAGCCCGATGCGGGACTCGATCCAGGGACTCCGGGATCATGACCTGAGCCGAAGGCAGTCGCTTAACCAACTGAGCCACCCAGGCGCCCTTATTTCGTCATTTTAAAAAGGCAGTATTGAACCACCCATTGCTGGGTCCTTTTACTTTTAGGGAGCTGTCTTCTTAATGGCCACTTTAAATCTCTTCCTGCAGTGGAGTTAAATTCTCCTCTAAGTTCTGGAATGTGTCTGATGACCCTTTTGTTGTCACTATTACAAGGTGGCCAAAATGTCCTTCATGTTCCTTTCTTTGTGGCATTATAATGTCCATCTTTCAGAACGTCCTCTCAGATGCTCCAAGCTTCTACCCTCTCTAGAAACTCTCTGCCGTAGACACCGTGTTGTTTTTCATGTGGATTTCCCTGCCTTGCTTTGGAAGGAAGCAAGTGCACGGGGCTAAAATAGGACTAAAATGAGAAATTACGGAGTGAGTAATTCTAGATCAGCGGTGGCAGGCTGGCTTTGCTGATGGGCTTCATCTGCTCTACCACCATGCTTTCGTCTCCACAGTGACTTCATAAAACTTGAATTAATGAACTGTTAAGAATTAACCTATTTTCACACTAAGTCTGGAATTTTGGCTTCTAGAAAACTGGAAAAGCCCCTGGGCGTGACTGTGCAGCAGCTGTCTGTTACGGATGGTGGGTGGGTCAGTGTTGTTCTGGGCTTGGTGCAGAGTGGGGCTTCCCGCCGTTCTGGAAGCCGCGGCGCTTGTCTCATACGTGGCTTCTCTCTCCCTTTTCCCCCAGCTACGGCTCCTCAGCAGGAAGCGGATGCCGAGGTGAGCACAGAAACACTAAACAAGTCATCACAGGGGGGCTCTTCCAGCACACAGGCAGCCCCTCCAGAAACAGCCAGCACCTCGAAAGACAAGGAGACCTCGGCGGAGAAAAGCAAGGACAGCGGGTCGGTGAGTAGCCACTCGCCTTTGGCCAGTGACGCCAACACTTCGGGCCACACGGAGTCTCAGCACCCGTCCCCATGCCTGCCACCTCTGCACGTCCCATGTGGGTAGGAGGTTTGTCTGCAAGGTGGTCAAGGCAGCCTGCTGCTGGGGGTGATAGTCTTAGCTGCTCTTCCGCAGTGGGCATGCGGGCTGGGACAGAGGGACGTGGAGCCCGAGTGGACGTTTGTGTGACTTGGCAGCTGCTCTCCGGGGACTCTCAAAGTCTACAACAGTGTGGTCCAGTAGAACCTTCTGTGATGACGATAGCGTTCTGTGTCTGCTCTGACATCCACTAGCCACATGTGGCTGCTGAGCGCTCGCACCCTGGCTGGAGGGAGCAAAGACTCGCACTCTCAATTTCAATTTTAATTAATTTAAATATAAATAGTCACATCAAGCTAGTAGCTGCCGTATTGGAAAGCGAAGGTGGCACCTCCTAGTTCCCAGTGTGTGGTGTATGTCACATGGATTGCATGCAGAAGTTATTTTCGGTGGCACATTGATAATGTTCTACATTTGTAGTCATTATGTATTTATTTCAATGTGTATTAGGAAGAGAATAAGTCCTTATGCCATCCATCCAAACCCTTTGATTTCATTGATAATATTGCCTGGTAAGTGGTTAATGTGAAATAAATGTGAGCTGGATAATCCTTTTGAAGGAACATACCTCCTCTTTGGATGTGGGCAAAACTCTGGAGGGTAGGTAGGTCAGTGGAGGAAGTTGAGGAAGCAGTGAATGTTCTAGAAGCTAAGGCTGTAGAGTCGAGCAAGGGGCCACCCCGTTACTGGGTTCCAGCCTGTTCATTCTGGGAGACAGAGCAAAGGTATAGGGCCGCCCCTGCTGACCTGGCCTCCACCCCCATGGATCCCTAGGCTTCCCTGGGGGGCTACATTGGCCCCCGTGCCTTGTGTCCATCTCTCTCTTTTTGTATTTTTAGACCCTCGACCTTTCTGGCTCCAGGGAGACGCCCTCCTCCATTCTCTTAGGCTCCAACCAAGGCTCTGGTATGTTGCCCCCTGGTGGGTGAACGGTGCTCTCACAACTCCTCCCGGGCAGAGGGGAAGCCATTTTCTCAGGGAGAACTTTAAGGGTTTATGGCAGTGGTTTTCCAACCACTGTGGATCCTTAGGGATCTTTGGGGGTGCCCTGGGCAGGTCATTGGGGGGTGAGGGAGTGGCCGGGCAAGGCAGCTTTCAGGCACCTCTCCAAACTGATCAGTTTTTCCCTGGGTTTGTTTTATTTATTGGGGTTCCGCATAAAAGTTCATTCGAAAGGAGGGTTCTGTTGCTGACCTGGGGTGGGGTAGAAGGTGTGCATGTTAGGTCGGGCAGTTCTTCTGCCCTCAGGGAAATGACCACAGTGAGTGAAACCATCTGGAACTCTATTCCTGAGGTCCCAGCGCCCACATGAGAGGGCACGTGAGCCTTTAGAGAAAAGAAAATTTTTAGTTGGGTGATTTTTCTGTAGAAATCTTTCTTCTTGGGGAATGACCTGGTAGGCTGTTTTGGGGTATTTTCTGGGGCTAAGTTTTTAGGTTTTCTGTGGGGTTTGAGCTGTCCTCCATTCTAGCCTGAAGGGTCATTTTCCTGTCCCCTCCTAAACCAGTTTTGGGTGATTCCAGAGGGTTCACAGAAGGTGCCCCCATTGAGGACAATTTGCATCATTCAGGGTCCCTTAGCTCCAGGATCTTTCTGTCTGCTGGACGATTCTCTTCAGCTGAAAACCACACGTTACTTCCCTTCTGTGTATTCAGTGCACTGAGGAGGAAGTGATGTTCTCAGCATCCGTAGCTGGGGAAGGTTTCCCGGAGGGGCTGGGGAGTGGGATTCAGGTTGAGGGAGGGGGTAAAAGGGAGTGGCACGAGCCGACTTTAGGGAGAAGGTGAACTTGAGATTAAATCTGACTGAACTGCCTGTTGAAAAAGTTGTCCCCTGCTCCCTTCCCTCCAGTCCTCTGACTGAATCCCCGAGAACAGTTTAGTTTAGCGCTAAGATGCCTTTTGCGCCTCTTTGATATTTTCTCGTTTCTCCTTTTAACAAAGACAGAGCAGACTTGGCATCTGTCTAGACGTTCATGCTGCAGTTTGGTTTTCATTATGTTTATTTGTAGAGTTGCCCTCTGTCTGTGGCACGTGTTACTGATTTTCTGCTAATGATGTAGGTAGTGATATAAAATTTTTTTTTTTTCTTTTTTTAAGATTTTTATTTATTTATTCATGAGAGACAGAGAGAGAGAGGCAGAGGGAGAAGCAGGCTCCCAAGGAGCAGAGAGCCCGATGCGGGACTCGATCCTAGGACCCTGGGATCATGACCTGAGCCGAAGGCAGACGCCCAACCATCTGAGCCACCCAGGCGCCCTAAAATTTGTTTTTTTTTTAAGTTTAAAATGAGCTTAAAATAAAAACATGGAATAAGCAGTATGTTAGGAGGACTGTGGCTGTTTCCGAATCGTGAAGGTGATGGGAGAGAGGCCCAGGGTAGGGAAGCATCGCTTCCGACGGGGCGGGGGCGGGGGGGCGTTGCCGTTGGGGTTTTGGAGCAGGGGAGTGGGCTCAGAGCGGCACTGGGGACGTTGACTGCTGTACCGAATCTGCTGGCGTGAGGAGGACTGTGTGCAGGAACGTGGTTGGGGGATGACCGCATTCCATGTCTGAGGTGACGAGGTATTACCCAGCCCAGGGGCTGGCCGACTTTCCATGAAGGGTCAACGGACTGAATACCTTAGACTTTGTGGGCCCTCTGGTCTGTGTCACAGCTGTTGAGCTCTGCTGTTGTAGGATGAAAGCAGGCATGCATCGTATGTACGGCACCTGAGTTACACACGAGTGTGGCTGCGCTCTAAGGAAAATCTGTGTTAGAAAATCCAGGCATTGGGTTGGATTTGGCCCGTGGGCCATCGTTGTTGGACCCCTGGCCTGGAGCACACGGGTGTCCCAAGTGGGTGGAAAGGAAGTGTCACATGGGGGAGAGGAGGCCAGAAGCCCCAGAAAGTGCTGATGACTTGGTACTGGGTGGGTGGCAGCAGAGAATAGGCAGAGAATAATCCCCGAGGAGTCTGGTGACAGGACGGGGGAGGAGGAGGGAGAGTAGGATCCTGAATTCTACTTGAGATTCTAGGAGGATGCACGGCACTAGGCCATTTGCAGATGATTGGAGGTGCACCAGAATTTGTCGAGTGTCTCTGGGGCCAGGTCCTGGCTAGGACTGGGGATTTAGGGGTGAACTAGGCAGATGACTCCAGGGGAAGTCAGAAGAGTGCTTAATTGATGCTTACGGAAGAGCATGAAGCAGTTGGAAACCTTAGTGCGTTTATTCCCGGCTTCTGTGAGAGAAGTTACTATTTCCATTATGCAGATGAGGATGTTGAGGCCGTGAGAAGTTAAGTCACATGCACGAGTAACTCCGTAAGTGATTATCAGAGCCAGGACTTCAGATTTCTCGGACTCCAGACATGCTGTCACCCACGGTGCTGGGAATACTTAGGTTGACCCGTATAAAATTGTAAGTCAAAACTGGTTGAATGTCGGCAGTTTTCTATGGCTCAACTAATAAGGTGCTGATGTCTGGGGAAAGTCAGGGCTGTGGATGATATGGCCTCTTCCCTCCGCCCCCGCTTCCAGACCTGCTCTTTCCTTTCTTTACTTCCCTCCTTCTCCTTCCCCAGCTTCATTTCCGTGGCTCATTCCAGCAGCACCCTTGCTCACATAACCCAGCCTCCCATGGCTTCTGGTTTTCTCAGTATGTCCGTTTGGCAGAACCCCACCTTGGACAGACCCCAGCCATCCATCCGTTACTCGCCTATACCCAAACATCAGAGGTCAGCTGGAGAAGGTTGCGCAGGAGGACGCGCTCATTCCGCCCCGCACACACACATCTTGACCACTAACCTGAGAAGCAGACGTGTTCATCAGCCTGCTCGTCTGACCAGATCCGTTGCATAGCAGCCTCTGTACCCGCTCTCCACAAGGGCAGCTTCCCAAGTTCTCTGCCGTGTCGCAGACCTCCCGGCTCTCCCTGTGCCGTCATTGCCAGCATGTGGCCTCGCCTGTTCCTTCAGAGGAACACAGCCAGGCGCTGCCCCCGCCCCCGACCTTTCCAGCCTCCCGGCCTTCAAATCTCCCCACAGCTGCACTGGCCTTTCCCTCCCTGTCCTCTTGTAGACAGATGTCTTACTTTCAGTTGCTTCCTTCCCATGGCAGTTAGCTGGCTACCTATTTATTTTTATTTTATCTTATTTTTTAAAGATTTTATTTATTTATTTGACAGAGAGACACAGCAAGAGAGGGAACACAAGCAGGGGGAGTGGGAGAGGGAGAAGCAGGCTTCCCACTGAGCAGGGAGCCCGATGTGGGGCTCAATCCCAGGACCCTGGGATCATGACCTGAGCCGAAGGCAGACGCTTCACCGACTGAGCCACCCAGGGGCCCCTATTTATTTTTAAAGATGTATTTGTTTGAGAGAGAGAGCACACGAGTAGGGGGAGGGGCAAAGGGAGATGGAGAGAGAGAATCTCCAAGCCGACTCCCTGTTGAGCATGGAGCCAGGCTCGGAGCTCGATTTCACGACCCCTGTGATCATAACCTGAGCTGAAACCGAGTCAGACGCCTGACGGACTGAGCCACCCAGGCGCCCCCTTCCCATGCATTTATTTTTATTTTTTTTAAGATTTTATTTATTTGCGAGAGAGAGAATGAGAGAGAGCATGAGAGGGAGGAGGGTCAGAGGGAGAAGCAGACTCCCTGCCGAGCAGGGAGCCCGATGCGGGACTCGATCCCGGGACTCCAGGATCATGACCTGAGCCGAAGGCAGTCGCTTAACCAACTGAGCCACCCAGGCGCCCCTTCCCATGGCATTTAAATACCCTCCTGTACTTCCAGGTTCCTTCCTTGGCACCTTGCATCTCCCCCTAGAGCGGTGCTGCCCCCTAGAACATTCTGTGCTCCCTGTGCTATCATCCCCTATGGTAGCTGCTCGCACACCTGGCCGCTGGACCCTTGAACTGTGGCTGATGAGACTGAGGAGTAGAAGTTAACATTTTCTTTCACTTTATTTAAGTAGCATCGTGTAGCTAGTGGCTACCATATGGAACAGCACAACCTACAACCTGTCTCCTTCCCCAGCCCAGGTCGATGTCTGTCTAAGAGTTGTTCCATCCTGTCTCTCTTGCTTTCTTACTCCTGCGCTCTCGCCGTGTGGTCTCTGTCTCGGCGCAGTCACCATTGAGCTCTGAGCCATGAAGAACTGTGGATGTCTTAAATTCTAAATGGCATTTTGAGACGTTGTCTCACAAAGATGGGATTGGTCAGAGTCCCAGGATCTCCCCAGCAGAAGGGACCGTCTCGGCAGGTCTTGGCTAAAGAAAGAGGTGCACCTTGGGCTGAACTCAGGAGGTGTCCACATGTAGGACCTGGGACCAGGCTGGACGGGAGGCATATTAGCAAAGGGGGGGAGCACCCTGGAGCTCACTGTCAGAGATTGGAGGAAGAAAAGTATTTTCAGGCAGTGTTGCCACGACATCCTGCAGCGTGAGCAGGAAGGACAGAAGCAGGAGGTGCCCGGAGGCCTGGTCAGGACAACAGACTTGCGTCTTACCATTTTCCTTTATTTCTCACAAAACGTTGTGCTGGAGGTTGTGCAAAAGCCTGTTTGCTGCCCCTTCGAATTCCTCGTACGTCGCATTTCTTCTCCTGGCCCTTGCCGTTGGCGGCCATGTGGGTGGAATCTCGCGGACGGAAGTGGGCTCTGAAACCCTGGGGACTCCTGAGCTCGGAGTAGCTCCTGGCACTGGGTGGGTGAGGAAGAGGAGGGGACAGCCGGAGGGAGAAAGCTTTAGTAGGGGGTATACCCTTCCTTGCTGCTTGCCTGTCTTTTAATTTTGAGATTCTAAAGCAAAACACGCATACAGTTAGAGAAAACAAAATGGTCCAGAGAAGGACTCTTCCTAGGCCCAGTCCCCACTGACGTCTCTGGTACTTACCTCCTTACGTACAAATAATGTATTTCCCTGTACTTTTGTTTCTGGATGTTAGTTTTCCACACTGCCTGTTGACTTGGGCTTTAGAAGATGAGAGTTGGGCTCGCCGATGACCTCTCTTCTGCCCCTCCTCCCTGACGACTTGTGTCACTGTTTAGGTGCTCTAGGGGTTCCCTGGGTCAAATACAGCGTGCACTCTTGTTCCTCTTCTGTCCACTAGAGAAGGCGTCTCTCGTCCCCTCCCTCGGCAGCCGCCCTCCACCCTCGCCCCTCCTCCTCTAGCCGTGTCCAGCCGGCCCTCTGCTCCGCTGTGACCTCCCATCCTCAGGGTTGAGAACGGGTGCATCTGTCCCTAACCGCAGTCAGGTCTTCTTTGGCACCTGGCGGCCGAGCTGGAGACCTCGAGGCCGGGTTCCCGCAGTCCGGAACTTGCTGTTGGTTGCTGAGGTGCTTGGGCTGCCGGGATTATGCGTCCATTCGGGCCCAGCTGTCCCTTCTGCAGTTTGTTTTGTTCTTTTGTCCTACCTTCAGTTATTTCCGCACCGCGCTCTTCAGTGGGCCCCTTACCCCTCATGTCACTGAAAGCCCTTTCGTATCACTAATTTTTGACTCTTCGGGTTCAGATGTTACTTGTTAGGGTCCCGTCATCGTGGCGGAGCAGTTGGCCCCTCGATACCTCGTCTGTAGCCCCTTCCTCAGTCCTGACCACGCCGCCTTCCTCACCCGCCCGCCCGGCCCGTCCTCAGTCAGCCTTGGTGGTAGAGGCGTTATGATCCCCCTCAAGAATCCGGATCCCTTGGGTGATGCTCTGCCTCAGTTTGGTTCTGGCCCCTGTCTCCCTGGTTGAATTAGGCTCTGGGCAGAGCTAGTGGTTCAGAGAATTGTGCTTTCGACGTGCTTGTCGCTCACAAAGTTGCTTTTATGTCCTTGTGCACCTTATCCACCACCAGTCACACCGTGCTGTGGCCAGTGACCCCGCCCGCGGCTTAACGTGCACAGTAGAAAAGTGCCAGTCCCCGTGAATGCCTCCGGTTGGAGAAGGGCTCACAGTTCTGATTACGGCGGGTGGCCTGTTGACGAACATAAGTAGCAGGTGCTTGGGTTGTGGCCCCCCGAGCTCCCTGATGGTCTCTGAGCCTGCCTGGACCAGCTCTTCGGGTCCCAGTGGGTGTGGCAAGCAGCCTGCCGATGCCCCGAGCGCCCCGGCCCGGCAGCCCGCGCCCCGGCTACCCAGCCCACAAGGGGAAGTAGGACCCTGTGTCCCCGAAGCTGCTGGGATCGTTCCTGGCCTGCAGAAGGCTCGTTGTGTGTGCGTGCATGCGTTTCTCTTCGTGGGTGTGTCTTCTGTTTTCTGACTGCTGGGGCTTGCTCTCCCTTCTTGTGCTTCTTAGCTGTGCTTTGCAGGGCCATTGAACCCTGCAGTAGGAAACGAGAGCCAGAGTGTACAGTTTGGCTTCTGGAAGGGATCATCCTTGTTGTTTTTCAGAAAGGGCCCTAGGTTAACCCCGATTCTCCCCTGCACTGACTGGCCATACTAGCCAGTGCCCTGTGTCCTGTTAGCGTGAGGAGCAGGGTCCTGCAGAGACCTGGATTTTCTCACGTTGGATGATGACCAGCTGCACCACTCCCCAAGACCTTCCTGAAGAACCATCCTGTGTAGGTGTCACGAATAAGGAAGAATGAGTAAGAGGAGCTGGATTTAGGACCCCAGTTCTGTCTACCGGAACACTGCCCCCTCTTTTGGTCATTGATGCAGATGGTTAAAAAAAAGAAGTCTCTCCTGGGTGAACGCATGACTTTGGAGATTTTTATCTTTCTCTTCGTTACTTATCTTCCAAAACCAGAATGCATGATTAAACACACGCATTCCTTTTTACCAGGCGGTGAGAACTGTCATCCCCCAGCTCTGTTCTGGTCCCTTCCTCACTCATTCTCGTTCTGTCTCTGAGCTTGATGGTTGGCTTCTTTCAATTAAATATTATCACCCCACCTCAAGAAATTTAAAAACAAAATTTCATCCCAGCCTCTGTGAACTTGTCAGAAGATCCAGGGTGTGATGGGGGTCTTGGCAGTGTGCTGATGGGTCGATCGCCATCAGCCCCGCCCACCTGAGCTGAGCTGCACGAGAGCTTACAGACCCCTTGTTTGGCTCTTCCTTCAGCTTCCTCTTAGCTTCCACAGCCACTGTTTAGCTTCTTGTGGTCCACGCATCCTCGAAGCCATCCTAAGTCTTCTCTCTAGTCCTGTGTCCTTCGGGGCCCCCCCACCCTGTGCTTGCTGGGTGTCTTGTTTCTAGCTCGACTTAACCATTCTGGCCCTCGATCCTTCTCCTCTGTGATCCTCTCCCTCAGGCGGTTTGGTTATAGTCTGTTTTTCAAGTTGTCTATAAATTGACTAAAGAATCTCCACCAGTAGAAGGAAGTCAATCAAATGCCACATTTCCGTGCCTCTTTCCAGCAGCCGAGCTTGGACACAGAGGTGTCCAAGAGGTGCTTGGGGTCGATCTGCCGTGTGATACGGGCACACGGATTCAGGTGCCGCGTAAGGACTGCCTCCCTTGGCACTTCAGTTCCTTCCTCACCAATCGTGGTCCTCCACCACGTGACGGCCTCCTGTTTTTCTGATCAGCTGTTGGATCCCCAAACGAGAAGTCGTTCTACCTTTGTGCTCTGGAGACACCCCCGCGTTGGGGAGCGGACGGTGGCGCGGGCCACGCTGCCCCGAGCGGGAGGGCAGAGCGGCGGCCCGCCGAGGAGGCGCGGGCCCTGTGGTGGGGTGGTTCCGCCTCGGGGGGGCCGGCGGGAATGCTCAGCCTCCCCTTCTCTTGCTCTTCTCCTGCAGACCACTCCCAGAGCAGTAAGTCTGGTTGCTGGAGCAGCGGTGACGAGAAGCGAGGACCCGCACGCTCCGAGCACAACGCCAGTTCCGGTTCGAAGAGTCTCCTCCCGAAAGAGTCTCGGCTGGACGCCTTCTGGGACTAGGGACAAGTCACGACACAAGCCGCCCACGCCGTGGAGGAAAAAAAAACCAGACACCAGGGCAGTAGGGAGCAGCAAAGAAACGTGAGACTGGAGAGCGCCAGGCACGCAGACTTGGCCTTTGCCCTTGGCACACAGGGCAGCCCACACTACATAGCGGCCCGCGCTGGCATCGACTGCGGCCTGCTGGACCCACACGAAACCTACGCTTTAGGTGTAAATGATGTACAATTTGTGGATGTCCTTGAACCTAGAGTACCTTCCCCTTTTTATATTTGTATTGACTTTAACTTATAAAAAAAAAAAAAAAGAAAAAAACAGTTAGAAAAAAATAAACCCAGTAACGAAAAGAATGTTTGGACGCTGGAGGGGGGCTGGTTGGTCGGCCCCTTCTGTCACGGCGGCATGGAGCCCGGGCCCTGGGATCGCTGTGGCCCGCAGGCCTCATCCGTGCACGCCGCGGGGGGACGCGAGCCATCGGTTCTCGGGCGTCTTTACGCAGCACATCGGGACCAGGAGTTGTGGGCACATCCCGTGGAGCCATCGGCCCCTTTCAGATACTACGTTCCTATGTTATACAATGCAAGCTCTCTGGCCCGAAAGGCCACCTGGAGAAGCTAGTTTATTTTGTGTGGTTTCAGTGATGACTACTCCTAAAAGGGAAGAAAAAAGGCCCCTGTTTCCAGAAGACGGAAACAAGCCCCGCTCAGCTCCACCGCAGGAGAGGACAGAGGAAGCGTGAAGAGTCATAAGCTCTGAAACAAAGAGAAATCTTTTCTTTGCTTTGTGGTTCCTTTTAAACACACTCACACATGCTTGGTAAGCGATGCCGTGCTTCTTGGAAGCGAGCACTCAAAGGCAAGATGCACGCAGAGGACATTTGAGTCTGGGATGAAGCATGTATGTATTATTTATACGATGGAATTTTCATTTTAGCATGAAACAGAGGCAGTGTGAGAGGAAGCCAGACACCGGCCGCACTGTAGTACCATTTTGTATGTTGTGTAAAACAAAAAGCATTGAACAAAGCAAAAGGTGATGTATGTATATGAGAAAATTAATTGTACGATATCATTCCAGTACATTCTGTTGTACATTTTAGTCCTGTTTACTTTCTCTTCGTTGTTGATAAGAGGATGCGAACTGTGTACAGTTTCCAGCTAGTTACCCATATTAGAGAAGAACTACACAGAGAGAGTATTAGAAGAAAAAGAGAGAAAGAACATTTGTGAATTGCAGTTGTCAAAAAAAAAAAAAAATAGCCTAGCTGGCCTTATTTGTGAAGCATAATTGCTTTTAGCACATGGAAGTATTTTTTCACATTTTCTTTGTATAAAATTTGTATTAAACTTAAATATCTTTTTTGATGATGGTGTTTCTTTGTGACTGAGCCAGTGGACTCGCAAAGTATGCTCTTTTGGGTTCCGCCCCTCCCCTGCCCCCGGTTTTTTCAGATTCTTCACCTTTTTTTAATTAAACTGTTTTTGGAAAAATGGCTTGGTCGTCCTCAAATTTGCAGTTTTCCATTGGGTCGGGATGGCCGTGTCCGGTCTGCATGACCCAGCACAGGAGGTCAAGGACATCTTCACAGGTGGTGGGCACATGATAAATAGGGGCCCCCAGTGGGCGCCTTTTCTGGGAAGTCCGCTTCCTTGGAATTTATTGACAGGGACACACCAACCAGAAGGGAAATCCTGGTCAGTCTTTGCAAGACAGTGAGTGAGGGGAGAGGACAGTCTTCCCGTGGCTAGGGTGGGGGGCTGGGCAGCATGCGACCTCAGCGCGGCTCGGGTACGCCCTGGTCATCTAGCTTTCGTGGGTCACAAAGTATTTTAATTTTTTTTCAACCATTTAAAAATGTACATACTATGCTCAGCTCATGGGCCATATCAAAAGCAGGGTATGGGCTGGATTTGGCCCACAGGCCATTTGCTGACCACTGATGGGAAAGGAACAAGATGGGGATATTTTATTTTTTATTTTTATATTTATTTATTTTGGTGCCGAAACCCGGGAACGAACCAAAAATGGAGATTATTCAAGGGGTGAAGGTGGCTACCCTGGGATTATGCTGGGACTTCTCTCAGGAGGTGACATTTGACCTGAGACCTGAATGAAGAGCTGGCTGTGGGGACATGAAGTGTTGTGAGCATCCTAGACTGGGACCAGCAGGTACAAAGGCCCTGGGGTATTCACTCTGAGCTTGACATGGCTTGATGAGCTGCAGGGTGGCTGGTGTGGCTGAGAGGAGTGGAGGTGGAGAGGGCACCGGATGTCACAGGGTCAGTGGTCCCTGGCATTCACCTGGTGGGTGTGGGCCGCCCTAATGTGAGCCGCCAGATGCTCTTGTAGAAACAGGCCCAAAGAAGTAACTAGCTCAAGGCCACGGAGCTGGTGAAAGATTCTAATTGGACTGCTATTGAATGCTTTTTCCAGTAAATGGAACTTTTTTTTTTTAAAGATTTTATTTATTTGGCAGAGGGACACAGCTAGAGAGGGGACACAAGCAGGGGGAGTGGGAGAGGGAGAAGCACGCTCCCGGCTGAGCAGGGAGCCTGATGCGGGGCTCGATCCCAGGACCCTGGTATCATGACCTGAGCTGAAGGCAGACGTTTAACAACTGAGCCACCCAGGCGCCCCATGGACATTGTCATTTTTCGAGATAAAAATTTTTTCAGCTTCCTCATTGGGCATGTATGTGCACCTTGCCTTCTCATGTGAAGACCACAGGGGGGCGGGGGACACAGCCCCACTTTAGGGGACGAGGCTGAGGCTGTGAGCAGGACCGCGGTATGGCCCCCTGTTCTTCCAGCTCCAGCAAGCCAGCCCCTGTCTGGCCCCAGGGCCCTTGCACTTGCTGCGCCCTTGGCCTGGCACACACTTCTGTGGCTGGCATTTTACTCGGATTATCTTTCAGGTTTCACCTCTGAAGCAGCCACTTCCCTCCCCCCATTGTCCTCTGTCCCAGCCTCTTACTAGTTTTCATATCCTTGAGCAAAGTTAATACATATTTATGACTTCTCTTGTGTGTCGCACGCACAGGTGAGCTGTGTCAGGGGATGGGCGGGCTTGGAAGGACACTTGGCTCCTGGGTGGGGCCGTGTTTGAGCAGGGGCAGCCTTTGAGCTTTCCTCACCATGAGGTACCCCTGCACCCACGGGTCTCAGCTGCAGCCCCCTAGGGAAGGAGGCACCGGAGGAGGACGTGGCTTTCACAGTGGTAGAGAAAGTGGTGCTTTTTAAAAAAATGTTGAATTTTACTATATATTTGACTAGCTCCATGCCTCCCATTTGGAAAGACATGGGTGTGCTCCCAGCCCCCCTGGCTCTCCCAGGTCCCTCTCCTACGCACCCTTCAGTTCTGTGCATTTACAGACCTCCACGGGGAGGCAGTTTTCTCTCCTTCTGGAACATAACTGGCAGCATCTGACACACACCCTCCTGTCTTGTTTCCTTTTTTACTTATCCTGAGGCCTGGGTCATTTTTCCAGCGCCTCTTCGTTCCCCTGTGGGTCCGTGATCCACAGCCTCCAGTGGATGGGTCCTCAGTGTCCAACACTAGCCACGGGGTCCCGTGGGAGTCCTCCAAGGCTGCACCAGAGGGTCTGTGAGCAGCCAGACAAGAGGGGGAGCACTCAGAACTTCCAGACAGGGCTGTGGAGCCTTCCTCTCTTGCGCTAGTCCTGGTCGAGTATTTTCAGAGGCCCGATGAGTCTGAATTCGCAGTGGGGTCTGCCATGGTCCTTGCTACGTGTTAGGGATGGCCCGGCGGGGAGCAGGACCGGCTGCGGACGCCCGTAATGCGATCGGGCACTCTCGCCACCTGGTGGCCCTCACCTAGAACTGCAGCCCCCAGAGTCGGAGCTGGACCACCGGGGACAGAGAGGTGGGCCAAAGCCGTTCGTTCAGGTGACCGCTGTTTACTGAGCCCTCTGGACTAAGCACTGAGGACACAGCACTGAACAAAACAGGTGCGGCCTCTGCCCTCATCCATCTGACATTCCCCATGGGAAGCAATCAAACCTGCATATAATATAATCCTAGGTGGGACAGATAATGTTGAAGGTAAATAAGCACGCTGTGGAGGGGAGGGAGATGGTGTGCTTGGGGACGGCCTCTCCAAGGAGCTGGCTACTGAGCAGAAACCTGAAGGAAGGGCTAACCGAGCCTTGATGACCAGGGCATTGGTTGTTCATGCTGGCGGAACATTAGAAGCACCTGGTAAGGTTTTTTAAATTTTTTTTGTTTTATAAATAACAAACCGGTAAATGCTGAGACCCTCCCTGCTTTCCCCCCGAATAATGACATCCGACTCTCTTGGCTGGGATTTGGGCATCTGTCATTTAAAGTTTCTCAGGTGATCCTATTGGGCAGCCAGAGCCAAGAGCTGTTAACCTTGGCTGGAAGAATGTCCCAGGTAGAAGAACAAATGTAAAAAGGCCTGAGGCGGGGACCTGGCATCTTCCAGGAAGAGAAGGACCGGTGAGGCCAGAACGGAGGGATTCCAGGTGGGGGTGGGGCTGATGGGCTCCCAGAGGGAGAGAGGGAAAGAGGGAGAGAGGGAGGGAGAGGGGGTGGTTTGCACTATGTTCCAAAACGGATGGGAAGCCGAGTGGGTGGTTTTTTTTAAAACAGCTTTATTGAGATATAATTCACATACCATACGATCCACCCATTTGAAGTAATTCAATGATTTTTGGTATATTATTTTTAAAAAATTATAGTAAAATATATATAATGAAATTTGCCCTTTAAACCATTTTTAAGTATACAATTCAGTGGCATTAATCAGAGTTGTGTTTCGAACATAGAAATGTTTTCCAAACTTCAGCTTTCATATCCGGGCACATCAGGACATCCCCTACATTTTCTTTCATCCAGGGAAACAAAGGTCACCATATTCCTTCCAGCGTCCCTGCTGTGGCTCAGTCTGCATACTGAGCTCTGTGCTGAGGGTCTTCCTGTAATCTTTGGTCTTCATGATAACTGCACAGGGCAGGAGGAGGGAAGTGACTTGCCCAAGGTGACACAATAGGTTAGTGCCAGAGCCAGGATTCAAACTGGACCCCCGTGTCTGCGGCACCGCGGTCAGTTTACAAAACGCCTTCTGGGGCCCCTCTTTCCTTGACTCCCCTCCACTGTCCACAGGCTGGGTATTGTTCTGCTCTGTGCAGCTGGGAAACTGAGACTCGAGGCCTCCATGAATTTAAAGGGGGTCAGGGTTTTAGTTGCAAACAACACTCTAGGTAATCTGGCAGGAAAGGAATTTATTAAAGGATATTACGGGACTCACAGACCTCTGGGAAGGAGGGCCAGAGAGACCAGCGGGGAGAGCGCACAGCCACAAACAATGTCCCAGTTACATTGCAGGACCTTCCCGTCACTGCCACTGGGCCCAGACATTGCAACTCTTACCAATGACACTGGGCCTGTCCCACCTGCCTCCTTGCGAGATTGGATCCCACCCATCAGAATGCACTTTGCAGAATTCCATTGCTTTCACGTGTGGGTGGATCTGGCCTGAGCAAACCCAGGTTGTGCTGGGTGTATCGGATTGAGTCTAAATACCACTTGAGTGCATTTGATTGGCTAAATCTCCAGCCGGGAAACAGCTGATTGGTTAAATCTAGGTCATATGCCTACGTCTTAACTGCAAGGAAGGCTGGGAAGGTGGGATTCAGGATGCTTCGGCTGAAGACTCCCAAGGTAGGAAATTGCCCAAACAAAAGGCCTCGGGTTGACAGAAACATTGACGGCGCCCCCCGCAAAAGTGCCCAGAGTTCCTGCCGGCCAGGTCGGTTGTCGAGAGCAGAATTCACCCGGCCAGGGGAAGCGGAAGGGTGTAGTAAGCGAACTGGTCTGCGGTGCGGCTTGCCGCCGGTCGGCCGGGCTGGAACTACATTTCCCAGAATCCTTTCCCTTGAATGGTGCTGAGTTAGAATTGCCCCAAAGAGGGACTCGTGTGAGATTTTGAAGGCGGAAGGGAAGCGGCAGCCTCTTCTCTTGCGAGGTTCCTGTGGCTAGATTGGTGACCGTCGTGCGCTCAGCCCTTGCGGCCTCGGTGTTGCACGCGGGTCTTGTTTCGGAGCCCAGGACATGAGCGGCTGGCCCGGCCGCGGGCGCTTGGCTGCGGAGGCCACGGTTCCCCGTTGATTTCTCTTCTGGCGCCTCTCCGCACACTCACTTTGGTGGCTGGACGTGCCTCACGGCTTCTCAGATTGCCTCGTTGGTGACTCCAGGTGCCCTTTCAGACTTCCACTTCCCCAACCCCTCTGACCCGCGTAGAAGGCCAAAGTCCCATAAGAGGCCGCTTCCCTGATTGGGTCTGATAACGTGATGGGTGTTTAGAGAATCAGGAGGAGGGCTGAGGCAGCCACACGGCAGGGCCGCCGGCTGGGTGGGCAGTGCAGGGGGCGGGCGGCGGGCGCTGCTCGTTCAGGATCATGAAGCACCGCTGTTGATCTAGCTGCACCAGCTTCTCGGGCCTGACCCACGTCAGCTCTGCTCTCGTCTGCACCTGCCGGCCGGATGCCCCGTGTGCAGCCAGCTTTCCTCCCGACTTAACTCAGTACCAAATACGGGTCTCTTGTGAACGCAGCTGATTTGTGGGCCCTTCAGTGCTCCAGACCCCTGACTGTAAGGGAGCCTGGAGAAGAGTTTTCAGCTTTCCCGCCTCTCCATCCAGGAAGGTACAGCCGAAGGAGGGGCAATGGTTGAATGCTGAACAAGTCCTTTCTCACCCAGAGTTGTGGCTGGGGATCAAACCCTTGGCTTTGCCATCTGGCCCAAGGCTCCACCTGCCTAAGGCTCTCTTCAGGGCATGGTATTAATGGAAAACCGTTGCCTCCCTGGCCCAGGAGAGGGTCCAAGGCCAGGTCAGCTGGGCTCTAGACAGCTTGTTAAGACAATTGAGTACTGACCTCTGTTCGCTTTGGTGAGCTGCTGGAGAAGGCAACTTCATTTCTATAGCATCTTTTACATTCCAGGCAATTTATATGCACTGAATCCCAATCTGCATTTTGCAGCTGAAGATACCAGACCTAGAGAGGTCGAGGAAGCTGCCTGAGGTCACATAGCTAGTTAGGGGAAGAAACGACTCGAACCCCGTCTGATGACCCAAAAGAATGTCTGCTCTTAACCTTTATCTTTGTCATCATTAGAAAAGCTTTTGTATAAAAGCCACTTCCTTCCTTCCTCTGTTCCTTCCTACCCATTCTTGGCTGGGCAGTTTCAGGTGCTGGGGACACAGCTATGGACAAAGAGAGGTAGCTACAGCTTAGTGGTAAGATGAGAGTTGCCAACTCTGCTCCCAGGACCAGGTCAGGGGTGGGGGGGGGGGGGGACAAAAAAAATTTATTTTTTTTATATCAAACATGTTGGAATAGACTCCTGCCTCTATTTTCTTCTTGAAACCTGTAGTTCTCTTGGTTTAGTTTTTTTTTCCTTCCACTTTTGACAGAAAAATGTGTCTTCATTATGGAAAAAGCAGCTGCCCTGTGTGATGGTAAATGGTGTGTCAGGGAGGCGACAGGGCGTGGCGGGGACAGGGCAATTGGAGAGCTTGGAGCAGTGACAGCTGCAGAAGCTGCACAGTGGCCCCGGCTGATCGTGCACACCTGCAGGCCCAGTGTTGCCATATCCTCTGCTTTGTTTTTGGAGAAAAGTTGAAAGGGTGGATGTTGAGTTAAATCTCTCAAGTTTTAAATAGTTGGGTCAGTGTTTGAACACATAACGTGAAGAGCAGTGAAACGTCTTTCTGGGCCAGATCTGGACCGTAAGCCACCAGTTGGCAGCCTTGGGCCGAAGAGTAGTCATTTAGCAAGGATGCTGGGTTGGGGTCCAAGCTCGGCCACATTCCAGCTGCAAGGTCAGGGGCGGGCCACAACACCCCTCTGGGCCTCCATTTCCCCCTCTGTAAAATGGGGCTTGTGAACACCGCAGTTAATTGGATGATGAACGTACTATTTGCCGAACCTCGTTCTAAACTAGCATCTTTCTAACACTGAGTTGTGAGTGAAACTGTTTTAATGGATTGTGACCTGCCTCATTTAAAAGCACAATAGAGCAGGATGGAATAGAATAGGATGCATCATAGTAAGATGGGTAGGCATTGCTTTGTGAAGCCTATTTCAGACACAGACAATATCCGAACATTCGTATGTACATACACAGGTGCATGCTCTCCTCGGTTTGATGTAATCGGCACCTCTCACTGTGGAGTGCAGTCAGAAAAGTCTGGAAGCCACCATTCTAAGTGCTGGTCCTTTTGGCACTCATTCAGTGCTGTGAGCAATCCGTGAGGCTGGTTCTATTGTTACTACATGTTACAGCTGGAAAGTGAAGTTCGGAGGGGTGAAGTTCCCAGGGATAGTAACAGGAAGATCTGGGATTTAACCCAAGGCCCCAGGCCTGATCACCATGCGATGCTTCCTTTCCAGCAGGGGATGACATGAGCTAATGCGGGTGGAGGGCTTAGCACCGTGCCGGGGACATAGCAGGTGCTTAGTGTTAGAAGCTGGGCTTGTGTTTACCGCTTCTCATTCAGCCACACCAGGTGGCCAGCAGGATCCAAGGGCCGAGACAGAAGAGGCCCGGGACTCTGCCAACTCTGCTTACCCGTGGGGGGTGAGGGGGAGGGCGGGCAGTTTAGCAGCTACTCATTTTGGGCCGGATACTTCCTGCTGAATTTTATAAATCAGTATTTGGATGGAACCAGCTTATCTCCTTGGATGAACTTCAGGATGTAAAAATAAATCCGGACACTTTTTTCAAACCACACTAACTATGGTTGCACGCACATTATTAAACATTCGAGCGGCGCGGTCTGGCATTGCCCAGGGCTGTGCACGCCGATTGCTCGAGGTCGCTGGAGTGGGGGTCGGTTTGCCTTCCCGCAGAGACGCTGCTTTATGCCGGGGTCGCCACTGTGGCCACGGCAGGTGGATTTATCAACTCTTAGGTCTGAACACGTTGTCGACGGTGCTGCCATTTCACCGAAGCAACCCCTGAAGCGTGGGCATGGCCCGATGGCAGTGCTTTCTGAATCCTTTCAACGGCAGCCTGCGTCTTTTCCGGGCCCGACTTCGGGGGCAGCGGCCGGCGGCTCGGCCCCGCTGCGGGGTCGCACTGCCCTCTGGTGGTCACCGGCCGGCATAGCTCTGCCAGCGCGGAGCTGGCAGCAGCAGGGGCGGAAGGGCCGTGGGGAGCCTGGTCAGAGGTCAGGACGGTGAGGAATGTGGGTGGGGGCTGGGAAAGAAAGGCTGTGGGGGGGCCTGGAAACCTCTTCCATCTTGATCTGGGCGGTGGTTAGCCAAGTGTGAGCTTATGTCAAAATACATCAAGGTGCATACTTACTTGAGCTTTGTGCAGGAAACTGTATGTAGATTATAAAATGAAATGTAAACATCTTTAAGTTCATGGGGAATCCCAGTTGTTTTTGACTGGACACCCTACTTCCAAACCATTGTCCCCAGAGCAGCCAGAGTAATTTTTAAAAATGCCAATCAGGGGCGCCTGGGTGGCTCAGTCGGTTAAGCGACTGCCTTCGGCTCAGGTCATGATCCTGGAGTCCCGGGATCGAGTCCCGCATCGGGCTCCCTGCTCGGCAGGGAGTCTGCTTCTCCCTCTGACCCTCCCCCCTCTCGTGCTCTCTGTCTCTCATTCTCTCTCTCTCAAATAAATAAATAAAATCTTAAAAAAAAAATGCCAATCAGATCATGCCACTCTCCTGCTTAAAACCCTCAGGTGGGTCCTCAGTGGATTTAGAATAAAATCCAAACTCCAGTAAAATTCCAAATCTGTGACCAAAAGGATCCAACCACATCTGCCGCGGGGCCTTACCCTCTGACCCCATGACCTGTGACCTCGCTTCCAGTCTTCCCGGGTTTCCCTTCTTTCCCGCCAGCTTGAAAGCTTTGCCCACAAGTTCTGTACTTCCTTGTCTCCCCCCTGGAGTGCTTGCCCTGGATTTTCTCACCACCCGGGTCTGAGCTCAGGTGCCACCTGCTTGGAGGTGACCAGGCTGTCCACAGTGTCCCCACGCCGTTCCGATTACTCTGTGCCGCATCACCCCAAAGCTTCCTTCTGGACTCTAGCCAGTGTCTGAGAGGAGAGCAGTCCCCATCGTTGACCCAGCAATGCCACGCCGTATACTCTGAAAGTCACAATCTCAACCAACCAAAAAGACCGTCAGTGTTTACCCCTTGGACAAGAGGCTGCCTTTTGGACAGATCCCGTGATCTCTTTCAAAAGGATGTTCTTAGGCTCCCCCCCCCTTTTCTTAAGTAGGCTCTATACCAAGAGTGGAGTCCAGTGTGGGGCTCGAACTCACAACCCTGAGATCAAGACCGGAGCTGAGCCCGAGAGTCAGGCACTTGGCCTTCTGAGCCACCCCGGTGCCCCTCAGGCCAGCTTTTTGAAATTGGCTGACTTAGGCCTCCAAGATCCACCTTCTCCTCCCTGCTGAGGGTCCCACAGCCGCTGTTCTGCCCTCCAGGTGGTTCTTGGAAGGTTGTGGACCTAGGTTGTGGCTCAAGCCTGTGCGCAGGGAGTGCTCAGGGTCGGGGGCGTGTGGGCTGTGTCCTGCTTGTGGCCACTGGCACTCTGCTGTTCGCCCTGAAGGACAGGCGATGAGTGGGAAAGTCTGCGTCCCACGGTTAATTCGCCGGCTTGTGTCGCCTCCTCTCTTCAGCAAAGCTCGCTCCGCGGGGGTCGGGACTGCCTCGGTCTGTTTCCTCGTCCGCACCCACAGGCCCAGTAAATGGTAGATCCTGGCTTCCCCTGGCAGAATGGATGAACGGCTAGCACAGCTGCTCTGAAATGGGATGGGGCTTTATCAGGCGTCCCCGGCTCCGACCATGGAGACCACCACCGCCCCACTTTTGGCAGAGACCAGGCTTCCTGGGACGGGCAAGAAGGAGGCTGCCTGATTCACAGACCAGCTTTCCCCAGCCTCACACTGGCACCCTGAGTCCCACAGGAAAGGGCTAGTGTTGCCGCTTGGGAAACTGACTAGAAACAAGCGACTGGCTATGACAGAGAAGTCTCTAGAACTGAGGATCTGATCTTCAAGATCAGTAATCTAATCACAGCATTCAATATATAAGTAAGGCACTCTCCCACTTACCCATATGTCTGATGGCTCCAGTGGGTCACTGTTTTTATTTTCTTATATCTTCTTCCAAAGCTGCTTTTCGCAGATATGATCCTACAGGTTTTACGTTTTTCTCCATTTTATTTATTTATTTTTTTATTGTTTAAAGATTTTATTTATTTGACAGAGAGGCAGCGAGAGAGGGAACACAAGCAGAGGGAGTGGGAGAGGGAGAAGCAGGCCTCCCGCAGAGCAGAGAGCCCGATGTGGGGCTCGATCCCGGGACTCCAGGATCATGACCTGAGCCGAAGGCAGTTGCTTAACCAACAGAGCCACCCAGGCGCCCCTTGACCATCTTTTTATAAGTTTAAGAAGCAGTTTTATTTTGTAAAAGATTTTATTTTACACCCATTGTGGGGCCTGAACTCTCAACCCTGAGATATGGAGAGTTGCATGTTTTACCAACTGAGCCAGCCGGTGCCCCAAGAAGCAGTTTTATTTTATTTTTTGAAAAAAATGTAGGGGTGGCTGGCTGGCTCAGTCAGTGAAGCTTGTGACTCTTGATCTCAGGGCTGTGGATTGGAGCCCTGTATTGGATGGAGAGATTACTTAAACTTTTTTTAAAGATTTTATTTATTTGTCAGAGAGCGTGTACAAGCAGAGGGAGAAGCAGGCCCCTTGCCGAGCAAGGAACCTGAATAGTGACTCGATCTCAGGGCCCTGGGATCATGACCTGAGCCGAAGGCAGATGCTTAACCAACTGAGCCACCCTAAAAAATAAAATCTTTAAAAAAAAAAAAAAAAAAAAAAAAGTAAAATGTCTTTTACAGCCTTCAGGCATTTTATTTTATTTTATTATTTTATTTTTTTTTTAAGATTTTATTTATTTATTCACGAGAGAGAGAGAGAGAGAGAGAGAGAGAAGCAGAGGGAGAAACAGGCTCCCAAGGAGCAGGGAGCCCGATGCGGGACTCGATCCCAGGACCCTGGGATCATGACCTGAGCCAAAGGCAGACGCTTAACCATCTGAGCCACCCAGGCGCCCCCTTCAGGCATTTTATTAAAAAAATTTTCTAGAGATCCTATTTTAAGTAATCTCTCCAATGTGGGGCTTGAACCCACAACCCCAAGATCAAGAGTCTCATGATGCTCCCCTGACTGAGCCAGCCAGGCACCCCTAGCCTTCAAGCATTTTATTTATAAATATATATATATTTAAGATTTATTTATTTGAGAGCAAGAGAGAGACAGCGTGCACGAGCAGGAGGGGCAGAGGGAGAGGAAGACAGAATCCAAAGCAGACTCTGTGCTCAGCATGGAGCCTGATGCGGGGCTCGATATCATGACCCTGAGATCACAACCTGAGCTGAAACCAAGAGTGAGACACTTAACCAACTGCACCACCCAGGTGTGCCCCCCCACCCCCCCGAGGCATTTTAAAAGATTTGGTTGGTTGTTACTGGTTTCTAAGAGCTCTTTATATATTAGGGGGATTAAATCTTGCTCTTGTCACATTTAATTTTTTTTAAAGATTTTATTTGTTTATTTGAGAGACAGAGCACGAGCAGGGGGAGGTGCAAAGGGAGAGGGGAAGCAGATTCCCCACTGAGCGGGGGGCCTGATGTGGGACTGGATCCCAGAACCCCGGGATCGTGACCTGAGCCGAAGGCAGACACTTAACTGAGCCACCTGGGCGCCCCTGCCGGTGCATTTTAGATACTTGATTAATATCTGATGAAAAATACCCAGCTCCAGTTGTCGGTAATACGAATGTTTGATTTCCTGAGTAGATATCTGAGCCTGTGAGATATACTACTCCTACTAATAACACTATTTATTACGTGCTATATAAGCTTTTGGTTGCAAATAACTATGGAAGAACCAACTCAAAATATTTGAACCATAAGGACATTTGTTAACTCACATAATAAATTTAACCTATTTTTCCAAAACAGTTATCCTTTTAAGAATTAATGCTTTATCAATAGAGATCTTCTACTCTAAGTATGTGGACTATTGCCTATAAATGAAACCAAACTGAAAAGTCCAAAGATGGAGAGAAAGAGACTGAATTTAAAAATTTAAAGCCATATCTTGAATTCTGCATTTGGGATGGGGATGTCTGAGGTCACACATCCCTAAACTTTTCAGTTAAGTAAGCCAAAGAATTCTGGTTTTGTTTTGTTTTGTTTTGTTTAAGCCACTTTGTGGTGTCCCTGTCCTTTGCAATGGAAAGAAATTCCAATGGTGGCTGATTTCTAAAGCGCTTGGACAGGCATATACCTTCAGCCCCAGAGGTTGACCCGAGGACTTCGTTGTGTCTCTGTCCTTTGGCTGGGCTGGTCAGGAAGTTCTCAAGTCATGCTCAGACTTCTGGGAGGCTAAGGGCTTTTGTTTGTGAGTGCTGAATACTCCAGTTACTCTACTTCTAAGATTGTTCTCAAGAGCTGCAAGATACTGCTGGGGGAACAGTGAAGATGAAGCAGCCTGGGGCCAGTGAATCTTAGCTATCCACCACCCATCTATCCATCATCTATTCCTTCATCCCTCCACCCACCCACCACCATAACCCATCTGCCATCCGTCCTGTCCATCCATCGATCCATCCATCGATCCATCCATCCATCCTTCAGCCTTCATTAAGTGCCATATCTGCGTCAGACTGTTATGGGTACTGAGTATACAGAATGAGGAAGACACTATCCTTGACCACTGGGAGCTCTGCGTCCTCTAGAATTCAGGCTAAAACACTTACAGACTGTGGACTACTAGCTTCCCTCAGAACCAGCACTGGACATTTAGTCCTCACAAGAGAAAAGTCGTTGACCACCTGGGTAGCTAATTTCAGGACTAGGGGGCAGGTCTGTTTCACCCAAACCTCCTCTGTGTGGATGGCTGAAAATCTGTTAGTACCTCTAATGGAAGCCTCAAGAGTGGTCATAAAGCAGGGACACCCTACCCCACTTCAAAATGTAAACGTGGTTTTATTTAATGCCTTTTATCTGTCACAAAGTACCGCTGCCTCCCCAGGGTCCCCTCTTCCTAGAAAACAAGATGGCAGCATAAGGCACGTGCACTGTCCACATGACGTCAGGTTAGGTCCTTAAAAACAAAAGTAAGCAACAGTCTTCCCATCAGCCCCGAATCGCCTCCCTCACCAATTGTTCAGAGAATGATTGTCCCCCCAGAGCACAACTTGGAGCAGAGAGTGCTTAAATGAGAACCGCACCACCCCACATGCCAGGTTAGAAAACCAAACCAAACCAACGACTAAGAAAACCAACAACACAGGTACGAGAGCATAATACCGGAGTAATGAGATTAGTCCATAAATTAAAAAGGAAAAAAAAAAAAAAAAAAACCCCAAAAACAGACAAACCCAAGCCTGTCCCCTCCTCATCACCAGCCCCCCCCCCAAATCAGCAATTCTTCGCTTTTGTTCTGTTGAGTCTTGTGGAAAAGCCTGGACTCCGAGCCAGCCCTTTTCTCCAAAGTTAAATATTCCCCAAAGCCACGGGGGGGTACGCTGCGTCTCAGGACCCGCGCTTGGACTAAAAGGACAGCCGCTGAGATGGTCGCCAGGCACGTCCTCTCGGCCGCAGGGACCCTGCCCGGCGTCCAGCATCTGGCGGGCAGGCGGGGAAGGCGAGAGCCTGGGAGGGGGTGGGAGGCGCCCGCGACGGCAGGTGGCGAGGCCGTGGCTTCTGCTATAAATACTCGAGCTCCAGCGCGTGCCTCAGCGCCTCCAGGTCGGCGTGGCAGGATATCCGCCAGAAAGGCATGTTGTGCTGGAACACAGAAGAGCAGCCGCGCGGTTAGGGCCCCGTCCCCCGCAGCCCCCCCCCCCCCCCGGGTCAGAGCCCGATGCCAAGGCCACCCGAGGCGGCGTGGCCTGTGGGCGTCTCCCGAACCACAGGGGCAGACCCCCCGCCCCCCGAGGGTCCATTCCCTCGGAGCCCGGGCTGCCCGGCTCATCCCGAGCAGCCTGGCAGACGGTCTGACCCTCCCGCCATCTCTGGGAAGGTCCTAGGTCCTTAACCAAAAAATTTTTTTTTTTTAAGATTTTATTTATTTATTTGAGAGAGAGAGAATGAGAGACAGCATGAGAGGGAGGAGGGTCAGAGGGAGAAGCAGGCTCCCTGCCGAGCAGGGAGCCCGATGCGGGACTCGATCCCGGGACTCCAGGACCATGACCTGAGCCGAAGGCAGTCGCTTAACCAACTGAGCCACCCAGGCGCCCACGGTCCTAGGTCCTATAGGTGGCGCGCTGACCCGGCCTGAAAGCAGGCAGTGAGAAGGCCGTGCCTTCTGAAAGAGTTGTCCTCGGTCCTGCTACCTCGAGGACAAAGTCTCAGCCAGGGGCTCGTGTGCCTCGCACCCCTCCCTAACGTTTGCTCATCGCCAAACGAACAGACGGAGCCGCTCCCAGCCAGGGTCCGGCCGGCCGGCCTCGGCAGACGGGACGACGTCAGTGTTCTCGCCTGTGAAATGGGCAGCCGATTTGCCGCATGCGCTGTTGCGGCTCTTGCGGGCGCCCGGCCCGTCCACTCGGGGTGGCTGTTACGATTACGTCTAGGCGCACGAGGGCGCAAGGGCGAGGGACACGGTCGTGCGGGGCGCGTGTGCGCAGGGCCGGGGGTGGGGAGAGGCTGGCTAGCGAGTTCCTCGGTGTCACGATGCAGAGTTTGGATCTCACGGCGTCAGCCTGTGACACCCGGTGTCTTAAACAGTAGTCTCTTAAAGCTGCCGTTCCGGAGCCAGCCCCTGTGCTGGTGCTGTGTGCTTCCTAGCTCACCGAACTGCCCAGAGAAGCACGAGCACCTTTTTCAAGTGGGCATGAGAGCGAGAAAGAAGAGAACTGATTCAGCCGAAGTTAAACTGCCGGCAAGCCAGCACGAACTGCCCTCACGGTCACGGTCACCACACGGTCATTAACATTCGGCGAGAGTGCATGTTCTGTGCCACACACATGACCTTGTTTAACCGGGTCACTAATGCTCAGGGAGGCACTCTTACTTCACAGATGACACTGAGCCACGGAGAGGTCATGTCAGGCTCCAGAGAAGAAAGCTGGCTGCACTTTTATCACTGGAAGATTTAGTCATTGGCTCAAGTTGCCTGCCCAGTACCACTCTCTCCTTTCTTGCTTCCAGAACTCAGAATTTGGCAGCACTGTGCCCAGACCTAGGGGATGAGCTATGATCGTCTAAGCAAGCTGTGACAACCCCAGCCCTGTTTGCCAGGGATTTGTCCTGTATCTTTTTTTAAAAGATTTTATTTATTTGGAGAGAGAGAGATGAGTGGGGGACAGAGGCAGAGGGAGAGGGAGAAGTAGACTCCTCACTGAGCAGGGAGCCCATTGCGGGGCTTGATCCCAGGACCCTGAGATCATGGCCTGAGCTGAAGGCAGACGCTTAACTGACTGAGCCACCCAGGCGCCCAGGTCTTGTGTTCCTCTTGACTTGGGACCCACTGAAGCCCATGAGGAAGGTGGTAAGGGGCTTCTGGGAAAGGTTTTCCTCCAGGATTAGAGGGAGGCACCTGAGGAGAGAACTCCTTCCTCCTTACTTTCCCTTCCTATTTGGATGCTGTCATGTTAGTATGTGATGCCTGGAGTTGTGGCAGCCATTTTGAGATCACGAGGCAACAAATAAGAAAATAAAACCCAAAGATGGTTAGAAAGGTAGAGCGAAATGACAGAAAGGGATGCTTGGTGAATTTCTGACCCATGGCAACAACCTAGGGCACAACTGTTACTAATCTTATAAGGTGAGCAAGTGTTTAACACCATTACATAGGCTTTCTGCTATCTGCAGCTAAAAGATACTGAGCCTCCACAGGACAGTCATTGGCCTTAAATTATTTACTAAGTGAACAGATGGTGCTTGATGAACATTTGGATGCCTGGAGTTCTGCCCTGTGAGGTTCCATGTCCACTGGCTAGAAATTATACAGGCATCCTTTTGGTTCCTGGAACACATCAGATTATTTCCTGCCTCTGCCATCTCTTTATATATCATTGTTTATCTTTACCTTCCTGGTCTGCGGTAGGCAGAATAATAGCCCCCAAAGATGTCCAACTGATCCCTAGAACCTGTGAATAAAGGGATTTTGTGGGCGTGATTAAGTGAAGGATCTTGAGATGGGGAGATGATTCAGAGGGCAGGGACTGTGTCTGATGGTCCACTGCCGTGCGCTCTGCGGGGCCTCCTGCTCAGCTGACGCGCACACACAGGGTCCCCACTGGAGTCACAGAGAAGAAATCCATGGGCACGAAATGAACAAGGTGGTTTTGTGTTGGGGTGAGCACTATGAAGGAAACAGAATGGGGAGGCAGGGCCGAAAGCAGCTGGGGGAGGGTGTCTATTCTGATAGCTGGGGTCAGGGAAGGCCTCTCTAGGGGGTGACAGTTAAGCAGCCTGCAGAGGGCAAGTAGGAGGTGCAAATCTGTGGGGGGAGGTAGTTAAGCAAAAGACAAAACAAGTGCAAAGGCCCTGAAGACAGTTCGAGCTTGGAATGTCACGTTCACTGCTGCATAGCATGGCTCCTGGCACACAGCAGGTGCTCAAGAAACACACAGGGAAGGAATGAAGAGGAAGGGAGAGGGGACAAGAAGGAAGGCGGGCTTCTCAAAGTTCTCAGCGAACACCTCTTTTTCTCTCTTGCTCAAAGGAAGCAGCGTACTATCCATCATGGGTAACGGACGCTATTTCTTTAATGCGTTCCAGCTCTCCCTGCCCCCCCCCCCCCCCCCCCCCCCCCCCCCCCCCCCCCCCCCC
>NW_023270374.1:36799475-36928880 GCF_011800145.1 Mirounga leonina | reverse complement strand
AACACTGTCAGCCCCAACAGTCCAAGCCCCTTGTCCTGTCGCCGTATTTCACGCTGCTCAGGTGTCCGGCACCCTGTGCTAATGACTCCCATCTGTCAGGCCGGGGGAGCGGCTGGTGCATAGCGTTCCTCGCTAATGTGCTGGGGCTGCTCTTCAGTCGCAGAGGTTTTTAGGGGAGCCCAGTGGATGGGGGTGTGCGCCCCCGGTCTTCCTTGGTAGAAGGCCCCAGCTCAGGGGTGAGGACAGAGTGTTTGAAACTCCTAGGTCCACTTCCTTCCTGCTCGGCGAGTAAAACACACCTCCGTTTGCCTGTACCAGCTGTGTGACCTGAGGTATATTACTTAACCTCTCTGAGTCTCAAATACAGCCTCCGTAAAATGAAGCAAATGACACCCCCTCTGCAGGGGGGTTGGAGGATTCAGTGACACGAGGATGCCAGTAATCAAGAGGAGGGGTACGGGGATGCGGTTCGGTCAGGCCCCCTGGGTGCCAGTGACAGCCCTGCCCCAGGCCAGCTGTGATGGAGACTGCCAGCCCCCCCCGCCCAAGCAGCCCCCGTTTTTCTTAGCTGGGTATGTGGTGGCTCAGAAGGGCGACATCTGCGAGCTAGAGCCGCGCAGGGTGTGACCACGTGACCCAGGTCTGGCTGCTGGGGTGTGAGCAGCAGTGCCATCCACCCGTGTCCCCTGGGCCCTTAAAGCGATGGGGCAGCCTCCCCCTTTCCCTTGCCAGGGGCCGCCGTGCAGACAGCTGGGGGGGGGGGGCGGTGGCGAGAGAGCAGCCCCCGGCCGGCAGAGCAACAAGATGGAGGGGGCCTGGGTCCCCGGGGCTGATGCAGCCGGGCCTGAAGCTCACGGTGTCTTGCACGAGAGAGGCCGCGTGCTCTGCTATCCTAACGGCTGTCGCGCGTCTCTGGCCACCCCAACCCTTCTGCACAGAACCTGGCTGGCACTGGCCCAGTGAGACCCTCCCACCCCGCTCCTGCTGGAGATCACTCTCTCCACCCCTCTGCCAGTCTCAGTCACATGCGTCTCCCATGGGCTCTGAGCCAACGAGTGATTTGGATGAGCTTTCACCTCCTGTGCAGATCAGCATTCATCTCTTCTTCCTCCACTGGTTCTGAATTTCTAACGGTCATGTTCTCCCACTGTCCTGGGAGTGATACCAGAGGCTCGGGTGGTGGGGCACGCCCTCGGCAAGGTCCCTCCACTCAGCCCCAAGCGCGCCTGCGCGGCGGCTGGTCCAGCTTAGGGGGGCGCCACCTGCTGAAGGCCACACAGCCCAAAGGGCAGAGCTAGGATTTAGGGTAAAATGTGTGCCCCTGGCCGCATTGTTCTGTGGGAGCAGGGCTGGCGGTAGGGTGAGGCCAGGGAGGTGCCTGGTCCGGTACGGAAGGCGAGCCCAGACTAGCTGTTCTCAAAGGAGGAAAAGACTGCCCCCCTAGGGGTCACTGTGGAAATTTCTAGAGCTGTGAATTTCGACTTCTAATGATTTGGGGGCAGTGCCGGTGGGGTCCTGCCTCATCTCATGCACCTGGGACCTGACTGGTTTTCGAGCGTCCTGTCAGATAGTCCAGTTAAGTACAAACCTGTACGGAGTAATCTGAGCCTGGACTCTTAACACTGTCCCTGTTACACAGAAATCAAATCTTGTCCATGCTTTTAATAAAACCTGCATTTCCAGGAGTGCGACTACTGTGTATAGCAATGGAAGTCTGTGTCTTGTTTTACTCAGGATCTCTCTAGGAGCTGCTTAGCAGTCTGCAGAAATCAGCCGCAGCCCCTCACCTGGCTCCCGAATGGCCGAGACCGCGCACCTGTGTCCCTGTGTTTGCCGGGTCACAGCCATGGCTTGCGTGGGTACAAGCCCTGGGATTTTGTGCCTGAACATTTAGGTGTGGAAGCGCAGGTTACTGTGAGTGTAAATAACTTTCCCTTTATTCTTCAGTAACACCATGAGATCTTGACCTTTCAGCCACTATGGTAATAGTGTCCAGGACCATTAGTATTTCATTTCAGGAGAGTAAAGGGGTCACTTCCAAACATTTCCTATGCTGCCCTGACAAACTCCAGCGGCAAGAAGGTGGGAACAGGTCAGCGGCCGCTCCACCGAGGTCCCTGTCCCTGTCTGGGCGAGGGCCAGAGGGCCGGTGAGGGGGCAGGGGCCGCAGGCCTACGCTGCTTCTCCAGTCCAACCGTGCTTGAAGCTGAGCTTCATTTTGATCGCTAGAACTCAGCTTGGTGGGGGGGGGCCCTAGAGGTCCTGGCAGTGGCTCGTCTCATCACACAGACCATGCTCCTGAGCTGGCACGGTGCTTCTGGGACACCAGTAATCTGTGGTAATTCCTGTGATCGTGCCATTGCCTTGGCCAGTCCTTGTGTATCACCTCTATTACATTTACTTAATATTTTTCTCGCTGAATCAATTCATTTTTAAAGTTAAATATGCTTTAGAAAGAAGTGCTCAGCTTCCTCCTAGGCCTCCCCTCCTGGGCACTCTCCACTGCCTGGCCCACCACTGTGGCCATGCTGGCTCCCTGCGGGAAGCTCCAGCCTGCAGACCTTGGAATCTCTTGGTTCCTCTCTGGGACTGCCTTCCCTCTGACATCTACTTGGCTCACTGCCTCTCCTCCTCCTCTCTTTGCTCAGATGTCACCAGGCAGCGAGGCTTGCCTTGACCACTGTGCACGCTGGCAGCCGGCCCCACCCCCACAGTCCCATCTGTCCCCAGTCCCTGCTTTATTTTTCTCCAAAGCTCTGGTCACCACCTCCTGTAACACATGTTACACTCCTGTGTCTCCTGCCTGCCCCAGGCTGGAGCTGAGTGAGGGCGAGAGCCTGTCCCTTCTGCTCACAGCAGGCCCCCCAGCGCCTGCCACAGTCACGGGCATGCAGTAGATGTGCAGCTGACGGAGCTCACCCACTAGGCGCAGTGTTCGCGCCTAAGACCCGGTCGTCGAGGCCCCGAACAGAGTAGGGACAGTGGGGGGAGGGAGCTGCAGGCAGGCCTGGGTCACTGGAAGACCAGAGTGGTACCTGATCAGGGAATTCTTCCCTCTGAAGCTTGCTGGAGCCTGGGGGAGGGGAAGGGGAGGAACCTTGCAGGGGGCAAGGCCTTCTAGCTCCGCCCCCAGGGCCTTCTCCTGGGACCCTCTTTTTCAGGCTTTGTCCGCTGAGACTCTAAACATTTCTGCATTTCCCTGGAATCTGTTGCTGGGGAGGGAAGGGGGAAACCAGGTCCTCCCGATTAAGCTCTGTGACATTAACAGTCCACTTCCCAGGCCTCTGGGTGGGGGGGTGGCAGGCTCTCTGGGATGCTGTTGACAGGTCCAGACCCAGGACTTGGGCAGCTGTTCCTTTTCCAAGAGCAGAGCTGCTGCCACCAGAACCCCCTGCCTCTCTCCTCATGGGCCCAAGATCACAAATGCAGGATTTTCTTTCTCATTAGCTTAATGCTGTCTTTATTAACTGGGAAGGGTTCCTGGAACATATGATCAGTAAGTATGGAATAAAGCACGCACACGTGCACCAGCCCCCCACCAGCCTGCCTGAGAGGGTGTCTCTGGGCTCCCGAGCGGTTGTCCTAGAAAAAATCCAGGGCTATGAGGGGCGGCAGCCAAAGGCACCGAGGGGGATTTGCAGAAGGAAATTACTCAGGATGCTTCTGCGATTGCAAATGGGGAGGGACCGGGGAGGTAAGAGCCTGGGAAGGAGGGGACCCAGCCAGCGCCGGGGTGGGGGGCGGTGGGGGAAATCCTCGTAAAGAGCCCAGGAAACCCACGAGCCTGTCTCAAGAGGAGAAGCAGAGTCTGAGAGGTGGACAGAGTACCTTCTTTGCCCCCTGCTCCTCTTCCACGCCGTCACCGATCACGATGTAGACGGCTTTTCTGCCGAATCGCTGCATTATCCTCTCGAAACAGCTCTCCTTCCCTGCACACGCAAGAACGGGGGAAAGAAAAGACGCCTGCTGAGCACCCAGGATTGCGGGGACTCCTAACCTGAACCAAGTGCTTGCTGGGAGCAGCCCCCTCCTGAGGGCCAAGCACTGATCAGCTTGTCCTCAAGCAGTGTGCGCACTGTCACCATCCCCACATGAGTGGTGACAGCGTGGGGGCGCAGAGGGGCTCAATGGCTTGCTCAGAGTGACACAGAAGACAGAGTGCAGAGGCTTGAAGCAGGCTCCGGAGTCGACACGGCTGGCTGGGGCAGGGGCGCCAGACCCACTTCACAGCGGAGGACACCAGGCAGCACGATTTAGGAGGCAGAGGTGCCAGGATTCACACGTCCACAGGTGGCAGCCTGGTGACAGACTGGACCCTCAGGTTGACTCCCCTGCCCAGTTTTTTTCTTGCTACCCGTTGGTGACCACCCCTTCATATCTGCCTCCTTCCCAGGCGTGCAGACAGCTGTATAAATCCAGACCCACTGGATTCAGATCTTCGCTCATCCCAACGGTGTCAGTGAGTGTAGTAACAAGAAGGAAAACAGCAGTGCTAAAAACAGCAGTCCCTCTCTGACTTTACGGTCTGCTAGGTGCTCTCAGTGCTTCGCCCACATCAGGATTTCTCAGCTTTGGTGTTACTGGCACGTGGGGCAGGATGAGGCTTTGCTGAGGGGGCTGCCCTGTTCGTGGGGGATGTTTGGGGGCGTCCCTGGTCTCCACCCAGGAGATGCCTGGAGCACCTCCTCCAGTTGAAAAAACACTGTCTCCAGATGTTGCCAGATATCTCCTGGGAGGCAAAATGCTTCCCCACTCTGTTGGGGAACACTGACTTAGGTTATTCATTTACTGTCGCCACGGCAATCCTTATGAAATTGCAATTAATAGAATTCCCATTTTAGAGATAAACCGAGGCTGGGGGAGGGCCCCGAAGAGAAGCAGAGGAAGAGTATCAACAGTAGTTACAATAACACAGCTCTGGGGATTCTGATCATCCATTTTGACAGACTGAGAAGCTGAGGCACAGAGAGGTCACTTGCCTGGGGCACCAGGCTAGCAGGTGCAGAGTCGGGATTCAAACCTAGGCTGCCCAAGTTGCTTGAGCTCTGAGCCACTCTGTTCTGCTGCTCTAGGCAGGACTCAGCCCTGCTGGGAGCAGCGGCGGGTCAGAGCTGTGAATCGTAACTGTCTTTGGAGGCAGAACTACGTTACACTTTGCAAGGCCTTTCACTACAGCAGGTGGGGTCTACCCCCCACCCCACTAACATTGGGTTGACCGTGTGACTGGCTTTGACCACTCCTGGAATGCTAGGGACCTGCCACGGGAAGTGTGTGTGAGTGGCGTGGCTTGGCTCCCTTTACTTCTGCCATCTGTCAGAAGAAGAATGTGCCCAATGGCCGCAGTGAGTGATGGTCCCACGGTGAGAGGACATATAGAACAGAGCAGAACCTGGAGGAGATCCCAGCGGAGTCACCGCCAATTCCCCAGACACGTGAGTGAGAAACACCGTAAGCCACTGAGGTGTGTTATGCAGCCTTATCGGAGTAGAAACCTGACCATTGAAAAAAAATGCTTTTTAAGTTAAAACGGGGAGCTGGAGGCCAAATTTCTATGCAGTCTCCAACTCTGATAACCCTCAGTGTGTTGACCTTCAGGCTCCCCAAGTGGGAAGGAAGTCGCTCTAACATGTCCCTGATGGCATTTGATTCCTCTTACATAGAAACAGAATTAATGGGCTGAATGGAAATTCTAGATGTGCCTGGGTTATGGATGCCTTTCTTGCAAAATCTACAGAAAAAAAGTGCTGTTAAATGAAACTTTGCTTTAAAACTTTTATCACAGGACCGAATGGAGTTTTTCATGTGTTCATGTTCATTGTGAGTTTTCCATACTCCAATGGAAACAGCCAGCCTTTGTTCATGAGTCAGGTCTTGAGACATGCCCTCCTGGACCAGAGTTTCTCAAACATTCCAGAACTACCTTCACCATTGTGACCAAATCTGGGAGCTCCTGTTATGTAATCTTAAAAAAAAAAAAAATCAACTCTCACTTCTATTTTTACTGAAATGAATTCATTTAAATACAGAATAAAATCACTGTATTAAAAAGCACACCAGGGGCGCCTGGGTGGCTCAGTCGTTAAGCGTCTGCCTTCGGCTCAGGTCGTGATCACAGGGTCCTGGGATCGAGCCCCGCATCGGGCTCTCTGTTCAGCAGGGAGCCTGCTTCTCCCTCTCCCTCTGCCTGCTGCTCCCCCTGCTTGTGCTCTCTCTATCTCTCTGTCAAATAAATAAAATCTTTAAAAAAAAAAAAAAAAAAGCACACCAGGGCGCCTGGGTGGCTCAGTTGGTTGAGCGACTGCCTTCGGCTCGGGTCATGATCCTGGAATCCCGGGATCAAGTCCCGCATCGGGCTCCTTGCTTGGCGAGGAATCTGCTTCTCCCTCTGACCCTACCCCCCCATGCTCGCTCTCTCTTTCTCTCTCTCTCAAATAAAATCTTTAAAAAATAAAATAAAATAAAAAGCACACCAGATCAGGAGCCCAGGATGGCGGAGGAGTAGGAGACCTGGATTTTGTCTGGTCCCAGGAATTCAGCTGGATAGGGATCAAACCATTCTGAACACCTACGAACTCAACAGGAGATCGAAGAAAAGAATAGCAGCAACTCTCTGAACAGAAAAGCGACCATTCTCTGGAAGGTAGGACGTGCGGAGAAGGGAATCTGAGGCGATATTCGGGAGGATAGACGGCAGGGGAGGGGCCTCCATCAGCCGCTTCTGCCAGTGATAGAGCCGCGGAGCACAACATTGGAACTTTTAGAAGTTGGCTCTGCTGAGGGACGTCGCTCCAGTGGCTAAGCGGGGGGTGGAACCCTCGTGGGACAGTGTGGTCTCAGGACCCCCGGGGTCACAGAAAGACTGGGGGTGCCTGAGTGCGGCGGAGCTCCCAGGTATTGGAGTGGGGAAGCCGGCTGCAGAGACGGGCTCTCAGCTCGGGGTTGCCATAAACCGTGATCTGCAGCAGTCGGGCCACTGCTCCTCCAGCAGGGACCCAACAAGCGGCAGATCCGGGGAGACTCCCCTTCCTCCCCCGGGAGGAGTGGTGTGGGAGCGCACCGCAGGGATCTGCTGGGTTTGGAGACTCCACACACGGTCAGGTGCCAGAGATAGAAACGCTCAGTCACAGGCTGGGTGAGCACGGAGTGCAGCCGGAGACCAGGGAGACGGGAGTGACTGACTGCTTTTCTCTGGGGGCTCATTGAGGAGCGGGGCCCCAAGTTCTCGGCTCCTCCAGGGTGGAGATTGGGAGGCCGCGATTTTCACTCTCCGCCTCCAAAGCTTGCAGGGAACAACAGCTCCCGAGAGCAAACCCGAGCAGATTACTTAGTCCGGACTGGGCAAGGGCGGGTCCACCTCTGGCAAAAACATTTGGGAACCACTGCGACAGGCCCCTCCCCCAGAAGATAAGCGAGAACAGCCAGCCAAGACCAAGTTTACCAATCAATGAGAATGGCAGAACTCCAGTGCTAGGGGAATAATGCACATAGAATCCATGGCTTTTTTACCATGATTCTTTAGTCTTTCAATTTTTAAAATTTTGTAAAAATTTTCTTTCCTTTTCCAACCAACTTATTATTTAATTCCTTTTTAAAAATCTTTAATTTTCATTTTTACAGTCATATTCTATCCCTTCATTGTATTTAAAATTTTGGGATGCAGTTTCTTCTAACAGACCAAAATATACCCAAAATCTACTGTATGGCTCTGTTCTATTCACCAGCCTGATCATATGACCTCTTTTTTCTTTTCCCTCCAGTTTCAGGTCTCTTCTGATTTGTTTAGTGTATATTTCTGTGGGGTCGTTGTTGCCTTTTAGCATTTTGTTCTCTCGTTCATCTATTCTTCTCTGGACAAAATGACAGGACGGAAAAACTCACCTCAAAAAAAAGAACAAGAGGCAGTACCGACTGCCAGGGACCTAATCAATATGGACATTAGTAAGATGTCGGAACTAGAGTTCAGAATAACGATTATAAAGATACTAGCTGGGCTTGAAAAAAGCATAGAAGACACTAGAGAATCCCTTTCTGGAGAAATAAAATCTAACCAAGTCGAAATCAAAAAGGCTATTTAATGAGGTGCAATAAAAAATGGAGGCTCTGACTGCTAGGATAAATGAGGCAGAAGAGAGAATTAGTGATATAGAAGACCAAATGATGGATAATAAAGAAGCTGAGAAAAAGGTAAACAATACGGGATCACGAGGGGAGAATTTGAGCAGTAAGTGATATCATAAAGTGAAACAATATTAGAATAATTGGGATCCCAGAAGAAGAAAGAGAGAGGGGCAGAAGGTATATTGGAGCAAATTATAGTGGAGAACTTCCCTAATTTGGGGAAAGAAACAGGCTCAAAATCTAGGAGGCATAGAGAACCCCCCAAAATCAATAAAAATAGGTCAACACACCAACATCTAATAGTAAAACTTACAAATCTGAGAGACAAAGAGAAAATCCTGAAAGCAGCTCAGGACAAGAGGTCTGTAACCTACAATGATAGAAACATTAGATTGGCAGCAGACCTATCCAGAGAGACCTGGCAGGCCAGAAAGGACTGGCATGATATATTCAGGGTACTAAATGAGAAAAATATGCAGCCAAGAATACTTTATCCAGCTAGGCTGTCATTGAAAATAGAAAGAGTGATAAAAAGCTTCCAGGACAAACAAACTAAAAGAATCTGTGATCACCAAACTAGCCCTACAAGAAATATTGAAAGGGGTCCTCTAAGCAAAGAGAGAGCCAAAAGTAACATAGACCAGAAAGGAACAGAGACAATATACCGTAACAGTCACTGTACAGGCAATATAATGGCCCTAAATTCATATCTTTCAATAGTTACCCTGAATGTAAATGGGCTAAAGGCCCCAATCAAAAGACACAAGGTATCAGATTGGATAAAAAAGCAAGACCCATCGATATGCTGTCTGCAAGAGACTCATTTTAGACCCAAAGTGTCTCTTTGTCAAATAAACAAACATCTTAAAAAAAAAAAAATGGAAGGAAAACTTCCAAACTCATTTTATGAGGCCAGCATTACCTTGATCCCAAAACCAAAGACCCCACCAAAAAGGAGAATTATAGACCAATATCCCTGATGAACATGGATGCAAAAATTCTCACCAAAATACTAGCCAATAGGATCCAACAGTACATTAAAAGGATTATTCACCACAACCAAGTGGGATTTATTCCTGGGCTGCAAGGTTGGTTCAACTTGCGCAGGTCAATCAATGTGATACACTACATTAATAAAAGAAAGGACAAGAACCATATGATCCCCTCAATAGATGCAGAAAAAGCATCTGACAAAGTACAGCATCCTTTCTTGATTAAAACTCTTCAGTGTAGGGATAGAGGGTACGTACTTCAATATCATAAAGGCCATCTATGAAAAAACCCACAGTGAATATCATTCTACATGGGGAAAAACTGAGAGCTTTCCCCCTAAGGTTAGGAACGCGGCAGGGATGTCCACTATCACCACTGCTATTCAACATAGTATTGGAAGTCCTAGTCTCAACAATCAGACAACAGAAAGAAATAAAAGGCATCCAAATCGGCAAAGAAGAGGTCAAACTCTCTTCGCAGATGATATGATACTTTATGTGGAAAACCCAAAGACTCCACCCAAAAACTGCTAGAACTCATACAGGAATTCAGTGAAGTGGCAGGATATAAAATCAGTGCACAGAAATCAGTTGCATTTCTATACACCAACAACGAGACAGAAGAGAAATTAAGGAGTCAATCCCATTTACAATTCCACCCAAAACCATAAGATACCTAGGAATAAATCTAACCAAAGAGGTAAAGAATCTGTTCTCAGTAAACTATAGAATACTCATGAAAGAAATTGAGGAAGACACAAAGAAATGGAAAAACATTCCATGCTCATGGACTGGAAGAACAAATATTGTTAAATGGCTATGCTACCTAGAGCAATCTACATATTTAATGCAATCTCTATCAAAATATCATCAACTTTTTTCACAGAAATGGAACAAATAATCCTAAAATTTGTACGGAACCAGAAAAGACCCCAAATAGCCAGAGGAATGTTGAAAAAGAAAACAAAAGCTGGTGGCATCACAATTCCGGACTTCAAGCTCTGTTACAAAGCTGTAATCATCAAGACAGTATGGTACTGGCACAAAAACAGAAACATAGATCAATGGAACAGAAAACTCAGAAATGGACTCTCAACTCTATGGGTCAACTAATCTTCGACAAAGCAGGAAAGAATATCCAATGGAAAAAAGACAGTCTCGTCAGCAGATGGTGTTGGGAAAATTGGACAGCCACATGCAGAATAATGAAACTGGACCATTTCCTTACACCACACCCAAAAATAGACTCAAAATAGATGAAAGACCTAAATGTGAGACAGAAATCCATCAAAATCCTTCAAGAGAAGAACACAGGCAGCAATCTCTTCAACCTCAGCTGCAGCAACTTCTTCCTAGAAACATTGCCAAAGGCAAGGGAAGCAAGGGCAAAAATGAACTACTGGGACTTCATCAAGTTAAAAAGCTTTTGCACAGCAAAGGAAACAGTCAACAAAACCAAAAGACAACTGACAGAATGGGAGAAGATATTTGCAAATGACATATCAGATAGAGGGCTAGTATCCAAAATCTATAAAGGATTTATCAAACTCAACACCCAAGGAGCAAATAATCCCATCAAGAAATGGGCAGAAGACATGAACAGACATTTCTGCAAAGAAGACATCCAAATGGCCAACAGGCACATGAAAAAGTGCTCAACATCGCTCGGCATCAGGGAAATCCAAATCAAAACCTCAATGAGATACCACCTCACACCAGTCAGAATGGCTAAAATTAACAAGTTAGGAAACGACAGATGTTGGTGAGGATGCGGAGAAAGGGGAACCCTCCCACACTGTTGGTGGGAATGCAAGCTGGTGCAGCCACTCTGGAAAACAGCACGGAGGTTCCTCAAAAAGTTGAAAATAGAGCTACCCTATGGCCCAGCAATTGCACTACTGTGGGTATTTACCCCAAAGATACAAATGTAGTGATCCGAAGGGGTACACACACCCCAATGTTTATAGCAGCAATGCCCACAATAGCCAAACTATGGAAAGAGCCCAGATGTCCATCAGCAGATGAATGGATAAAGAAGATGTGGTGTATATATATATATATACAATGGAATATTATGCAGCCATCAAAAATTGAAACCTTGCCATTTGTAATGATGTGGATGGAACTAGAGGGTATTATGCTAGGTGAAATAAGTCAATCAGAGAAAGACAGTTATCATACGATCTCACTGATATGTGGAATTTGAGAAACAAGGCAGAGGATCATAGGGGAAGAGAGGAAAAAATGAAACAAGACGAAACCAGAGAGGGAGACAAACCATAAGAGACTCAATCTCAGGAAACAAATTGAGGGTTGCTGGAGTGGAGGGGGGTGGGAGGATGGGGTGGCTGGGTGATGGACACTGGGGAGGCTATGTGTTGTGGTGAGTACTGGGTGTTGTGTAAGACTGATGAATCACAGACCTGTATCCCTGAAACAAATACATTATATGTTAATAATAATAATAAAAAAGAACACCAGTCCTCTCACACCCATTAGGATAGTTATTAAAAAAGGAGAGAATAGAACAGATGTTGGTGAGGATGTGGAGAAACTGGAACCCTTGGGCCCTGTTGGTGGGAACGCACAACGGTGTGGCCACTATGGAAAACAGTATGGCGGTTCCTCAAAAAATGAATAGAATTACCCTGTGATCCACCAGTTCCACCACTGGGTATATATCCCAAAGAATTGAAAACAGAGTCTTGAAGAGAGACTTGTACACCCATGTTCATAGCAGCACTGTTTTACAACAGCCAAGAGGGGGAAGCAATCCAAGTGTCCGTGGACAGATGAATGGATAAACGAAATGTAGCGCAGACATAAATGGACTATTACTCAGCCTTAAAAAGGAAAGGGATTCAGACACAGGCTACATCACAGATAGGACCCTTGAGGACATTATGTTACATGAAATAAGCTAGTCACAAAAGGACAAATATTCTATGATTCCACTTCTCCGAGGTCCCCAGAGCAGTCACATTCCTAGAGGCAGAAAGTAGAAGGGTGTTTGCCAGGGGCTGGGGGCAGGCAGGAATAGGGAGTTCCTGTTTAATGCAGACCCACCTTCAGTTCTACAAGATGGAAAGAGCTCTGGGGAGGGACGGTGGGGATGGTGGCAGAACAGTGGGAATGGGGCTGTTACCCCTGAAATGTACACTGAAAAATGGTGAGGATGGTAAAGTTCATGTCACGTTATTTTACCATAATTAAAAAGTATTTAAGAAAGGTTCTCAAGAAGCCTGCGAAGGCACATGACTACAGTGTGCAGAAAGACAATGACAGGCTCACCAAGTCCTGTTGTAGAAGCTCTCATGGCCATCTGAGGCCTGAATTTCAGGATTTTAAAATCTAAAAATCTAAAGGCACTTTTCTGTAATGTTCAGAGCTAGAACTTAAGTAAAGGCAAAAACCACTCTGGGAAAATGCTTCCAAAATACTACAATTTTTTTTTTTTTTTTAGTTCCAGAAAAAAAAAAATGAGTAAAAATTTCTAATTAAAAACATCTTAGGGGCGCCTGGGTGGCTCAGTCGTTAAGCATCTGCCTTTGGCTCGGGTCATGATCCCAGGGTCCTGGGATCGAGCCCCGCATCAGGGTCCCTGCTCTGCGAGGAAGACTGCTTCTCCCTCTCCTACTCCCCCTGCGTGTGTTCCCTCTCTCGCTGTGTCTCTCTCTGTTAAATAAATAAAATCTTAAAAAAAACCCCCAAAAAACCCCATCTTAACTAGGTTTATTTTGCATTATTATATAGTTTTAGGTGATATGAGAATAAAAAACTCCAGCCCCTCCCCTCCGAAAACCAGTAGGACTTGCCCTGATGATAAATGATGCTGTTCATTTCTATTATTAAATTCTCTTATCTGATGGAAGCTCTGAGCCTAAGGCTTGTTCTCTTTGTTAATAAAGATTATCAAGCATTAAGAGAGGTGTCAAAGTAGGATAACACTAAATTGAGACTCTCTCCTTGAAAGAGAATTTAAAAAAAAAAACACCCAAATTTTCTGTGTGGTTCAAGGTTGGATTCAAGGTTATTTGACAACTTGAACCACCTAAATTAAAATCACCTCATGTGCCATGCTGTGGTGGAAACTATTTTCCTTTTTTTAAGATTTTATTTATTCATTTGATAGAGACTGAGAGACACAGAGACAAAGCATGAGCAGGAGGGAGAGGGAGAAGCAGACTCCCCACTGAGCAGGGCGCCCAATGTGGGGCTCGATCCCAGGACCCTGAGCTCACGACCTGAGCCGAAGGCAGATGCTTAATTGACTGAGCCATCCAGGTGCCCCTATTTTCCTCTTCTTAGTAATAGAGTTCCATGACTTACCTGTGTTCACGGCACTTAGCTATGGACTACGTTTCCCAGCCTCCCTTGCCACTAGTCGTGGCCATGTGACTAAGCGGGGGCCCATAGGAGGTGAGTAGAAGCACCAGGTATCCCATTTGAGTCCTGGTCTTAAAACATTTGACATGTATTACTTGCTCTTTTCCCTCTTCCCATAAGCCGGAACGATAATGTGGCAGGATTCTGATTTAACCATACATGAGAATAAAACCACAGGGGATGGTGGAAAAATAAGATAGGAAGGACCTGGGATCCTGGGTGAGTTTGAGGACAGAGTTGCCCCACTAGCCTGGATGACTCACCTCTAGTCTGTTGACATGTGAGAGAGAAATAAGCTTGGATTCTGATGTAAGTCCTGTATTTGGGATGTGTGTTATAGCAACTTTGCAGATAACCTAACTTTAGAAACTGATGGTCCTAACCACTTTCTCTGGAAGCTGAGGTTAAAACGAGTGGTTTGTGGGATTGTTCTGGGCATCTGAGTCATGGCCATGGACAAGTTCTTTAGCTTTCTTAGTGCTCTTTTCCTTAAGCTTCCCAAATGCGGGATGGAGAGCTAGCCTCACCCTCCCTCCCTGCATCACCGCGAGGTCTGGTTCTCCCTACCTGTCTTGGTTGCACTGTAGATGTTCTCAATAGGAAACACGGAGCCCAGTCCGTACAGCAGGACTTTGGCTAAGGCAGGGATTAGCTGAGTGGTAGTGACCAGCACGTTGACACAGTTGGGCCTGAGGACAGAGAAGACTGTAGGTCAGAACACCAAGGCCAGGCCTCCTCACCCTGCAGCATGAGCCTGGAGTCAGCAGGAGCTCTGGTGGGGCTTAGAGCTCTGGCTAAGTCATCTTCAGGTGAGGGGAGGCCCAAAGATCCTTCAGCTGTTCCTCTCTTTTAAGCCTGAGGCTGCCTGGCACATTGAAACGCAATCCTGTAATATTACTTACAGTGTTAAAGTGTTAATACTTATTTAAAACAAATGTTTCTTGCAAGGGCCCACATTTACATAGCTGTAGCCACCTATAAGGGATGTAAATGAGTAATATGGATCAGGTGTAGGGCAACAGGGAGCGGTGAGGACTGGGGTAAACTGGAGAACACCTGCCGGTTCTGATATTTTGACAGAACCTAGAAATCTGGAGCTATGGATTACTTTCCCAGTCTTTGGGACACAGTGTTTATCAAACAGGACACATCCGCAGGACAGAGCCAGCTCATGGCCTGCCATCTTGTAACCATTCATATGCTGGGTCACAAGAGTTTTGGATGCTAGTGCAGGGGGTTATTTGTTCTCTGGCTCAGATGATCTTGTTAAAGAGCAAGAGGCAATTTATTGGGAGGCCTGGAATGAAACGCCTTACCTTGTAATTGCCTGCCAGATGATCTACAGCCCACTAGAAAAGGATTTTCAGAGGGCTTTGTTGTGACCAGCGGGTGTGGTGGGCAACAGCGGATGGGACAGACCGACCTACGTACAAAGCTCTGCTGGACCCTGAGAAGTTTTAGCACCTGCTTGCTCAGCGGTGGTACAAGGTTTCCATGGTACCGTGTGACTCCTCAGCTTTATCAAATGTCTGGAAAGTGTGCAAGTGAGAATTTGGAGAGTCCAATTCTTCAAGTATGGAAATGGAGGAGCCGCCGCCCTCAAATGGGAGAAAGTTCAGGGGCTGGAAGGCAAATAGGGGCTCCTACCTACCGGGAATTGATGAGGTTGAGCGCCTTCAGAGAGTGGGTCAGCCAGAGGTCGGTCAGAGCTTCCAGTTCAGCTCTGAGCTGTAGCCAAGTCTCTCTTTTGGGAGCTCCTATCAAGCCTGTGGACAAGGGAAATAAAGATGTGGTATTTATCATTTGAGAGGTCTGGGGGGGTGGTGGTTAGGGAAGGGGAATCTAGCTACTGGTACCCTGAGATTTCAAATCAGATGATACCCAAGGTCAACTTTATCCAGTGATTTTAATCTTATTTTGGGATTGGTTGATCAATAATCCTATCCACTGATTGATCCACCCATCCGCCCGGCCATCCGTCCATCCCTCCCTCTGCCCATCCATCCAACAAAGGATTCGGGAGTGCCTTCTGTGCACTCAGTATTGAATAGGCACTGCATATACAGATGAACAAAAAATGCAGATTAGAGAGTTTATACTGTTACAGTGGAGACAAAAAATGAATAAAATAAAAACGATTAACATTTATTGAGTGCTTACTGTGTGTATGGCTTGTGCTTTTTTTTTTTTTGGCCTGTGCTTTTAATAGGATTTATTTCATTCATTTTCACAGTGCCCCTAGAGGTGGACACTCTTTTTATTTTTTCCCATTGAGATATAATGGACATATAACACTGTGGAAATCAGGTGGAGAAGCTGAGGCTTAGTGAGGTCAACGGACTTGCTCACTGCAGAAGTATGGAGACAGGTGTACCCAGGCAGCGGACCTCCAGAGCCCACTCCACGGGCTCTCTAGACCTGTCTCTCAGCCATCAAGGCCCTTAAGATAAAGTTCAGCCTCCAGAGCCCCTGCCCCTGCTTAGTTGCTTATCTCATCTCTTGCCATTGCCCTGCTGTCCTTCCGTTCCCGCCCTAGTGGCCTCCTCTTTGTCCCCTGATACACCAAGTACGTTCCTACCTCATCTCAGAACCTGGACCACTCTTCATATCTTACCTTCCCTGTTTGCCTAAGTCCTTTGCACTTAGTTTCCAATGTCATTTCTTCTGGAAGGCCTACCCTGGTCAGGTCTCTATTTTACACTCTCCCAACACACTCTACCTCTTCTCCTGGCACACTTGTCACAACTATGATTTCAGACACATCTGTGTGATCATGTGTTCGATGTCTGCTTCGGCCACCACACCGTTGGCTCCACGAGGGCAGGGACCGAGCTGGTTTTGTTCACCACCGCGGAACCAGCCCCTGGGCAGTGCTCTAGCCGGGGCTGGCGCATGGCTCGTGCCGATTCGGTGTTTGTTCAAGGGAGAAGGAATTCACTGGGACAAAACGCTGCAGGTGGTCTCTGGCTTGCCTTCTCTCTGCCCCCTCCCCACAGCCCTTAATAACAATACAAACTGTCGGGGGCACGGGACCCTACAGTTTACAAGAGGCTTCCCACGCGCGCTGCCACGGGTAGTCAGCTGGTCAACCCCTCCTACTTTACACTAGGAAGTATGCTTCAGGCGTCTGTCTGCTTGCCCCCTACCCGCAGCTTTTCCCCAGGCTCGGCCTCCTTCCCCAGACAAGAGCAACATTCAAGAAGTGCTCACTGCGCGGAGGCACAGTTCTAAGCAACTCCCATGTGTTCATTCACATTATCCTGACATTTGTCCTATGAGTTGGGCAGCATCGTTATTCCCATCTGACACCTGAAGAAACTGAGGCACGAAGGGGTTAAGTAACCTGCTCAAGGGTTATAACAGGACGTGGTAGAGGGAGGTGTGAAATCAGGCGAAGGCCTCTGAACCCAGTCCTGCCTCCCGATGTTGACTTGTTAAGCCTTTTCTATTTTCACCCTGTATCTTGTGGATGTCTCTCTTCTGAGCACAACTTCCCAAACCCTCGGGATCCCGGGGTGTTGGTGACCCCCGGGGTTGGAGGCTGGGCCCTCACCACGCCAGTTCTGTGATGCAGAAAGAGCTGGGGGAGAGGGGTGGGGGAGGTGAGCCGCCCGCGGAGTCCTGCCACCTGCAGGCTCCCCTCGCCTGTTGACACACTGCGCAATCTCCCCTCAGCTCAGGGGAGAGCAGAGCAGCCTGACAGGAGCCCTGGGCGCTTCCTGGGGCTTAACCTGGATGAGGAGCAGGTGGCCCCTGTCGGCCGCCTCCATCCCTGTCTCCTCTACTCCAAGCACACCTGCTCCCCTCCTTGCTCCACGTCCACAGACTTGGGTGTGAGAGGCTACCGAGTGCGGGCAGAGGTGGCGAAGCCGCCGGCCTCGGGCTCCACCGTGGTGGTTCGCCACCTGGGCTGTGTGATGCTGGCCAGGTTACTTAACGTCTCTGATCTCAGTTTCCACCTTTATAGCACACAGATGGGAAAAGCACCTCATAGGGCTGTGGCAAAGGGCAAATAAAACAGTAGGTGAAAAGCCCTCCTAACAGAGCCCGGCCTACAGTGAGCGCTCAGTAAACACTAGCTACGGCCAGGACTGCGTAGGGTCGCAGCTGCAGACTGGAGACACAAGAACCTGAAAGACTCCCAAGCAAAACTGAAAGGAGCTAGTGACGAATGCGACCATTTGCTGAGCCCCTGCCTCAGGCACAGAGCCATGACTTCTGTGCCCATTAACAACAAACCTTTCCATAACCCAGGGAGACAGAATTGTTTTTATCCCCATTTCACAGATTTAGACGCTGAGGCTCAGGGAGGTAGCCAGAAAGTGGAGGCATTGGGACTGGAAGTAGGTTCTGTCCAGTCTGAGACCCTAGATTCTTCCTGGGACTCCACTTTCTGGGGCAGGGGGAGGGAGCCCTGGAAGCTTTGGGGGCCAGGGGGCCAAGGGGCATATGGCAGATGCTACCAGCTGCCTACTCAGACCTTTTCCCTTTATCGGCCTGTAGTTGGTTCCACATACCCCCAAATGCCTCCTGGGGGAGAAGGAGCATCACCTCCTGTTAAGAACCGCTGGCCCAGAGAATTCCAGAAAAGCAATCTAGGGCCTGGCACTGCAGAGCCAAGCCTTGCCCATAGGCCCTTCCAGACTTCTCATCCAGGGCCACGACCAGTGCTCTCTTGCTGCCGAAGCCAGCGGCTTTCACCTTGACCGCACATCAGGGTCTGAACCCTGTGATCCCGACCCCAGCTGCAGCCAGGCCGAGAACATCAGAGCTGGAAATGCCCCAGGTGGTTCCAGGATGAGAACCAGCAGCTTCCAGGCCTTCTCCAACTTCATTATTTCCACAGATCACCGGGAATCTTGTTAAAAACGCAGATTCTGACCCAGTGGCCTGGAGGGGGCCCCCAGAGTCTGGCAACAAAGGTGATGCTTACGCAGCTGGTCTGCGGCCCACCGTCTGAGCAGCAGGGGCCGAAGCCACCGGTCCCCCAACTCCAGCAAGTGACCGAGATGCCCGGAGGGCGTGTTGGAACACAGGTGGCGAGGCCACCCCAGCCTCCTCAGGCCACACCTGATGTAGCCGGGGGGGGCGGGTGGCCCCTAAGCCCTCCCCACCGTTCATGGGCTGTGGGATCCCAGGCAGGCTCTCGTCTATTCCTCAGTCACCCGCCCCAAGTGAGGACACAGAAATGCTCATGTCCCCTTCCAGAGCGTGCCCCGAGGTGCGCACTGAGCAAGCTGGTGTCTGCGCACGCAAGGGGCCGTGGCCGCCCTTGACCCTGCCTCAGCCTGGGGTGCGGCCTGAGCAGGGCAGCCAGCCCTTACCTCCCCCCACGCCGGGGGCCACCGGCCACTCACCACCAACGTTGTTCTTGTAGGTGTTGTACATCTCCTTCACCCGCCGGTAGCGGAAGGCCAGCTTCCTCATCCAGTCCACGCCGCCGTGGACGCCGGAGCCCAGGCACAGGTTGGCTCCCGGGGCCGAGCTGTGGAAGCCGTCGGTGGAGAAGTTGTACGTGCTGGGGGGGAGGGGGGAAAGATACTGTCGGTGGGCGGCGGGGGGGGCTCTTTGCCAGGAGACCGCAGGCCCCACAGAGCCAGGAAGCCCCTGGTGCGGTGGCCAAGCTAGGAAAGTCCCCCCCCCCTTTTAGAATTCGAAACCAGAAGGGAATTCCAGAAAACGGTTGCAGCTGGTTCATCTTGACAGAAGAGTCCGGAAGAAAACGTGTTAGTTCCTGCTACTTCGATCCCCAAATCGGCACTGCTCCGTGTTCCGTGGAAGGCCTGGCTGCCAACCCTTTCTTCCCATTCTGTGACATCTCCGTATCTTTCCACAGAAATAACCATAATTTTTGTGATTTGTTAAATTAGGCAGAGTTGATCGCTGGGGCTTTGCAGATAACAATGCTCCACTCCGAATGAAGCATGTCGGCCTAAGAAGTGCTCTGTGTGGACTGGGGACAAGTCAGAGTGTCCCACAAAGCTGACGACAGATGTGGCAGCTGGGAACTGGAACGGGAGAGTGTGGGCGACTCACCGCCTACAGCAACCAGCACGTGAGAATGAAAACCCCAACGCGCCAGAGACCCCCCCCCTCCAATCTTCCTTCCCTCCGCCAGAAGCTTTCCTAGAGGTTTGCAAAATCAACGTCGGAAGGGGAAAACCAGAGCGTGACAAGGGATATGTGTATAGTATGACCCAAAGCTTTAAAAATGAGTCTCTTCCTAGGGGCACCTGGGTGGTTCAGTCGGTTCAGCGTCAGATCTTGATTTTGGCTCAGGTCGTGATCTCAGGGTCGTGAGATCGAGCCCCGCGTGGGGCTCCGTACTGGGCGTGCAGCCTGTTTGAGATTCTCTCTCTCCCTCTGTGCCGCCCCCGCCCCCCATGAGTCTCTTCCTAGGAAAGAGCAGAAGGAAGCAGGTCAATATGGTTCTATGGCTGTCTCAGGGTGTGAGTTTGGCTAATTTTTTTCCCTCTTTGCACTATTTTGCGCTTTCTAGATGTTCTAGGATAAGCTGAAGAGTGGAAACAAAGACATTTTATTTTTTACAAAGATGCGGCGCAGCGAGAATGAAACAACACTTGGAAGCCGTACCTCACGTACCTCCCCGTACTTCAGGGCCCCTGCTGCTGCAGAGGTCAAAGGGCATTTGGAAAGTGCGAGGTGCTAGGTCTCGCTCCCTGTGGGGCACCTGAACACAGCGTGATGGGACATGCGGCTGTCACCCTCCATTCCGTGCCTGGGGCTCAGCCTTACTGGAGCAGAGGCCGGGCCTTCCTCTTGGACAGAAAACTCTTCCCAGGGAAGAGGCTTTGGTGGTGACAACAAAAACTCTGCAGGAGCCACAGGAACACCTGCGGCGAGTGTCTCCAACTCAACAGCTAATTGCCCCTTGGGGGCTCCCTGGGGCGTGCAGGCCAGGACACTGGCCCAGGCGACTTGATCCTCAGGGCCTCGAACGTAGACTTCCGTGTGCCTCCTGACTCGTCTGCAGCCTCGTGTTGAGCAGCAGTGAGCTCGGGAGCCAGAACAGTCCATTCACCCCGAAATTCCTCCTTGGTCAAGGCCTTTCCAGCAGCGGCCTGCTCTTCCTTCTCAGTCTCTTCAGAAGTCTCTGCAGAAGCCAAGATTCGGCGTGGCCTCCCGTGGGTGCTCACGGGATGGTGCCACAGGCGTGCAGGACTTCCAGGGCCGGGACCCGCCACATCGGACCCGCCACGTGAGTCCCCTTGCTGCTGGATGGGGTGGCAGGGTCCACGTGGCACGGGGGAGAGTCTGTGACACAGCCATGGTAGGCAGGGTGGCACCTCTGGTGGCCAGCGGTCAGCCCTGGGGGCAGCAGCTACCGGAGGTCGTGGCTCCCGGAAGGCTGCGTGGATCTGGTCGGTGAAGGTTCCAGGAGCGGGGCGGCCACCAGCCTGGCCCCCGGGCAGTAGCAGCACAGCTCGCGGCCAGGATTGCAAGAGGCTAGGACACAGGCGTCAGCCGGGTCTTCAGTGGCAACCGCGTGACGAGCTGCCAGCAGAGCTTCTCCCACGTCCTCTTCAGATTCATGATGTTTGCGCCAATACTGTTCCCTCTGTGTAGGCTGGTGCCACCTACGTGAGTTCCTGCTGCAAGGCATTTGAGGACATCCTCCTGCTTCAGTGGCAGGACATCAAGGGATCCGGACATGGTGGAAGTTTCCTTTAAGTTGCAACGGGAACCCAGGACTACGCCTTATGGGCCCCTCTCAGAGTAGTGTGGAAAGGCCAGAAAATTGATTCTTGGAAAAGAACACCTACTAAAAACTCCGAGGACACCCTGGGGGAGGTGGCCAGATGTTCTGCCAAGAGAACAGGAGGGCAGGGAAGGACGTCCACGAATCCTACCTCCCCCACCTACTGGCTGTGTGAGGTTCGGCAGGTTACTTAACCTCTCTGTGCCTCCCATTCCCCACTTGTAAAATGGGGATGATGAGAAGAGCACGTGTTGTTCCCTAGGGTAACTGTGAAGATGAGGGAGTTAATGCACGTAAGGCGTCCGGGACAGGGCGTGGTGCAAAATAAGGGCATTACCAAGGTTGGTTTCTGCAGTGAACTGAAAAAAACCAAAGAAGGGGCATTTGATGCTAGGCGCCTGGCACCCAGTAAGGGCTCAAAAGAGATTGCTTGAATGAATACATGGAGATTTTGGTGTCTGTGGGGAAAACCATCCTTGGATCGTGGGTTCTGGAAGTGACGTCCCAAACAGCTCAGCATGAGACGGCCTTCAGAGGAACCCGCTCTCAGTCCCACGCCAGCCAGCTACAGGGGAAACGTTATGAAAGCGGAACCCTGGTTGCTCACTGCCGTGAGGGGGAGAGCAGCTCCCAGCTATGACGTTGTGGAGAGGACACAATTAACTTTGATCTGGGGTTTATTTACTCCATAAATGGAGAAGCCCTGGCTGGCACTGGAGCCTTGCTCCTTGCCAGTCCTGACTGTGAGGGATTTTCAGAATGGCTAATTAATACGAAGCAGGCGCCTGCCTATCACTTCTAGTTGTGCTGGCCTTTGAAAAGACTTCCAGGGCCCAGCAACAGAAGCTTTGACTTCTTTTTTTGGAGTAAGAGGGAAGACACATCTAGGAAGCAAAGACTAAGTGAAGTTACTGGTCCCATAAGCGAAACATCATGTAGTCTAATATTTTTGATGGGCCAAGAGGTACTAGGCTGGGATAATTTTGGATAAGCACAGATTAACTCTGGTTCCATTTTTATAAGGTTTTCTCAGGGGCAGGCTTGGAACATTCCAGCCACATTCCTCTGAAAGCTGTCTCGTTTTGAGCAGTTGGGTACCTTATTTCTGGAATCCATGTCCTAGGAGTGTTGTCCCCTAGAAACTAGACATACCGCTTACTCAGTCAAGAAATATTTTTTGAGTAGCGACCGTATCAACGTTTATATTAAATAATATATGTATGCTAATGAAGGACTCAAACCTTTGAAGAAGGGGTGCCAAACTCTTCGTGATGGTGATTCTGGGAGGCAAGGTTAGAAGTGGCATTTGAATTTTTTACAATATGCATGCATTACTTTGGGAAGCAGACAAGAAACCATTGAGAGATAAACATAAGCAGAGTCACAGAGAGCCTGTGGAAATCTCAGCCTCTGTGATTGGAGGTGATGCTGAGGAGGCTGCAGGGTGGGGGTCGGGGCTGCAACCCTGGGTTCTGACCCAGGCAGGTGCACTCATCTTGATAACCCAGCCCGCCCCTCCTCTCTGCTTCTGGTGAAAGGCAAGCTCAATAACCAATCAAAAGGGGCAGTTTTGGCTCCCCAAACTCCTACCTTAGGTCCTGCCCATTGTCATCGGATGAGACATCGTCAACGTGGATCTGGTCACAATCCTATGGAGAATGTGGTAAGAAGAGAAAAGGAGAAGGATGACTGGTTAATCTTTTTTTTTTCTCCTAAAGATTTTATTTATTTATTTGTCAGAGAAAAAGACAGCACAAGCAGGGGGAGCGGCAGGCAGAGGGAGAAGCAGGTTTCCCGCTGAGCAGGGAGCACGACATGGGACTCGATCCCAGGACCCTGGGATCAGGACCTGAGCTGAAGGCAGCCGCTTAACTGACTGAGCCACCAAGGCGTCCCATGACTGATTAATCTGATGTAGTCTCTGAGAGAGTTGGTTTCATAAGCTGAGCACTGCCCTGGGAGTCAGGAGTCCTGAATTCTAGTGTGAGCTTTGCCACTAAAGGTTAGTGACCTCTCATTAAGTGTCATCCCTTCTTTTGCCTTCGGTACCCTTATAAATGAGGTTGGCTGTTCAGGGGGACAGACCATATAATTTATCATGCAAACCCAGATTGTTTTGCAAGTAAAGGGGGCTGCTGTTAAGATTACATTGGGAGGACAGGCGCAAAACAGGACCACCCCGCTCCGCCCCTGAGTATGTGAGGACATACAGTCACCCTGGCCCCACAGTCGAGGCCTTTGCCTTAATCAAGGTACATTCTCTGCTCGGAAGGCTCTTCTGCCTTCATCCGCTTAGTGAACCTTGTATTCGTCAACATTCATTCTGGAGGTACGCCCACCCCCAGCCCTCCTCTGTGTCCCATGATCTGCGGTCAGCATTGATTGGGTACTGATTATACTGTATAATGCATAATGTATAATGCTTGCCAGCCAACAGACTCCAGAGCCATGCTGCTTTCCAGCACTCACAGATCTCTCCATTCTCTTTGGAGAAACACCCTAGCACGTGTGAGCTAAGATAGAGGGGGGCGCATGACGAAGGAGGGCACATGACCCAGGCTTGACCAAGCGGAGAGACCCGGCCTTGGTCTGTGGGTCTTGGACTGTGTGAAAGATGAGCATGTAGTCTGAACAGGACCAGTGAGAGCCGGCCCTGGGACTTGGGCTGAGACCTTGGGGAAGGGGCCTCTCCTTCACTGCAGCTGCCACACGGTGGGATTAAGCCTGGAGAAAAGCAGATCTGAGAGCTGGAGGCAGGGATGAAGCCCTGATCACAGTATTTGATCCCCTGGATCCAGCCCCAGCTGTAACCAGAAACCAGGCCACCATGACTGTGGTAAGCTGAATAATGCCTCCCCCCCTCAAATGTCCATGCCCTAATCCCAGGGTCCTTATATGGCAAAAGGGACTTTGCAAGATGTGCTTCAGTTAAAGGTCTTGAGATGGGAAGATTATTCTGGATTATCTAGGTGGGCCCTAAATGTAATTACAAGGGGTCCTGTAAGTAAGAAGCAGAGGGGTATTTGAAGACAGAAAGGAGAAGGGGACTGGGGTAGCATTGGGGTACACGGTAGATGGAGGAAGAAGCCACAAGTCCAGAAATACAGGTGCCCCTTAGACACCAAAAAAGGCCAAGACTCCTCCCCTTAGAGCCTCCAGAGGAAACCAGCCTCGCCAACGTCTTCAGCCCAGGGAGACTGATTCTGGACTTCTGACCTCCAGAACGGTAAGAGAACACAGTCGTGTAGTTCAGAGTCGGCTCTGGCTGTGTGGCCTCGAGCTGGTGGCATAACCACCCTGAGCCTCAGAGGTCGGGCTGGGAAATGAGAGACAGCGGAACCTCCTTCACAGGCTTGGCGTGAGGAGAAGGGAGGTGCTGGGCGCAGAGCATCCGGTGCAGGGGCTGGAACGGAGCAGGTGTGGCATGAATGTTAGTTTCTATTATTGTATGAAGATTTATAAATGTCCCCATTTTGGTTGCAAGGTAATTTCAGGGGGCAGGTATCTCCTGGGAAACACCGCTAGGGAGAGAAGCATACGGAACTCTGAGCTTGACGCTAAGAAAAAAATTGGCGGTGACATCTCTGGACTGTTGATAGGAGGGTACAATCTGGAAAAAAAAAAGGTGCTTTCAACATTCTGAGCACCATCTTTTTACATAAGGAAAAGGCTTGAATTTATCTTTGAGACCAGGAGCTCTGCGGGGGGTGGGGATGATGGGAACCCCGTCCCTCATTAATTTTTAAAAGACCTATAGGGGTAACCATGTTGTTATGGAGATGTGGGGGTGGGGACAGTGGCATTTGGGGCAGCCTGGGCCACTCTGGGGATTGAGGCTGGAACCTTGGAGAAAGGGGTGGTGTGGCCACTGGTCTCTCTCTGGTCCCATGAAAGGGCTCTGGATTCAAAAGGGGTTTGCCGGAAGGTGAGGTTTCCTTCCAGAGTCCCTGGCACACTCTGGCCCACAGCTCTGTGGCACAGCGAGACCTCTCACATCCATGGGCCCGGGACAATGCCTGGGCATGGGCAGCGGTGTGCTCTGACAGGCCTGGATGGAAAGGGCAGTGGGGAAGTTCCACCACGTGGGCAGGTGAAGTCGGAGCAGAGGGCAAAGAACATGGCGGAGGTTAAGTGGTGAACCCAACTGAGACGCTCTCTGGAGAGCATTGGGAAAAAACTGGGGCTACTGAGTGACCACTCGAGCTAGCTTTCCCCTAAGCCTCTACTGTTCCTCATGCCGCATTTCCTTTCTTTCCATGTACCCGGGCTTCTCATCGATGCTTGGTGGTCGCAAGTATACTTGACGCCCCTCCCCAAGAGGGACTGTTCTTTCCTAAAATAGTCAAGCACGATGGTACCCCCTAACTTGAAAGATTCTATAGTCATGCTGCCTAATACAGTAGGGATTAGCCCATGTGGTTACTGATAAGTTCTATTTAAATAAATTTAAATTCAACAGCATAAAAAATCTAGTTCCTTAGGCCTATTTCAAGTGCTCTGTAGCCACATGTAGCCAGTGGCTACTGTATTCGATGGTGCACGGACTCCCATCATCACAGAAAATTCTAGTGGACAGTGCTGCTCTTGAGGAGTAAAGGAACCAGGCTGACAACTCTTCTGTGTTGATAAGCTCACTTAGGGAAGAGCTTGCAAGCTGGCCTGGAGACGTAGCTTGTTCAGCCCACACTAGGCCTGAAACATTTTTTTGGAACAGAAGCCAATACATAAACTCAGGGGACCTCTCTTCCTCGCTCTCCCTCTCGCCCTGCTTGTTCTCACTCTCTCTGTCTTTCCAGATTTTCGCTACTCTGAGACTTTACACGCTCTGTGGGGCTGGCATTCTTCCGTCCCAACCATCCTTAGCCCTTTCCAGGGCTCTACAGTCTCATCTGGGTTTTCTTCCCTTCACTTACCTGCTTACGTGGCCCCAGTGGGCACACTAGTTGGAGCCCTCTGAGCCACAGAAATCTTACATAGATGGAAGGGTCCTCGACCAGCAAGCCCGACAGGTTCATGAAAACGGTCTTTAAAAGCCAATGCTGACTTTGAAGACCCAGGCACAGAGAAAACAAAATTAGTAGCAGACTTCTCCCCCATCCACTGCTTTGCCTGAAATTGGAAAAACGCCTCCCTGTGCCCCCCAGTCTTTGCCTCAAGCTCGAAAGCTGCTCCAGGGGTCACACGGGCTCAGGCCCCTGGGCAGGGTTCCCTGTGCTTTCCTTGATGTCAGGGGAAAGGCATGTGGGAGGCTCTGGTTTTCTCATTTGCAAGGGGATTGTTGGGGGCGCTAAAGGGTGACACAGTAGCGATCACATTTCGGACTTAATAAAATACCATGACGCTCAGCTAGACGCTACCTCATACTCTACCAGCTGACCTGGATCCAGTTACCTGCTAAGCCTGGCCTGGCAAAGAGGGGAGTGGGACAACGCCGAGGAAGGGAGCTTTGGGGGAGGAAGATCCTATGCCCCGCAATTTTCCTGCATGGGGGGCAGGCCTCGAAGGTGGGATGCTGGCTTTTCACAGCCTAGGGTGCTTCTGGCCTCTTCAGGGCCGAGTGTGATCGTCCTGGGGGGGTCCAAGCAGGACCTGCTTGTAAAGACAGAGGAAGGGTTCCCATGCCTCGACCTGGGTGAGAGACCTGGGCCCTGATGCAATCCCAGCCATGAGGAATTTACACTTTCTGATCCAGAGAAACACCCGCACATCGCCTTGTGCAAGAATGTCCATCATCCCAGTGAGAAACAGGAAAATACCTAAAGTTCCCTCACCTGGATCATCACTAAATAAAATGTGGTATGTCCATTCAGTGGAATCCTACCCGGCGGGTCAGAAGAATGAGGTAGATTTTTATGTTAGCCCATGGAAATATTTCCAAGACATTCTATGGTGTGGGAAAAAAAGCAGGCTGGAGAATGATACATCCAGTATCACATCATATATATACTGTTGACCCAGGGACAGCATGGGGGTTCAGGGTGCTGACCCCCATGCAGTCAAAAACCGGTGTATAACTTTTGGCTCCCCCCAAACTTAACTAGTAATAGCTATTGTTGATTGGAAGCCTTATTGGTAATATAAACAATTACCACATATTTTATATATTATATGTATTGTATACTGTATTCTTACAATAAAGTGAGCTACACAAAAGAAAGTATTAAGAAAATCATAAGGAAAATACATTTACAGCACTGTGCTGTATTTATTAAAAAATCTGCTTATATGTGGATCCATGCAATTCAAACTCATGTTGGGGTGCCCGGGTGGCTCAACTGGAAATTGGTTGAGCATCTGACTCTTGGTTTCAGCTCAGGTCATGATCTCGGGGTCAATGGGATCAAGCCCCACGTTGGGCTCCCTGCTTAGCGTGGAGTCTGCTTGTCCCTCTCCCTCTGCTCCTCCCCCCTGCTCTCTCTCTCTCTGAAATAAATAAATAAAAAATCTTAAAAAACACCCCGTATTAAGGGCCAACTGTATTTATAAAAACCCATTAAAAAGAAAGTAAAATATTTTATATGGATATATACATATACATAGATGGGAAAAGACAGATCTGGAAGCTTACACATCTAATTGGAAGCAGCAGTTCTATCTGGGAAAGCACTGGGATTGGGTTAGTGGTCAAAGGAGGCTTTAAACTCATTGAAATGCTTCCTCCCTCCCTCCTTCACTCTCTCTTTTTCTATAAGGATAATGCACATATGCATTGCCTTTGAAAACAGAAGATATCTCATGGGAAGGAGACAGACAGGATCTCACACTGAAGGACATTTAGGTTCCCAACGTGCCAGAGACAGAGAGCACGAGAGAGAGAGAGAGAGAGAGAGAGAGAGAAAGAGCGCACGAGTAGGGGGGAGGGGCAAAGGGAGAGGGAGAAGCAGACTCCCCTGCATGACTCAATCCCAGGACCTTGGGATTATGACTTGAGCCGAAGGTGGATGCTTAACCAACTGAGCCACCCAGGCGCCCAGCACTTTGCATATATTAAAGGGGATACTGTTGACATCTCATGGAGGAGGAAACGAAGTGGGGAGAAGTGCAGAAACTTGCCTGTTATGGGCTGAATTGTGATTGTGAAACCCTAGCCCCCAGGACATGTGAACAGACCTTATTTGGAAATAGGCTCTTTGCAGATAATCAATTTAAGGTGAGATCATTAGGTTGGTGGTTCTAATCCAATACGGCGGCGTCCTTATGTCGATGCAGAGACAGACACATACAGAGAGAATGCCATGTGAGCATGAGGACAGAGGCAGGGCACAGACTCTCCCTTAGCACCCTCAGAAGGAACCAACCCTGCCGGCCCCTTGATCTTGAACTTCTGGTCTCAAGAACTGTGACACAGTGTTCCTGTCATTCCGGGCACCCAGTCTGTGTCCTTTGTTCCGGCAGCCCCAGCAAACGGATACAATGCCCGAGACTACACAGTGAGGGAGAGGAGGGGCCCAGAATCACAAAAACTGTAAAAACACTTACTATGGGCCCAGAACCACATCAGACAATGCATGGGTCAACAGTGGGGAAGTTTCAAGGATGAAAAGTGGCTCTTGCTTTCCAGGTACTAACATTATCACTGGGAAATACGAGGTACATGTACATGAAATGCTGCACTGCTAATTCAACACACAGACCTACTGGTCACCTATTACGTGCCCAACACTAGGCTGGATCCTGCATGTGTCCTGGAGTAGTCCCTGACTCCTTGCTTCCCCTCACATTCCCAACCAACCCATCAGCAAATCCAGCTGGCTCTCCTGTCAATGTATATCCACAATAAGTCAATATATAGTCAATATATGTCCACAGTCTGACTATTCACACCTCCTCCACTGTTCCCACCACTCCAAGCTCTCATTGTCTCCCACCGAGATCAGGGCTCAGCAATCTACAACCCGTGGGCCAAATGTGGCCCACCACCAATCTGTGCGAATAAAGCTTTGTTGCAGCACGGCCAAGTTCGTTCATTTACTACTGTCTATGGCTGCTTTTGTCCTACAATGTGAGAACTGAGAAGTCGAGGCAGAGACAGCGTGACCTGCAAAGCCTAAAATATCTACTATCTGGCTCTTTACAGAAGAAGTTTGCGGACCCCTGACTCAGACTCATGGGGTCATCTCCTCACTCTCCCTGCTTCTACCCTTTCTATGCCCCATCCTGCCAGCCCAGTCCACATCTAGCAGCCAGAGGGGTCCTGTTCACACCTGAGTCAGATCGTGTCCCTCTCTGCTCAAAACCCCACAGTGGGGCACCTGGGTGGCTCAGTCGTTAAGCGTCTGCCTTCGGCTCAGGTCATGGTCCCAGGGTCCTGGGATCGAGCCCCGCATCGGGCTCCCTGCTCAGCGGGAAGCCTGCTTCTCCCTCTCCCACTCCCCCTGCTTGTGTTCCCTCTCTCGCTGTCTCTCTCTGTCAAATAAATAAATAAAATCTTAAAAAAAAAAAACCCAAAAAAAACACCCCACAGTGGCTCCCGCCTCCCTTTGAAAAAAAGCACGGTCCTCACAAAGACTCGGGCTCTCCATGTCTGCACCCTGCCCCATCTCCCACCATCTCTCACTGCACCTGCGGACACAGCAGCCTCCTGCTGTTCCTTCAACAACCCATATGCTACTGCTGCAGGGCCTTTGCACCTGCCATTCCTTCTATTTCGAATGCCTTTCCTTCCCTTTCCATTTGCCAAAAGCCTGAAGAGGCTCTGCTGATATAATCTTCTTTGTAAAAACTGCTCCAATTCCACCTCACATCAGGACAAATAACTTGTCTCTATTTTCCCACTTTGTGGGGCCTCTAGGACTAACCTAGGCCTGGTATAATGGCCAATCTCTTCTTTTATTCAATAACTCGGGAAACTCTAAAGGTAGCATCCATCAGAGAATATAGCAATTAAGAGCATAGACTCTGGACCTCAGGCTCAAACTCTGGCCCGGCTACTCACTAACGGAATGATCTTGGACAAGGTACTGAATCTTTTTGACGCTCAGCTTCCTATCTCTAACTGAGCTATGGAGCACCATTTTCCACCCTGGGGTATTGAAAGGATTAAATGAGTCAGTACAGGTAAGGCACTCTGAAAAGTATAGAAAGTGCCACATCCACGTTTGGCATAATTCTTGCTATTATCATTATTTCGAATTCTACAGGCCTGAACTCTGTGCCTGGTACAATAATGGCCAAAATGAACTGAGTTCACCATCAGGAGAGGCTCATAGTCGGCCAACTCTGCAGATAAGGCAATTTAGAAGCAAAGCAGAAAACTGCATTCCTTAGTCAAACCCCACCAACCTGTCAGGACGCTATGCACTCATGCATCTCAGGGCGCGGGGGCAGGAGAGAACTGGTAGAGACGTTCAGGTTCATATCTCCTGGACGCTGTAGTTGGTGTTCAAATGCCCCTCCCTGGGCTTCAGTCCCAGCCCTACCATTTTCTGGGTGTGTGATCCTGGGCGGCTTACTTAACATCAAAGCTTTTAGTTTTAGCATAATTTTAGATTACAGAAAAGTTGCAACTATAGTATAGAGAGTTCCCATATATCCCACGCCCAGTTTCCCTTATTGTTAACATTATATATGTATATGTTATATATATAACATCTTATATAAATGCATTTTAAAGATTATATATGTATAGATGTAACATCTTACATATATATGCATTTTAAAGATTTTATTTATGACAGAGAGAGAGAGGAGGCGGAGCAGAGGGGGGAGAGGGAAAAACAGACTCCATGCTGAGCGTGGAGTCCAACTCAAGACTGGATCTCAGGACCCCGAGATCATGACCTAAGCTGAAACCAAGAATCAGACACTTAACTGACGGCCTAACATATTTGTATGGTGCACCTGTCACAACTAATAAACAAACATTACTATATCATTATTAACTAATGTCAGTTCCTTTTTTTTTTTTTTTTCTTGATCACAAGTTGCCAACGGCACTTTACTTTTTCTTTTCAACATCCCGTTCTGCAGCTTCCTTGGCTCTTTTTGACTGGATGCCGAGGAGCTGGGCATTGGCATGGGCCACGTGAAGACTGGTGAACACCTTGCAGTTCTTCTCCTCTGTAAGGACCCTGGCTCTCTCCTTACGGACGTTCCATGTGGGCATGACCCGGCCTGTCAACGGGGTGGCCAATCTGAGTTCTTCGGCAGAGCTGTCTCCCTTCTTGGGGGCCACCAGACTCGTCTGCTGGGACCACGTGGACTTGGGAGGCCTTCTTGGTGCCACTGAAATCCCAACGGTCTGTCCCACCTTCTCGGGGATGCCGGGCGCCTGTAACCCTTCCAGGTGAAGCCCCTGCCCCCTGGCATCTTGGGGTGGGGCAGCCCGCGATGGGCTGGCTGGGTCCCGAGGCAGGGTGCGGTTGCTGTGGTGTGCCTTGGCTTCCTGGGTCCTGCCTCTGTGGATCTGCCATGCCCGCTGCTTGAACCACGTGGCCACCTGCCGCTGCCGGTCCTTGTGGGAATGGGGCTTCGAGATCGTGCCATTCTGGCTGGGCGTCGTGTCCAGGCCTCCTCGAGAGAGCACGGCCCAACTGATACCCGTTGTTTATTCGGAATTCCTTCGTTTTCTCACTCACGTCCTTTTTCTCTTCCAGAATCCCATCCAGGGCATCACACTACATTCTGTCATCTCTCTCTTTAGGTTCCTCTGGGCTGTGACAGTTTCTCTGACCTTCCTTGGTGTTGCTAACACTTTCAAGGAGTACCAGTCAGGTGTTTTGCAGAATGTCTCTCAACGGGGATTCGTTGTTGTTTCTCTCATGGTCAGACTGGGGTTATGGGTTTTGGTGAGCAGGGCTGCAGAAGGAAAGTGCCATTCCCACTGCATCGTATCAAATGTGCATCCTACCAACATGACTCACCACTGCTCACGTTGACCTTGACCACCTGGCTCAGGTAGTCTCCATCAGGTTCGTCTGCTAGAAGGTTACTCTCCTCTCCTTTCCATACTGTACTCTTTGAAAGGGAGTCACTATGCAAAGCTCACAGCTGGGATGGAGTATCTAAGTAAATGTTTCAGGGGGCTCCTTGGGGGGCTCAGTCGGTTAAGCATCTGACTCTTGGTTTCGGCTCGGGTCATGATCTCGGTCCTGAGATCGAGTCCTGCATCTTGCTCTGCGCTCAGTGGGAAGTCTGCTTGAGATTCTCTCTCTCCCTCTGCCCTTCCCCCATTCACGTGCACGCTCTCTGAAATAAACAAAATCTTAAAAAAAAATAAATGATTCAGAATTTTCTGCATGGGAGATTTTCCTATTCCCCTCCACTTACTTATTGGTTTAATCATTATCTGTATCATTGTGGACTCATGGGCACTTTTTTAATACTTGGAATCCAATAGTATGTTCCTGTAGTAGTCCAAGTGCTCTGGCTTTGGCCACTGGGAACTCTTTCTAGGAGCTCCTGTGTCCCTTTGACATCCTCCATCACTGCAGGGTTTTTGGAGCATTTCCTTACTTTCTGGCACTGTAAGAGGCTTCCCATATATTATGTGTCTTTCTTGCCCCCAGCCCTAGAATCAGCCACTTCTCCATGGAGCCCTGGTTCCTTTTCCTGGAAAATGGTCATAGAACCCACGATCTGGGTGCTGGGTGTGCCCAATGCTACTGGAATATCAGCCCCTTTGAGGCTCTTTCAGGTGACAAAGTCTCCAGTTTCTTATGAAACAGTGTGTTAAAGAATGTGGCAGGCCTGAGAAATGGTACCAATGATAGTCCAGATCCCTCTTTCACCAGGGGTCCGAAACTGAAGGGCCCAGAGCGGGCCCAGGCGGAACTTAGGTAAAGAGTCACAGGGCGCGGGCGAGAGTATCTGTGGGACTGCATGAGTGTCCTGCCTGTCCTTGCCGATGACGGCCATTTGTCCGTTTGTCATGTGCTCGAGGTCCAGATTTGGTTTCCGGGTGATGCTTGTCTCATAAAATGTAGGGGGAGAGCATCTCATCTTTTTCTTTGCTTTGTAGTTTGTGCAAAATGGGATTTATCCTTTTCTCAAATGTTTGGTGGAATTCCTGTTTAACACCAGCTCAACCTGGTGCCTTTTTTTTTAAATTTTTTTAAAATTTTTTAAAGATTTTATTTATTTGACAGAGAGAGACACAGCGAGAGAGGGAACACAAGCAGGGGGAGTGGGAGAGGGAGAAGCAGGCTTCCCGCGGAGCAGGGAGCCCGATGTGGGACTCGATCCCAGGACCCTGGGATCATGACCTGAGCCGAAGGCAGACGCTTAACGACTGAGCCACCCAGGCGCCCCAGCCTGGTGCCTTTTTGAGAGTACATCCTTAACTGCCATTTCAATTTCTCACAGTCATTGGTTTATTTATTTTCAAATTTCCCCTTGGGTTAATTCTGGTAATTTAGATCTTCCTGCAAAGTGTCAACTTCATCTAGGTTTCAAGTTCATTGGCATAATATTGTACAGTATTCTCATAATTAAAAAAAATGAATTTCCCCTGAATCTACAATAATATCCATCTTTTCATTCTTGATGCAGTTTATCATCTCTACCTCTTTTTCTTTTTTTCTTGCTCATACTTGCCAAAGGCTTATCTTCCTTCGCGGTCTTTTCGATTTTCCTGTTTTTTCTAATAAGAATGTAATTTAAGGCCGGATCGTCCTTTGCTTGCATCCCGCAGGTTTGGATACTTAGCATTCCCATGATTGTTCAGTTCTGAACAGCAAGCTCAGGGACAAATACTTATCAAAACTCGTTCTGATGAAGCTGGCGACAGCTGGGGTTTCCCCAACCTGCCCTGCTGAGGTCTGATCCCATTACTTTTTGTCCTTGGCTGCCTGGAGGCACGAATGCAGAAGGGAAATTGTTGACAAATTTGTTTTAGAAAAACGAGTCTCGTTACAGGCCAGATGGACTCCCTGGCCACTTTCGAGGCCACTTTTCTTTCGAGGCAGGTATATTTTTAAGTGAGATTGCTTACTGCGGCCTCTAGACTAGCCAGAGCGGGGCCTGCTCCCTGGGAGGGAAACCTGGCTGTCTCTCTTGTGTTGTCTAAATGTTTAACTTATCTGAAGAGCACCAAAGGGGCCTGGGCCGCACCGCATTAATGGCCGGTTGGGCAGGATGCCTGGGAGAGCAGTTCCGCGCTGACACGGTGAAATATTATTCTCCCCAATAGCTCCCGCAGAACCGTAAATCAGACGCTAGTCATCAGGCCTGCGCGTCAGGCAAGCAGCCTCGGCTTGCCCAGATTCCAGCCACTCCGGAGTCCCTCTAGCTCTCGAGATCCTTCCCGAAGCTCTGGCAGCTCGTCAAAACGCTCCCCCTCGGGCCCGCCTGCCTGCCTGGCCACTCCTGAATCCGGCAAGGGGTATTGCCAGCCAAAACCCTATTTAGGTCCATCTCGTTTCTTACAGAGGCCTCTATTCTTCCCTGCACTCTGCTGATCTTATGCCTTTTTCTCCTCCTCGGTTCATCTCAAAACCGTGTTGAAGTCGGCTTGGGCTGGGATTAAATTTCCACGCTGCTCTTACTATGGGCCTCAGGTTCCTCATCTGGAAAATAGAGATAAAGAACCCTCCCTTGCAGGGCTGTTGTGAGATTTCAGTGAGGAAATGCATGTGTGATGCCCGGCACAGGAGCTCAGTACATGTCAGCGCCAGGCAAGTTAACATCACGGTGCCTCAGTTTTCCCATCTCGAAAATGGGGGTCTGAAACAGTATTTACCATCTGCGGCGGTATAAGGCCTGAATGAATGAGTGCAGGCAGGCCCTCTGGACAGCTTGCAGTCGTATCAGCTGGGGCTGGACGGTGTTTATTATTCCTAGCTGTGCCCTCCGCTCAGCTCCTGCTATGGCCCGCATCCTTCTTTCTAGAAATGCATTCAGATCCTCTATTGCTCTGCTCACCTTCCGGGTGGGGAGTGAGGGTGCTGTGCTGTCATGGTTCCTTAGGTTTCTTGTTGTTATTTGTGTGACTTTTGTTTTGTATATACGACATGAAGATGATGTGCTAAGTCACGGAGGAGCTTCTGTCTTCTGTCTTGTACGTTTATGTGGGGGGAATTTCTTTTCCTCTTGCTGCCAGACCTTGCTTGTCTTTCTCCCGATGTTCCGGCTACACCAACCCTCTCTGCTCTGTCCGTCCCTATGAACCCGTCGTCTACAGCATGTGTTGAGTCTGGATTTCCTGTGGGGAATCTTCTTTCCCAAGCCAGATGGCAACTGCTCTCCCTGGGAGCAGCAGAGCATAGTGGGTAAGTGTGTGGACATCGGAGCCAGGCCTCCTGGGTCTGAATATTGCCACTGCCAACTGTGTGACTTCGGGCTGTTCACTTAACCTCTCTGTGCCTCAGTTTCTTCATTTGTAAAATGGGTGCTGTGGACTGAATGGCTGTGTTCCCCCCGCAATTCATATGGGGAAGCCCTGAATCCCAGGGTGGCTGTATTTGGAGATGCAGCCTCTAAGGAAGTAGATGTTAAGGTTAAATGAGGTCGTGGGCGCCCGGGTGGCTCAGTTGGTTAAGCGACTGCCTTCGGCTCAGGTCATGATCCTGGAGTCCCGGGATCGAGTCCCGCATCGGGCTCCCTGCTCGGCAGGGAGTCTGCTTCTCCCTCTCCCACTCCCCGTTTGTGTTCCCTCTCTCGCTGTGTCTTTCTCTGTCAAATAAATAAATAAAATCTTAAAAAAAAAAAAAAAAAAAGGTTAAATGAGGTCGTAAGGGTGGGGCCCTGATCTAATAGGATTAGTGCCCTTCAAGGAAGGGACATCAGAGCCCCCTTTCTCGGTCTCTGCAAACACACTGAGGTGGCCTTCTACAAGCCAGGAAGAGAGTCCTTGCAGAAACCAGATCTGCCAGCACCTCAGTCGGGGACCTGCAGCCTCCAGAACTGTGAGAAAATTCATTTCTATTGTTTAGACCACTCAGTCCGTGGTGTTCTGTTGTGGGAGCCCGAGCAGACTAAGACAAGGGGGTAACAACAATGAGGATTGCACAGGTTAACACGTGCAAACCCTTCAGAACAGGGTTTGGTACAGAAGCGCTCAATAAATGTCAGCTTTATGATTTTCATCATCATCATCATCACTGGAAATACAGGTTGTGTCTTACAAATTTAGGATTCTAGACTTGCACTGATAGAACTTCCTACAATGAGGTCAATGTTCTGTTCTGGCGGGTATAATAGCCACCAGCCCCTGGCGTAATGTGTAATCATTTCTCCCCCTAGACACTAGTAGGAAAAAACCCGTAAGTTTAACCTTTTTTTTTTTTTTTTTTCCTTTTTGGTATTCAAGTAAAAGCCGGCCGCCCGAAGCCTGGGTTGTGCTGTCCACTGCGTGATCCGGAAATACCGAGCAGCCGGCCGACGGCTCTCAAGGGCTCAGCGCTGCGATTCTCCAGGGGGTGCGGCCGGCTTTTTGGGTGCGACGGTTCCTCCCGCGCGGGGCGGTCCACAGTGCTGGCTTGTCTGGCATTCCGGGCCCTGCCTGCTACAGGCCAGTACCTCTTGCCCTTCCTGGGACCACCGGCAGCCTCCCTCCCACTTGCAAACACACCCCCTGGCCGGATGGCCCTGCCCTGGGGGCTAAAGCACACCGACGAGGACAAGGAGGTCGCAAGCCCCCGACAGCGCTACTCCTGGAGCAGAAGTGGTACCAACACTCTCTCCCACAGCCTGTGCTGGCCCGGGCTCACCGCGACCTCCGTTTCACATCTTTCTCTTGCCCCAACTGAGAGCCTTTTTGCTGGAATCTGGAAATGCTCCTAATGACACCGCCTATATATAAAACGTCAGCCACTCAACAAGGTCTAGATTTTCAAATCTATTTTTAATCAAAGTTATGGGCATCTTAAAACAGAAAGAATGAATTCTTGTTTTGAAGATTTGCATTTTTTAAGAGTGCAGGCCTTGGAGTCCAGCCAACTCCGGTTTGAATCTTGGGCTTAATACTTACAGCTACTGTGAGCTTGGGCATATCCCTCATCCTCTCTAAACTTTGGTTTCTTCATCTGTAAAATGGGGGGAAAGAAACCCGATTGGCTGCACAGGGTTGTGCACAAATTCCTGGCACCTTTGCAGGGGATGATTCTATATGCACATAATGATAATGAAAATCATTATAATAAAATAATACTAATAACCATCGGTTATGTCATGCTATTATGTTCTAGGTCCTTTATACACATTAATTCAATTAATTCTCAGAGTAATCTTATGAAGCAGGTATTATTATACCCGTTTTGCAGATGAGGACAGAGGCGCAGAGAGGTTAAGTAATTCACCTGAGGTCACACAGCTTGCAGGTGCAGAGCTGGATTATGAACCCAGGCCATCTGGTCCCAGGATCTTTGCTCTCAACCATTGCCTCATATTGCCGCTGATAAAGGCCCACTGGACAGGGGAATTTTGCAGCCCATCCTTTGGTTTTTTGTACCCATCAGTCATTTCAAAAAGTATCTATAGCATCCACCTCTGTGCCAGGCATTTCGGTTGGGTAGACACTTAGTAGAAATGCTTCATGCTTCCTGTGAAGCTGGCTGCACCAGCTGCCAAGGTTTCCTCCTTTACCTGCCAACGAGGGAGAGCCCAGTGGCCTCTGAAGCTGAGTGGGCCCAGGCAGTCTCAGGGGGTCCAGGAACCACCCCCTGGGGGATCTGTTCCCAGGTCTGGATCTGGACTTGCTCCTCGCAACTCCCACCTCTCAGGGTGTTTGTAAGGCTTGATGGAGACCTTTCACGGCTCTGGGTCTCCAGGGGCAGAGGACAAACGACGGTCAACCCTGTGGGTCTGGTTATAAATGGCACAATCTCCATGGTCACTGGTGAGCGCTTAGCCGGGCCAGCGCAGGGCATCCCTGTCCAGTGCAGGAGCCGTGCCCAGGAGCAGGGCTGTACACACTCCATCTCTGTCTTACAACAACCTACGAGATACGTTTTCATCCTCATTTTACAGAAGAGGCAACGGAGGCCCAGAATGTTGAAGTCACACCGTGTCTAAGGTCATTCAGCGAGTGGCAAAATGGGGTTCACACCAAAGTCTGACTTCAAGGCTGTGCTTTCGCCACCGCCTTATTCGCCGGGTGTTTTCTCTGCTTTGAATGTCATGGTTCTCTGCCAACCTTGCTTTTCCAAGCACCCCATTCATTCTGGGGTGGATCGAGGAAAGAGATCGCTCTCTGCCACAGGAAGTTCCTGCAGTCACCCAGCCTTTGGACAGGTGGAGACTGGCTTCGGCGTAAGTGCCACGGCCTCCCAGATGCGGACGGCACCTGCGGGTGCTCATGTCCCCCAGCAGGGACGAGTGTGGGGGCGGGGAACTCTCAGGACTCTGCTTTCTTCCTGCCACTGGCAACACACTGAACCAGCCCAGGGGGCAACCCTTGCTCCCCTCCGCCTTACAGCCTACACCTGGGGGTTGTCTGGCCCTGGGCAGAGAGCTCTGAGGGCTCGTATTCACTCCAAAACTTCTTTTCACAAAGGAGCTGAGTTCTTTTTTTTTAAATTTTTTAAAAAAGATTTTATTTATATATTTAAGAGAGAGAATGAGAGAGAGAGAGAGAGCATGAGAGGGTCAGAGGGAGAAGCAGGCTCCCCGCGGAGCAGGGAGCCTGATGTGGGACTCAATCCCGGGACTCCAGGATCATGACCTGAGCTGAAGGCAGTTGCTTAACCAACTGAGCCACCCAGGCGCCCCAAGGAGCTGGGTTCTAATTCAGCTCCAAGTATACTTTCTTTGGCCTTCTCTTGGTTTTAAGGCTTACTATAGGGGCAAACCCTAACCCTAGGGCAATGGGATGCTCCCACTACCCTATCGAGAGACGTATACTTGTGCACATACACATATGTTACATTCAATTTCTGGGGTTCATGTACTCTTCCCAGATGGAGTATGACCTGAACAATCACTCTTGAACTGTAAGTTCTGCAAGTCAGAGTTTATCTCGAAGTTGCTGAAGTGCCTCGCTGGTACTTCTGATATGTATTTTCATCTAAGAAAGTGAAACAAGTTAATAAAAATGGGATCTGTCTGCAGGAGTATTGACTTCTGCTGTGTTGTATGTTCCCCAAACATTCCAATCCGTTTCTTGCCTCTTTACCTTTGCACCTGCTGTTCCCTGGCCTGGGAATACTCTTCTCACACCTGTCTTTTTCCTGTACTTCTTCTCCAACCCCCCAGTAAATCCTTACTCTTTCTTTAATACCCAAGCACCTCCTCCTCTTTGATGCTTCCCCTGTTCCTGTCATCCCAACCAGAAGGACTGCTTAATCACTTCCTCCTTTGGGCTGCTGCTGAGCCACCTTGGGAATGTCCAGCAGAGCAGTCCTAGCCCACCTGTCCTATGATGGTGTGTTACATGTGTGTCCCTTACCAGGAGGTGGGCTCCTCAGGGAGAGGGGCCACACCTGGCTCATTTCTGTGACTAGAACCCCTGGTACATAAAAGATGGGCAGCAGAAGTTAATGGGAGGAATACAAGATGGAGGGACAGGATGGAAGGAAGAAAGAAGGAAGGCTAGGTGGATGGATGGAAGAAAGGAAGGGAAGAAGGCCAGATAGAGGGAAGGAAGCTAGAGAATGCATGGAAAGAAAGGAGATGGAAAATACATGGATGGGAAGATGGATGAATGGACAGTTGGAGGAATGGGTGTGTGTGGGGGGGAAGAAAAATGGATGGATGGATGGATGGATGGAAAAAAGGCTAAGTAGATGGTAATGATGGGCTGGAAATACAGGTGGATGGAGGGAGGGAGGGATCAAAGGATGGACAGAGGAACAAAGAATGGAAGGAAGGAAAATGGAAGGGAGGGAGAGAAAAGGAAAGAACAGATGGACAAGGTTCTGTGGGGGGAGAGAGAGAGAGGTGGGGCGGGGAGAGAGAGAGAACACACAAGCTAAGGCAGAGGCAGGGGAAAGAGGGAAGACTGGGAAAAGTGAGGCCAGTACTTTCTCTGACGCGGATCTGCTATGCTATTTGCACCCTGGGGCCACGTTGACTGGCATCTCCTCCCCTGCAGCCTGAGCCTGGAAGTCAAAGCCAAGAGAGCTGTGTTCCCCAGAGCCTCCGCTCAGCTGGGATGGAGGCGCAGGGCTAGGTCCAGCATCAGCTTTGGCCATGACTCCTACAGCCCTTTAGGAAGTGACAGCTCGGGAGGCTCCCCACGAAAGGGCTTTCGGGGGGGCGCAGTTCAGTGAGCCCTGAGGATGGTCTCCCAGGTCTTAAGCCATAGGCGCATGAGTTTCAATTGAGCCCGCGCCCTGCCCTGCCATCGAGCCAACATTTTGGACGAGGGGTCCCCTGCCCCAGCTTCTAAGCAGCTCCTGCACAAAGGCGAGGTGGCCCGGAGCAGGGAGCCCGTTGGCAGTATTTATGCCCAAGCTCCAGCAGCTGGAGTCATGACCTTGCCGTATCTCTGTGTTGCGTGCACGGCTTTTGAATCATTGTGAAATCAGGAGGTGGGCAAGCTAGTTGTATTTTTCTAGCTCATAGTAAAATAAACGTCTAACGATTAAATGCAACAGTTTGCCCTGGTACCTTGCAGCCCCCTGCCCAGCCCCGGGGCACACGCTGCACCCCTGGTGGAGAGGCCCGGTTGTGGGCACGTGCGGCGGGCCAGGCTCCGTGAGGGCAGCTTTCATCTCTCCCCCAACATCATTACACCCTGGAAGCTCAGGGCTTTTCTTCTACCTGTTGAGCAGATGAGGGAACTGAGGCTAAAGGAGAGGGAGACACTTGCCCCAGGGCACACAGCCAGGCATGGGTGGAGCCAGGACTCCAAGGCAGATGGAACGGATTAGAAGGTGCTTGCCCTTAACTCAGGACAGGTGTCCTGGAGAGCCGGAGATAAGTTGAACTTGGCACCTACCCTTGTCTCTGGATTCTTCCCCTTGAGTGCTTTCACATGGGAGGCTGGGTGCCTGACTTGACCGAACTCAGATACCCGCTTCCACCCTTGCCCGCTTTGGTCTGTTCACCGAGGGAGCCTCGGAACCTAAGTCAGCTGGTGCTCTCCTGCTTAAAACCCTCCAATGGCTTCCTGTCACCCTGAGATTATCCCAAGCCTTCGGATGGCCCAGAGCCCCATGTGATCTGCACCCAGCTCCCACTCCCACTGCCCACCACAATCCTCCCTGCTCCTGGGCCAGCCTCCCTGTTTCCGGAACCTGCCAATGTGGACCATGCCTCAGGGCCTCTGCCCTGCTCTTCTGTCCAGCACACTCCCTGCCCGGATACCCACATGGCCCACTCCCTCACCTCGTTCAGGTGTCTGCTCAAGTGTGGCACAAGCCTTACCTGGTTGATCAAGTGAAGTAACAGCCTCATGACCGTCTCCTCCCTGACTCGGCTGGTCTCTCTTCGGGGCACTTTATCTGACATTATATATTCAGTTGTTTATGATCTGCTTCCCCAGCCGGAAGGTCAGTGCTTTGAGGGCAGGGATCCTGCTGTGTATCAACTGCCACTGAATCCACAGCATTTAGCAGAGGGCCTGGCAGACGCTAAGTTTCCCCTAAATCGCTGCTGCATGCCCGAGCTTACTCCCTTACTTAGAGATGGCACTGCGCGCTCAGAGCGGAGAGGGGTCTTCTGACTTTAGCCCCTAGGACCCCACCATCCATGCAGGGGCTGGCCTCGCTGGCCTTGGGAGGCTGCCCCCTGGGTTTGGACAAGGGCTCCCTGCACCAGCAAGCTAAGGGTTTTTCCTTGTGTGAGTCTTAACTTCTCCATTGTGCACCACGGTTTCAGTTCTGCTGAGGTGCCCTGGGGGCTTCTGGCACGGGGGACATTTTTGAACAACATTTAGGGAATAAAACCAAACTGGCTTCCCTGAGTAGCTCCAGCTGGGAATTAAATCCTTCGCCAGTAGGAGTGAATCCCACTTCGGGGCCAGTGAGGAACAGCAGAGGGGTGAGACTGAAGACATTGCCTTGAAATACACATCAGTCCAGCGAAATGCCTGGCTCTGAGCCTTGGGGTCAACCCACGTCGATAAAGCGCCCGCTGTGTGACTTCAAACTCTTACCTCTGCCCGTTGATTCGGTATCTTTTCTGGGTGTCACAGACACCTCAAACCCCACGTGCCCTCTACAGAAGGATGGGTTTCCCCACGCATTCCCACGTCTGCCCTGTCTGCCCATCTTGGAGCATGGCACTGTCGCCCTGGTCAGGCCAAGCCACCTCCCCGCCCCACCTCTCTCCTTTGTCCCCCCATCCAACCCATCAGGAGCCCTCTGGCTTTACCACCATCCTGAAGCCTATATCCTACCACCTTGATCCAACCCAGCTTTCTTCTCTTGCTTGGACAACTGCAATAATCTCTTTGCTGGTCTCCCAGCCTCCACCCTTCACCTCCTATTGCCCGTTCTCCACACAGCAGCCAGAGTAGTCGTTTTAAAACATAAACTAGATCATGCAGCTTTTCCTGTTTAATGCTCCCTGGCCCCACGGCTGTCCACAGCACTTAGTATAAACTCTGATGTCCCTGACCCGTGTCTGGCTCACACCTCCCTCTCCAGACTCATTTATCCCAGTCGCCCCTGTGCTTTCACTCATTCGCTACAGTCACTGTGGCCTTCACACACTTCCCACCGCAGGGCCTTTGCATGTGCTGGTCCCACCTCCCTAGATCTCCACCTGGCTGGCTGCTGTCATCATTCAAGCCTTGGTTCAAGCGTCACCTCCTCGAGAGGTCTTCCCTGACTTCTTCGAGAATGTTGACCGCCCTCCCCCCCCAAGCCTACCCTCTCTCTCCCATCACTCACTAGCACATCTCATTGTTTTATTTTCTTCACGACCTTTTCATTAAATGAACTTTCTCATTTATGGATTTGTTTGGCTGTTTACTGCTGAGGCCCTGGGGATTGAGGGTGACACAGCTGGGGTTCCTGCCCTCATGGAGCCAACATTTTAAGGAGGAGATCGTGAGACACTAAACCTACCCTGGACTTTTCAACCACAAGAGCCAATAATTTCCTTTCATTTGCTAAAGTCAGTCAGGCTTTGTCATTTGCAATCAGCCGACTCTTTATTACATTAGGCTCCATAAATATTTGCTGAATTCAATTGCCATGTTTGTTTTGTTCATTAGTTCTCTCCCTCCCTCCCTCCCTTCTCCCTCTTTTTCCCCAAGACACGAGAGGTCATTATAAAGTGGGCCTGCACGTTGCATCTGGCTGAAGGGATAGTCCTGGGCTTGATGCTCACAGAACCCACCGCGCCAATGTTCTCCTTTGTCATCAACGAGTTTCTACATAGATCCTCTCTTTGATTCCTCAAAAAGTTGAAAATAGAGCTACCCTACGACCCAGCAATTGCACTACTGGGTATTTACTCCAAAGATACAAATGTAGGGATCCAAAGGACCCCTCCAAAGCACCCCAGTGTTTATAGCAGCAATGTCCACAATAGCCAAACTGTGGAAGGAGCCAAGATGTCCATCGAAGATGAATGGATAAAGAAGATGTGGTATATATATATACGATGGAATACTACTCAGCCATCAAAAAAAAAAAAAAGAAATCTTGCCATTTGCAACAACATGGATGGAACTGGAGGGTATTATGCTGAGCGAAATAAGTCAACCAGAGAACGACAATTATCATATGCTCTCACTCATATGTGGAATTTGAGAAACAAGACAGAGGATCATAGGGGAAGGGAGGGAAAAATAAAACAAGATGACATCACAGAGAAAGACAAACTGTAAGAGACTCAATCATAGGAAACAAACTGAGGGTTGCTGGATGGGGGGATGGGGTAACTGGGTGATAGACATTAAGGAGGGCAATGTGATGGAATGAGCACTGGGTGTAAGACTAATGAATCACTGAACTCTACCCCTGAAACTAATAATACACTGTATGTTAATTGAATTTAAGATGTTGGGCAGAGAACATCAATTCCACTTCACAGATAGGAAGGCTGAGGCCCAAATGGCTTGCCTAGGCTGGACAGAACACAAGACTGATCATTTCAGCAAGGATTTCCTCCTCTGGAATTTTAGGACCGCAGACCAGAAGGGAAAACCTATATCCCTTCTTGATGATACACACTAGTCATGCTCTGGGGCAACCAGGCCAGATCAGAATTCAGAGCCTTCGTATTTCTACTTCACAGGCTAGTCCCAGGGATTGTTGATTCCAGGAAAAAATATTCCTGCTAAGATAATCAGGACTGTTCTTTCATACACAGTATAATTTTAGATTACCTTCATTTTTCAATCTGGTAAACCAAAAATGCAAATACAATTTACAAAGCCATTAGATCCCCACATTAATCCTCTTATCAGCCAAAAAAACCTTCTCACCTTGGGGAAAGCTGCTTGCTCTTTCATCAGAGGTAAAATCATGCAGTGTGTTTCCCTCCTTGCTTTGGCTACCAGGGAGCTCAGAGAGATTAACTCTGAACTTCACTGCAGTAGTTGGCCTGAGCTAGATTTTTCTGGTACAGTGCCTCACCCTTATTTGTTAACTTAGCTTTCTATTCCTTTGCCTTGCTTTAATAGTTCAATTTTAAATATGTTTTCCATTTGAAATTCTTCTCAAATCTTTCTGCCACAGGCTGGGTATAAACAAAGGAGTTAAACTGATTTCTGATGTTGTCCTCCCCCCAACCCCCCTTCCTATCTCTTTTGCCACTTGCCTCAGTGCACAGGAGCAGATAGCAAATAAGCCCCAGTCCCTCGGCTTCCTCTCTGTCTTCGTAAAACATGTTTTCAGGGGAATGTAAATTGTTTTTAAAAGCTTCCATCCTGGCCCACTGCTAATTATTACTGACCCAGGAGGATCTGTACTAATTTGCCTTAATAAACTTATTAAATAGTAAATTTCAGGAGGAAGAGACGACACAGCCTTTATTGGATTAGCGAAACTGCCAGAGCAGAGAGAAGCCCGTTGGTCGCATGGGGAAGCTGGGGAGATTAGTGGGCCAAGTGTGTTTTCAATAAACTGTCGCTGGCTACAGTTTTGTGCCTTCTTGGGGGTTGTCAGCAAAAATTTCTAGCCTCCAAAGGAAAAAGGAAAAACAGAAAAGAGAAAAGGCAGCTCAGAGCGGAGAGGGGTCTTCTGACTTTAGCCCCTAAAGCCCCACCATCCATGCAGGGTCTGGCCTCGCTGGCCTCGGGAGGCTGCCCCCTGGATTTCAACAAGGGCTCTTCCCCCAAACCCGACGCAGGTCATTAAGCATGGGGACTACGACATGGAACGGGCGGGCAATGCCAAACCTCCAGGTCGTTGAAGAACAGATGCGTATCTGCAAGGTTGAAGATCATTTCTTCCATCATCAGGCCGATGCGCACCGACGTCGTGGTGTCCTGGTAGAAAGAAGGGACAGAGTCACCTGCCAGCAGGGCCTCTCTCTCCCATACCCCTACCCCCTGAAAGGCAGTCACGGACATTCCTGATGGACTCCCACGCGGTCCAGGCTGTGTCTCTGCGTGGGGTCAGGGTAATGATGCTGGATGGCTTCCGAGATTTCACTCCTAGGTGCCCCTAGTTTCTACTTGCCCTCTTTAGTACTGCAATCTCCCCCATATGCCCCTGTAACTGTGCTCAGCGTTGCCAGATCCGGGAATGGCAGCAAGAAAGGAGGGCCCCTCCCAGCCTTTCCGCTTCCAGGGAGGCCTGGAATACTAAAGGGAAGTGGCGTAGACTGGGTAAAACCCACCGGGAGAGCGGACACGTTGGTTCTCTCTTTACTACAGTCTCTCTGTGGATGCCTGTCATACTCCTCCCGGTACATGCAACATCACTGTTTTCTCACAAGAGTTTTAATTATAAAAGCAAGCACACAAACAAAACCCCATTAGGGTCCCTCCGTACCCCAGAAAACTAGGCCACCATTAAAAAAGTAAAGTCATGTGAGAGTTACTGACATGAAACTAGCACCAAGATATGAAGTAGCAAAAGCAAGATGCACCACAGTGGGAGGTGTGAAACCCAACTGGGCAGTCAAAGGGTCCCCTTTCTCTCCCTCTCTCCTATACACGTGCCGTGGTAGACAACCTGTAGGAGGACGATCTGCACCGGGGGTTGGCACACTAGAGCCATGAGCCCAATCCGGCCTGCTGCCTGTTTGTGTATGGCTCATGAGCTAGGAATGACTTTATATATTTTTTCTTTTAAGAGAGAGAGAGAGCCCACGTGCGTGTGTGCAAGTGGGGGAAGGGGAAGAGGGAGAGAGAGTCTTTTTTTTTTTTTTTTAAGATTTTATCCATTTACTTGGCAGAGAGAGACACAGCGAGAGAGGGAACACAAGCAGGGGGAGTGGGAGAGGGAGAGGCAGGCTCCCCGCGGAGGAGGGAGCCCGATGCGGGGCTCGATCCCAGGACCCTGGGACCACGACCCGAGCCGAAGGCAGACGCCTAACGACTGAGCCACCCAGGCACCCGGGAGAGAAAATCTTTAGTGGGCTCCACACCCAGCATGGAGCTCAACGTGGGACTTGATCCCATGACCCCTGAGGTCATGACCTGAGGCGAAATCAAGAGTCAGACACTCAACTGACTGAGCCACCCAGGCACCCCGACTTTTTACATTTTTAAACAGTGTATTGTCTATGGTTGCTTTTGCACTTTGAAGGCAGAGGTCAGCATGAGCCACAGAGACCCTGTGTCCTGCAAATCCTAAAATATCTACTCTCTGGCCCTTAGCAGGAAAAGTCTGCCAATCCCTGATATATACCCTCCCTGTTGAACTCAGATGTGACCATGTGACTTGCATTGGGTAATGATGTGTGAGCAGAAGTTATGTTTCATTTCTGGTCTGGAGCTTTAAGAACAAGTGGTTGGTCATGCTTTCTCTTCCCACTTCACGAGACTAAATGTTCCACAGAAAAGATAATGTGGGCCAGAGCTGCGACAGACCAGAAGGGGCATGTACCATAAAAGAGAAGTAGATGACATTTGGGGGATGTTTGTTACTGCAGCATAACCTCACCTAACCTAACTAATACACATGAAAAATACTTGGCACAATGGTTCTCAATTCTGGCTGCACACTATAATGATTGGGGGCATGTTAAAAATCCTGATGCTCAGACCCTCCCCCAGGCCGATAAAATCAGAATTTCTGAGGATAGGATCCAGGCATCAGGAATTTTGAACTCTCTGGTTCTCTTTGAACCCACCCAGTTTCAATGTGCAGTCAAGGTTAAGAACCACTGGTCTAAAAGGATATACAACACTTCGTAATATTCCAGGTTAATATCCATTAAATGCTTTCTCTGTGCCACTGTACAAATTAACTTAATTCATTTAATTCCCACAAAGACTTATGAGTTGAACGTGATTATTTTCCCATTTTACAGATGAGAAAACTGAGACCGAAAATGGTTAGGTAACTTGCTCAAGGCCCTGCAGCTGGTGCGTGCTGGGATTTGAACCCAGGTCGTGTGGCCCCAGAGCAGCATTGCTTGTGTGGAGGCCTTGGAGGGGCTGGAGTGGCAGGAGGCGTGAAGGGGACCTGCTTGAATTTTTCACGGACAGGCTGTCTTACTTCTAATATAAAAATAAATAATTAATGACATAAACCCTTTCTGACCCTGAAAAAAAAAAAAGGAAAAAAAAATGTAGCTGGTGATCTCAGCTTCACACACACGACTGTGAAGAATCAAGCCCAGGAACACAGCCATTAGGTGAAACACCTCATTAGGACCCCAAAAGCCAAAGCTTAGCACTCCAGGTCCTGGCTGGAAGGCGGCAGGGTAGAGTACTCTGTGAAAAATGAAGAAAAAATGAGGAAAGAAAGCGTTTCAGGGCCAAGCTGGGAATCGGTGTGTGACCTGGGAAAGGGTTTTGGGGGGTGTTTCCACACATTACTCACCCCCAAACCATTTCACCCCTGCATGATTGCACGTTACTTCTTGGCGAGGCCGTGCACCTAACGACAGATGAGCAGCCCTCTGTGTGCTAGACAAGAGCAAGAAGCTGCCGTCCACACTCATCTGCTGAAAGGATTTATGTAGAAAAATGTCAACTCCCAGGCCAGTGCATAAAACAGGAAAAGCACTTATTGTATATGGAATGGTCTGTCTGTGAAAAGTATTTTGTGTAGCTAGAAGAAGACAAATACTCAATACTGATACAGTTGAAATTACATCTTATCGATACTGGCAGGATGTGGGGAGGAAGTCTGCATGTGTGTGATGGGGGCCAGGCAAGGGAAGAGGGCTACATTCTCATCTTCTAGTTTGGGAAGCCAGGGAGCATGCCTAAAATGCAAAAAAAAAAATCAAGAAATAATAACATAATCAGGTTACTTAGAAATTTGGAGGTAAGTACCAAAAGAATCAGCAAGGGTTGAAAGTTGTTGCCTGTGGGCAGAAAGAAAGGGTTTGTGTGGGGTCCATGGGGACTGCTGTTTCTCTTAATACTTTCTTTTGTAGAACTATGAGTTTTAAAGTATATGCATGTATTTCCTGGATTAAAAGAAAGCTAAATTAAAAATAAAAGGGAACATACTGAGTAATTCCACTTCCCATTATCTATTCTAGAGAAAAACTCATGCAGATGAACCATGCAGAGGGCCATGTAAAAAGATGTTCATTACAGAACTGTTTGTAAATACCAAAGACTAAATAGTTTAGCTGTCCAGCCAAAGCTTACTAGAGAAATAAAATGTAGTATATTCGTTTGGTGGAAAACTAAATTCAGTTGAAAGAAATGAAGTACATCTCTCCATGTATTAGTATGGACATGTCAAAAAAATAATATCGAGTGAAATTGTTTTCTGAAAGTTATATACTGCATGTTATTGGCATTTACTAAAAACACATACCATGTTACTACATATTTTCCATAGACACTTATATATTTATAAATTTCTGAAAGGATATACCTAGAGTAAAAACAGTAATTACTTCTGGAAGGCAGAGAGGTGGGGACAGGAATTAGAGGTAAAGATGAAAGTGAACTTTAGCACGAGCTAGAATTTTTTTTTTTTAAAGATTTTATTTATTTGACAGAGAGATAGAGCCAGAGAACACAGGGGAGGGAATGGGAGAGGGACAGGGAGAAGCAGGCTCTGCACTGAGCAAGGAGCCCAATGTGGGGCTCGATCCCAGCCCCTGGGATCATGACCTGAGCCGAAGGCAGATGTTTAACCATCTGAGCCACCCAGGCGCCCCCAAGCTAGAATATTCTAAAATGTTTTGAAAGAGAAGGGATTCAATACTTACCATATAATTAAAAATTAAAACAAAATTTTGAGGCGCCTGTCTGGCTCAGTTGGTGGAGTGTGAGACTCTTGATCTCCGGGTTGTATGTTGGCGCCCCACGCTGGGTGTAGAGATTACTTAAAAATAAAATCTTTAAAAAAAATTCAAACAAAAATTGAAAGACGCCCAGATGCTTCTGAGGAGAACCTTTAGAATACCCATCTACTCCTTGAGAATTCTCATTGTTTTCAGGTTTTCCTAAAATCTGCCTGCATGCTGGGTGGAGATTGTTCTGAACTCCACAAGTGGGACCTCTTTTCAAGGAATTTGATAAAAACTAGCTGTAAGAGATGGAAAAGTCTAGAATAACCCAACTGTCCCAGGAGTTAAGTAACAGAGTGTGACCCTGAGCCAGACCACTTTATCCAAGTAGAAAATGTTTTTCCAGGATTGCAAAGACTGAGGAACTAAGAATAAAAACACACACACACACACACACACAAAGGGGTGGAGACTCAGCAGTAATTAACGTGAAACCCATCCCGAGTGAGGGCAAGACGAAAGCCACCGGTTTTGTCTCATGCTGCATGCCGAATCCATTCCTAATATACTCCACAAACACACCACCTTGGTCTGTTGGCTTCAGTCACTCTGTGTAGCTCGGAGGGGGATCCTTTTCTGATCTAGCACGTCTCCCTGTCAAATAAAGCCTAACACAGGGAAGCCTTCACGCCATGTTCTTCAGCTAAAAACAGACCACTAACCCATTCAAACCCACTCTGACCCCTCTACCACCCGAGGTTGCGGTGAGGTTTATGTAACAGGCACCCCACAAGTGCTGTCATTGTCAAAAGCTCCCAGGCCACGTCCTCAAACCCTTACGCAAAGAACCTGCGTCTGTAAACCCAGCAGGAACACCCCAAACCAGGTGGTACCTTACGAAAACCACCTCTTAATCACAACATACTCTTTGGATTAAAAAAATACCAGCCTTGTTTAGGTTCATTTCCTAAACAAGCAACAGCAGACATAGATTGTTTTTAACAAATGATCAATTTAAACCAGAAGGGAGAACTGAGAAAAAGGATTTTTTTCCCCCCAAAACAAGCTTCAATTTGTAACTTGTCCATCAAAGGACCGTGCTGGGCGCGGGTAGGGTTGGGTGGATGGAAGGTCATCTTTGTTTGACTTGAGAGTTTGGGGGTGGTTCTCTCCCAGAGAGGGGACAAATCAAAGGCACTGCAGATTTTTTCAACGTGTTCTAATGATTCCCCCCCCATATTGGCGTGGCCAGCTGGGCTGTGCGCGCGTTCATTCAGGAGGTGGATGCGGAGGCTCCGAGCTTTGGCACCCTGCCTCGGGGCGGATGCTGTGGGCCTGGACGCAGCTCTGCAATCTAGTTATTATGCATTCTTGGTGAAGTTCTCTAACAAGAGGTGGATGGTGGGGACTTTCTCCACATGGGCTGCTCTAAGATCTGCCCTGTGGATCAGTAATTCAGTTGTCGTGACGCACGGTTGTATCTCCTAGATCGACGGGATAGGGTAAGAGCATGAAAACAAAAGTCTTTCCTCATAGGAAGTTAATCTGATGTCACACAAACTCGAATGAAGAAAACGGCATACGGATTCTTGGAGGTTTCCAATTCTGAACACAAAACGTTACTCGGGTTAATTAAGATGACGGGCTGTTTAATACCAAGTCTCCATTGTGCCCAAATTTACAAGCTCCCCATTTTAAGCCATATTCTTGGAGGTCTACTTCCCAACCCCTATTGATTAGGAGGCAACATTTTCATTTCAAAAGGAGTCCAAGTTTTTACCAGTTGTTTAAATGAGTAACTCTACCTGTCCACTATAGAAATCCCCTCTCTGAGCTTACCCTGTTTTCTGTTTTTAAGCATGTAGCGCTTTGGTTTCAATGCATGTTTCGTTCAAAGAAGTGAGATCCACACACTATTTATTCAACATCACAACAACCCTTTGAACAAAAGGAAGGCACATCCTAATCTTATCCTGAAACCTTAGGTGACTGGGGGCCTTTGGGTTCTTTCACAGCTGGTTGAGTAATAATACTAATATCTAATTTTTGAGTGCTTTGGAGTAGAGGTTAAGAGAATGGGCTCTCAGCCAGACTGCTTATGACCAAGGCCAGTTCCACCTCTTACCAGCTAGATGACCTTGTACAAGTTGGCTTAACTTCTGCATGCCTCAGTTTGTCATCTGTAAAATGGGGTTACTTACCACACAGGGTTGTCGTAAAGATCAGATGGCTTTTTCAAAGTGCTGGTTATAATCGCGTAAGTGAAAGTTTACTTTAATGGCCAGCATTACAAAAGAAAAAAAAAATGGAAGAAATACAAGAGAATCTGTGGCCTGCTGTCTGTTTTTGTAAATAAAGTTTTATTGGAACACAGCAAGGCCCATTTGTTCTTAATGTTCATGGCTGCTTTTGCACTACAATGGCAGAGCTGGTAGTCACTACAGAGCCTAGCCTAAGTCTAAAGTATTTATCATCCCTTTATTTTTTAAAAAAAGATTTATTTATTTATTTATTTATTTATTTATTTATTTATTTATTTATTTATTTGAGATAGACGGTGAGAGCATGAGCGGGGGGCAGGAGCGGAGAGGGGCAGAGGGAGAAGCAGGCTCTCCACTGAGCAGGGAACCCAATGTGGGACTCAATCCCAGGGCTCTGGGATCACTACCTGAGCCAAAGGCAGACGCTCAAGCAACTGAGCCATCCAGGCGCCCCTTATTATCCCTTTATAGAAAAAGTTTGCCAATCCCTAGAATAGATGACAAATACCAGAGTATGTCATATACAGTAATGGTGAACTTCTATTTCAGTTGGAGTGTGTTAAGTTTGTGTGTATTTGAGACAGAGGGAGGGTTGTGGGGGGAGAGATGGGTCATGGTATAAAATGTGTTTCTTCCTGAGGCAGCTTTGGGACTAGAACTCAGGTCTGATCTGACACCAGATTCCACAATCCTCTGGTTATGTCATAATGCCTGTTATAGCGTCTCTGCTCTGAGGCAATGTCTGCCTTCCATGACTCAGCTGCGTGACTGGAAAGAAGTGTGATGTCTCCCCTGGACTATCCAGATGGACCGGGCCCAGTATCTGGTGGTCTCCACATAAGCTGAGCCATTCAGCTGGTTTCCTGTGGGGTCCCTGCTGTGAAGATTTGGAGGCTGTGCGGAAAGGGTTAACTGGGCAGGCCTGGGTTGCTCGAACCCTGTGCATTCCTAAGCAGGTCAGTCTTCCAGACTGGTCCTTGGCTCCTGGTAGATGTGCCTTGGGCCGCGCAACGCTAGTTGATCAGATGGTTTCTGCTAACAGTGGGATTATGGAGAGTGCCTGTTTTTGTTCTGGGGGCTGGAGTCTGAGTAGCTGAGGTGCTGTGTGCTTATAGCATGGAGCCCAATAAGATCCTGGACCCCGGGGCTCAGGTGAGCTCCACTGGTTGGTCACACCCGACATGTGTTGTCACATCAGTGCCAGCAGAATTTAGAGGACCATCTGTGCTCCACTGGGAGAGGATTCTGGAAGCTGGTGCCTACTTTCTCCCGGATCTTATTCCATGTGCCTTTTCCCTTTGCTGATTTTAACCTGTGGCCTTTCACTGTAATAAACACTGTGAACATAATAGCTCTTCTGAGTCCTGTGGGTCCTTCTAGCAGCTCATCAAGCCTGAGGGTGGTCTTGAGGGCCCCTGACACGGGGTCTTTATTAGACACTTTGAAAAAACACCAACTGGTGAGAAAAAGGGGCAGCGGCGTGATATTGTGGAGCTACCTAATCTCTCTGGGAACGAACTTTCAAGTCTGTAAATAAGCAGTTATTAATTTTTAGTAAAAATAATACCCATTATTGGCCTCCCAGGATGATTTCATAACCCAGGCCTGGCCAGAACCGTAGTGACTGGTTCCCGGATGGTCATGTGGCCAGTGGGAGCCCCTGAGAATTGGCGCTAGGACATTAGCTGTAACCGGTGGGAAAGCAGCAGCTTCTTACCCCCGGTGTGGCTGAGCTGGTAGAACCTCCGCCGGAGGAGGCTGGCAGCCGCCTCTGTCACCACACGGGTGGAGCCTCCCTCACAAGACACACGGCTTCACACACAATAACTTGGGGACTGGATCCCACTGTTCCTGAAGTCTCCTTCTGGACATATTGGTCATTAAGAGCAGATACATTTTCCTTTTTGGCTTAAACTAATGTGTGTTGAGTTTTTGTCACTTATAACCTAAAATTCTTGACTCCGCTTTGCCATCTCCCCGTGTCTGTGCAAAACCGGGTGTTTCCAACATTGCCAATGTCCAGTGGGCAAGCTCAAGTGCTTCTACACATCTTAACAACAACCAAGTTTTGCCAGGCGGCACTTTAGAAAGACTGAATGTCTTGTCTTCTGATGGCACCTCTTAACAGCCTTTCCCCAAGGTGATATAAACCAAGATCTGGGATATTATCTGGTCTGAGAACACTAATCTCTCTTTCACACAAGCACTGTCTAATGAGGCAACTGGCTTCCTGCAAATGACCGCCACAAACTGCTTCCACCTTCGAGGGTGTGCATGCAAGTGGCCACAGGCAAGCAGCTCCATGAAGCAAAAATCACTGAGAGCATCAATCATGGAGTTAGTGGGACCCGAGTTCAAATCCTGGGGGCTGCCATTCCCCAAGGACCTGACCTTGCATGAGATGTTCATACTTCCGGGGCCTCAGTTTCCTCATCTAATACAATCAGTGGATCCCTCCCAGGAATCCTGGAGGATAATGCATGTGTGATGACCTGCTCCTGGTGTTAGGTATTATTAGCAAAAAGCGGCAGGGTCCAGAATCTTCCATTAGAAAACTTTCCCTGCTTGGAAATTCCCGTGCAATAGTTTACCTGGTATTTTCCAAACCATGGCCATACTCGTTACACCTTTGTAAGTTCTGTCCCACTGCAGGGCAACTGGGCTAACTTAACATTTTCCTTTAATTTAGCTACCTGTCCCTGCTTTTTAACTTAAACGCATGTAGTTGAGAAACAAGCTTGTTATCACGACATAAATGGCAATCTGTTCCACTCACTGTCCCTGGAAGGTAGGCACGAAGATAAGCAGAGGTGTTAGGTCCCCGGGGCCGCCTTTTTCAGCTGCTGGAGGCCACCTACATGCCCGGTGCCTCCGCTTCAACTCCTTCCTTCTGTCCTCCCATCTCTTACTGCGCCCTCTGATCTCCTGCCTCCCTCTTGTGAGTACCCTCGTGATTATAATGGGGCCACTTAATCACATCTGCCATAGCATGTAAGAGTCACAGGTCCTGGGGACTGGACGTGGACATCTTTCAGGGGCCACTGGTCTGCCTTCCACATCAGGCAAGGATGAAATTACAAAATGCTGCTCTTCTGGGCACATCATCTCCTGTACTAGGTTTTAAGGCAGTGGTTCTCAGCAGAGGTGGCCCATCCTCCTAGAGGGTAGTCTGGCAGTTTTGGTGGTCATAATAATTGGCTGGGGGGGGTAGTGGTACTTGGGAGTGTGTGATAGGAAATATATATTTGGTTTTTGTCCCCTTTCCTGGCACAGAGTTCCTAAAACCCTGGAATTTCCTAAGTGATGAGAGAACTAAGAGTGAACTAGGTGTCTCGTTATTCAGAACAAGCCCTTTTGGACTACAGTGAGTTTATGTTAATGAGGTGACTTTTGAAAAGCCCCTAAAGGGATGCCTGGGTGGCTCAGTTGGTTAAAGGTCTGCCTTCGGCTCAGGTCATGATCCTGGGGTCCTGGGATCAAGCCCCGCACTGGGCTCCCTGCTCAGCGGGGAGCCTGCTTCTCCCTCTCCTGCTGCCCCTGCTTGTGCTCTCTCTCTCTGTGTCAAATAAATAAACAAATAAATAAATAAATAAAATAAAATTAAAAAGTCCCTAAAGATGGGGGCTAGTTGCCAGGAAAACCAACAAGGGATTACAGGGCTGGACCTTTCAGTCCCATTCCCCGACCTCCAAGGAGAGGAGTGGGGCTGGAGGTTGAGTTCACTCACCAATGGCCAATGATTGAACCAATCATGCTGATGTGCTATAAAAACCCAGTTCTTCTACTCATACAGAATGGCTCTGGATTTTCCTCTCTTAAATGCAAATCTTTTAAATGAGAAGCAGATACACGTTTCAGGTTCCTTCACTGTGTCTCCTATTGTGGTCAGGCCTGGGTATTTACATATTGAAATACATATTAAAATGTTTTTTCTTTTCATTATGTTACATTCAAGAGATTATATTCTTTTTTTTTTTTTAAAGTCGTGAGTGGGTGGGCTGTATTATTTAGATTTTCATTTCAGGGTAGTAAATAGGGCATTTTAAGTTATTTATTTTAAAAGAGGCTTTTGAAAAATTAAAAAAATAAAAAGGGACTTTGGATGGGGTGATCAAGTTGAAATCTGCTTTAGGAAAATCTGGCAGTGAAGCGGTGACTCAAATCCTGATGCCAAGGGCAACCATGCTGTCCACTGTCCCCTACTGAGATAGGGAAGCAGAAGAGACTCCATTTTAGAAAGGCTCCACTCTGTTGTTTCTCTGCTAGGCCCTGTTTACTCCTCTTCTACATTTCACCTTGCATCTGAGTCAACCAAAGAAGCGATATCCCCGTCTCAAGGGGGAAACAAGAAAGTGAATTGTTCTCGGAGTTTCGTCCTAGACCTTCAAACACCTGATAATATCTAAGAAGAACCGGATTCCCGAGCTCGAGGACACTAGTTTCGAACAAATCTCTTTCTCGACACTGGCCTCAACACCCCTGCCTTCAGTGGTTTATGGAATAACACCTATTGTTCACGTGACTCTCGCCTTTGATGGGACCCTACCTTGGATTCCTGAGGGAACATCTACCCCAGACCCCTTTCCAATGTAAACCCCTAACCCCAAGCTGCGGGGAGCCTCACCTCTCCTTTTTGGAGTCTCTCAGACACTCTGCTATACTCTATCACTCACACTATTCAGTCAACTCTGCTCTGTCTCCGGGCTGTATTTGATTTCTATCTGCACAGAGCCAAGAACTCTCTTGGCTGGTCCTGCAGGATGCCCTCTGGATCCTCCGAATGTTCTGTGTCACTACAGTGTGCTTCGTGGCAGGAAACTCTCTGGCTGGGGGTGGGAGGGAGCAGAGCCCATGCGGCTGCAGCTCACAAAAGCACCTGTCGGCCCCAGGACGTCACTCTGTCCTTACACCTCAATTTCCCCAATCTCTTCAAAAGCGAGGGATTAAGAGACACTTCCTCCAAATAATACTACTCTTTATTAGAGCTCTCCTGGTTTTTGAGTGCCTGCTATGTGCTGAGCCCCACGCTTAGTGCTTTACCTTATTTCCCAGGGGCCTTTAGTCCCTCACCAAGAGAAGGAGGTGTGAGGGAGGAAGAGAACAAGTGCATCTGTTGCTAGGCTACCTATATAGACAGTTAGCTTCCCCTCTCCCCCAGATCTGGGGTCTATGAAGCAGCCAGAGTGCCCTTTTTAAGACAAAAATCACAGCTGTTTTTCCTCATTTAAAATCCACTAACTTCCCCTGGCCCTCTGAGGAAAGCTAACATCTCTTAGTGGCCACCATCTACTTCTCTCGAATCCACCTATCTGCTCTCTGAACTTGCCAAACCCGCTCCTGCCTCAGGGCCTTTGCACTTGCTGTTCCCTCTGCCTGGAATTTCCTTTCCCCAGGTGCTTTCATGGCTGGCTCCTTCATGACATTCAGTTCCCACTTTCAGCACCAGACAGGCCTTCTCCGATCATTCCATCTAACCCTGATGCCAACCATGCTCACTCTACATCCCTTACCCTGGTACAGGTTTTAACAGCATTTAGCACGATCTGAAACGATCTTTCTTATTTAGGATTTTTGGTGCTTCCAGAAGGCAAGCTCTGTGAGAGCTACTCCTATGGCCCCCGAGCCTGGAACACAGCCCAGTAAACAGCAGGAGCTCAGGTGAGTATTTTTTAAACGAATGTATGAGTTTATGTGAGCTTTACATACATTACCAGATTTCCTCCTCAAATCCTTTTTCCTGTTTTACAGAGAAATCAAGATGTAAAGCAATGAAGTGACTTGTCCAGGGTCACCCTGCTAATAAGCGGCAGAGCTGGGTTTCAAACTCCTATCTGACTAAGAAACCAAAATCTTACCCGCTTTACTCATGGACTATGTCTTCACAGGAACTAAGAGCATAAAGTATTTTATTCAGGAGAAGAGGCTTAAGGCAGATTATAACCAGGTTTTTCTTTCTGTAAATGCCTGATTTAGAACTGTTGATGTCTACTTTTAATGAAATAAATGGTTCATTTAATTAAATTACACTCGCAAAGTTGGGAGAAATGACAAGCAGCTGCTTTGTACAAATCAGCCCCGCCTCTTTCCTCAGGTCTCAGGCTGGCTTGCCTTTCTAATAACTGCTGGGCTTCAGAGAGGATAAAAGGAGGGCCCAGGGGTGGGAAAGGATCTCCCCTTATTGCCTCTGAGCATTTGTGCCTTTCATTTCCTGGACTTGATATGGAAAAGCTAAGTTCCCTGGTAAATCCCTCATTTCTCAGCTGCCCTCCTCTCCGCCCCCAAGGCCAGGCTGCGGGAACCAGACACCTTGGCTGAGAGTGGAAATCAGATCACATTAGCCGCCCCTGCAGGGCTCCGAATCCTTTTTTTGCCCCCAGCTTTTCCTCCCATTTACTGGCAGCCCATAACTTTTTAGGATGTCATTTAGGAGTCAAAAAGGAGATGTGCTGTGGAAAGACTCATTTTGGTCACCGGCTTTTGGGCCTCTTTAGACCCATTAATGGTTATCAAATGCAGTGCTTCCAAAAGTATTTTTCAGAAGCCAACCATCCAATGATCACACAAAAAACAACCCTGTACATGCTGCCTTGTTCTCACAGTGATCCACGGTTGGTGATGCCTGTTTTCTCCTAATTGGGGGTGTCTCTGGTGGAACGCCGTGATCGGTCCTTGGACATGAGGACGGGGCAGTCCACAGTCTTTACTCCGAGCTGCTGGGATTCTGACATCCTAAGTGTTAAACCCAGTTGCAGTCTCTGAGCAGGCCCAGTCCCAGATGCAAGTCCTCCTGGACTGTTTGCTTCTCTTTCCTGCTCCAGACACAGCTCGGACTGCTCCCAGTGTTGAGGGAGTCTTGGTGGCTTGAAAGAGGCATCTGAACACTTAGCATGAAGCTTCTTGGATGGTGAAATGAGTTAACCCTGCTTCGTGCTCCTCATGAAGCAGTTTCTTAAAGAAACCTGTGTAACAAATCGAGGTAGGCGTCTGGGGATTTGGGAAGGGGTCTTCATATACTCATGCAAAGTTCTTCAATAGCTAATGTTGGGTTGAGAACTCTTACACCTTACGTGTGTTTCGGAAAAACTTCTGGTGGCATGGTCAACAGTCAAAATCACTAAGATAACTAATTAACATAGTTAACTAATTAAAAGCAATGTAAATGAACCCACCTATTGGGGTGGGTACTTTTGTGGGGTGCCTGGGTGGCTCACTTGGTTAAGCATCTGCCTTTGGCTCAGGTCATGGTCCCAGAGTCCTGGGATCGAGCCCCGCATCGGGCTCCTTGCTCTGCAGGGAGCCTGCTTCTCCCTTTCCCTCTGCCTGCTGCTCCCCCTGCTTGTGCTCTGTCAAATAAATAAATAAAATCTTTTTTTTTTTTTTAAAGATTTTATTTATTTATTTGACAGAGAAAGACACAGCGAGAGAGGGAACACAAACGGGGAGTGGGAGAGGAAGAAGCAGACTCCCTGCCGAGCAGGGAGCCCGACGCGGGGCTCGATCCCGGGACTCCAGGATCATGACCTGAGCCGAAGGTAGTCGCTTAACCAACTGAGCCACCCAGGCGCCCGATAAATAAAATCTTAAAAAAAAAAAAAAAAAAAGAACTACTTTTGTATGTTTACAAAACGTCTCGAGAATGAAAAATTTGAGAAGGAAAAATTCCATAGATGAGGGTTTTTCATCCTTGGCACTTTTGGCCTTTTGAGCCAGATCATTCTTTGTCATGGGGGGCGTCCTGTCCACTGCAGGGTATTTGGGAGCATCCCTGGCCTCTCCCCGCTGGGTGCCTGTGGCACCCCTCCCCCTCCCTTCGTCATGACAACCAAAAATGCCTCCAGACTTTGTCACATGGAGCCGGGAGGAAAATTACCCTCAGTAGAGAAGCGCCGCTCTAAATCATTAAAAAATAATGAAAAGGCTTAGTCCTTAGTGTCAATCAACTTTGTATTTATAAGTGAGCAACCTTATTAATGAAACTAGCTTCCCAAGTGATGACCTAAATTAAATTAAAAGAAACAAAGCAAAAACAAACCACACCTAAATCTCCCACCCAGCTGAGTGAAAGGTGCCACTTTCGTATCCCGAAGAGCAGTGTGGCTCGGAACCGCTGGGGCAGCCAGACGCCTGCCTGCACACCTGGGCTCTGCCCTTCCTCCTAGAAGGTGTGACGGTGGGCACGTCTCGGGGCCCGTTTCCCGTCGGGGGGAGGCGGGGGTAACCACAGCACTTGCCTAGCGTGACGGCGAGTCAGTGAGCAGACACCCGGAGAGCACGCGAGATCAGTGCCAGGCCGGGGACACGCACTGCCCGTGGGCTTGTCATTCTTAGTCACAGAATCGCCGTTCTGGGGCCTCCCTGGCCACACCTAGCATCACCCCCACTGTCACCCGAAGCAAAGGCAGGGGGACACACGGGGTGGGAAGCTGGCCTGGCATTTTGCAGTTCCCGGCCCTCCCTCCTCTTAGCACCCAGACTGCCGCTCGCCAGGCTTGGGGGACCCTGTCCGGGCTTGCAGACTTGCCCGCTCTGGAGACGGTTCTCACAAATACAGGCAGCCGGCCACCTGCGTTTGCCTTGCTTTCCTTCTGTGTGGATCACCCTGACATCCCAAACTTCAGGACAATGCGCTTCTGCACCTATATTCTGGAACCTCTCCCCTTCTTTTAAAGAAAAAACAAAACAAAACACAACAACACAAGCACACAAAACCACTCAAAGCCATCACACCGTGCAACCCAACTGGGTCTTTAAAAAAATCACTGCCAAGTAGCTGTTTACAAGCTGAACAAATAATTACACTGCCACAAGGAAGAAAAGTATTAATTAAAGCTATTCATTAAACCAGCCTCACTATTCTGTGGGGTTTATCTCATGGACGTGTCAGCCAGAGGTCAGGGACGGATTAGCACACAATGGAGGGCTTTGCCAGGTAAATCTCCTCCTTGTGGTTTGCTTTTAATAATAAAGTTGTCATTAAAAGAAAGAATTTAATGATTTTAATTGGGTTTAATTACTTGGAAACTCCTGGAAAACAGATCAGCTTGTTTAAAAGAAGAAGACAAGAAAATGATGGTTGTAAAGAAAAAAATAGTTTGATTCACATGTTTAAACAGTGAAGTTAAAAAAAAAAACCACCCAACAACTTGGCTTCTTTGGCAGTTTCACAGGAGAACACAGAAAATAGAAAAGATCTTCTTAGCTCAGCAAATGGGTCTATTTGTACTAACAAGAACATTCCCCCCGCAAAATGTAGGATAAATCCTGTCACCACTGAGTCACAAAAGAGCCAAGCTGACTACAAATGATAAAATCATGTTCAAATCTAAGAGAACAAACAAAGATGTCTGAACTGGTTCCTCTTTGGGTGTTTTAAGCAACAACTCAGACCCTTTGATTTGTTTTTATCTTTCGAAACATGTTCTTTCAGCTGGAGGTATCTGGCAGCTTTTAAAGCATTTTCCGAGGGTGTAAATTCAAAGGCAAAAAAAAAAAAATCATAAGTAAGTAGATCTGGATGGTTTCTTTACAACCATCATTTTCTTGTCTTCCTCTTTTAAAAGATTTTATTTATTTATTTGAGAGAGAGAATGAGATATAGAGAGAGCATGAGAGGGGGAAGGGTCAGAGGGAGAAGCAGACTCCCTGCTGAGCAGGGAGCCCGATGCGGGACTCGATCCCGGGACTCCAGGATCATGACCTGAGCCGAAGGTAGTCGCTTAACCAACTGAGCCACCCAGGCGCACCTCTTGTCTTCCTCTTTTAAACACTGTCCTGATTTGCCCACACTTTGGGGTCCAAGGTCCCAGGAAACGACTTTGAGTGCTAAGACCAGGAAAGTTCCAGACAGACCCCAGGAAATGGCTACCCTAAGGTAGTAAGTGACTCACTGTCCAGGACCAAGGGCCACTTGATGGCACAAGAGATCAGTGCATTTCTGGAACAGGGCCTGCCACCCAGCAAGTGCCCACTGCTTCCATCCAGCCCCGACGCGTCCCTCCTCAACACTGGGAGTCTTTGGCTTCTCATTATTTGCCCAGATTGTGCTACTTTGGCTTATTATCCACTGAGAGGGCATTCTTACACAATTAGCAGTGTGTTTCTAAAGAAGCGGTTCTTCAAAAGACATTAATTTATTGTTAGTTATTCTGATATTTATTATTCATTTACTCTACAAAGACCGTTTGCTACGTAGCAGGCTCAGTTCCAAGCACGTCTCATGTACGAACTCGTTGATGCTTTGAGGTATTACTCATACTACACTCAGGCTACAGAGGTGGAAACAGAGGCCCAGGGAGGCAAGATGACTTGACTGAGGTTATATGGCTAGGGAATAGAGCTGGCTTTGAACTTGAGCGGTCTGACTCAAGAGCCCATGTTCTGGACCAGAAGCAAATTTCTCTAGACCAGGCGAACTTTTCTCTAAAGGCCAGATGGCCAGTGTTTTAGGCTCTGTGGCCCATATGGTCTCTGTCACTACTCAGCTCTGCTGCTGCAACACAAAAACAGCCACAGACACTACATCAATGGATGGCCGTGGCCGTGTTCTAATAAAACTTTATTAAAAAAGAAACAGGTGGTGGGCCAGCTTTGGCCCCTGAGATGGATATAGTTTGCCAACTCTTGTTGTTGAGCACTGTGCTATACTGTCTCTTTGCTCTCAGACAGTGAATGTCCCTTGTGCATGGAGCCCACATTCTAGGGGAGGGGGAGGGCCACACACACACACGAAAAACACCATTTCATTTCAGCTAGTGACCGGTGTTCTGAAGAAAATGAAACGCGAAGATGTGCTGGAGGGTGCGAGAGAAACCGAGAGAGCCAGACAGATCAACTGTGTGTGTGTTTGGGGGAAGGCTACTAGAGGTGCGGTGGGCAGGGAAGGTCTCTCTGAGGAGCTGACACCTGAGCAAAGACCCCAGTGAAACAAAGGAGCTGGCCATGGGATGCTTATGTAGCAGGAAGAGCAAGTGCAAAGGCCATGAGGCAGGAACAAGCTCTGTGGGTCAGAGAACAGAAAGAAGGCTGCGGAGTGAGTGTATTAAGTAAGTGGGAGCGGGAGGAGAGACCCAGGTGGGATAATCAGATGAGGCCATGTGGAGGAGTCTGAACTTTATTCAAAATGTGACTGGAGACCAGGGACCAGTTTCAAGCAAGGAGAATGAAACGATCTGATTTATATCCAAAATAGATCACCAGGGCTGCCTTCATGGCACTATGCCATCCTATCGAGCCAAAAACCCGGGGAGGTAGGTTCAAGATTTTATTTATTTATTTGACTGAGAGAGAGACACACAATGAGAGAGGGAACACAAGCAGGGGGAGTGGGAGAGGGAGAAGCAGGCTTCCAGGTGAACAGGGAGCCCAATGTGGGACTCGATCCCAGGACCCTGGGATCATGACCTGAGCCGAAGGCAGACGTTTAACCAACTGAGCCACCCAGGCGCCCCTGGTACTGTTATTATACCCATTTCACGGATGAGGGTCTGAGGCTCAGCAAATCCCCACCATCCTTTTTTTTTTTTTTTAAAGATTTTATTTATCTATTTGACAGAGAGAGAGATAGCGAGAGCAGGAACACAAGCAGGGGGAATGGGAGAGCGAGAAGCAGGCTTCCTGCCGAGCAGGGAGCCCGATGTGGGATTCGATCCCAGGACCCTGGGATCATGACCTGAGCCGAAGGCAGACGCTTAACGACTGAGCCACCCAGGTGCCCAATCCCCACCATCCTAACAGATGGGACTCAGCTCCAGGGTGGTCTGCTCCAATCCCATCCTTTCCTCCCGTCCCTCAGCCGGAGAGGATGTCATGTCGGATATGCTTGGACTGTCATCTCTCAGCCCAAAGATTCCTTTGTGTTGAGGATCAGGAAAGCGAGGGAGTTTGGCACCAGCCACTACGGGCCTGGTTTCAGTCTGCAGAGAAGCTAAACAACTTACAAACACTGGGCGCCTGGGTGGCTCAGTTGGTTTAAGCGACTGCCTTCGGCTCAGGTCATGATCCTGGAGTCCCGGGATCGAGTCCCGCATCGGGCTCCCTGCTCGGCAGGGAGTCTGCTTCTCCCTCTGACCCTCCCCCCTCTCATGTGCTCTCTCTCATTCTCTCTCTCTCAAATAAATAAATAAAATCTTTAAACAAACAAACAAACAAACACTGACGGTGTGTCGTGGTATGACGAACAGCGTCAAGGGTCCTATCACCCCCCAACCAGGGAACCTAAAGAACGGGAGGAGGGTAGGAGAGAACAAACAACCGTTCTGAGTAGCAAAATCAATTTCCTCTTAAATGGTGACAGAGCACTCAGCATATTGTCAGCTGGACTCCCAGCATCTGCAGAAGGGCCCTGAGAAGGAGCCAGAGGTCACTGCATGTGGCTTCTTCCAGTCCTGAGGGAAATGTTCTCATAGACATCCATCAGGACACAGGGCTCCTCTTCCCTCACACTTCAACTTAGCTGTCAAGGTGCAGCATTGTTGAGAGCAAGAGAAACTCATTCACCCATCCTTTCATTTATTCTACAAATATTTACTGAGTGTCTTTTATGAGTCGGGCGCTATTATAGGCATTGGGATACATCAGCAAACAAAATAGTCCTATAAATGAATAAAGCAAGATTTGCAATCTGTCTGATGGCAGGGATGCCATGTATGGATGCACAGGTTGTGCACGGCGTAACTCTAGGGGCACCATTCACATGGACCACCGTGAAAGTGGTGCCTCCTTGGGTTGAGCAGTGCACATTTTGTACTTCTGCCAGGTGGTAGAAAACACTACAGAAAAAAAATATGGCAAAGACTCTGTGTCATGTATGTGGGCTCGTAGGACGTGTGGCAATTTCATAGAATGGTTAAGGAGGTATTTTGAGAAGGTGGCATTTCAGAAGATTTTTCAGGGGAAGAGGGAGGAAGCCATGTGGGAAGAGGAGCATCTCAGATAGAGGGAACCAAGTGTTCAAAGGCCCTGAGGTGGGAGTGTGTCTGGCGGGTGTGAGTACCACCGAGGAGGCCAGTGTGGATGGGTCAGAGTGGGAGGAAGAGAGGAGTACTAGAAGAGGGCATGGAGGTAACGGACCACACCGCTTAGGGCCACATCTAAGGGCATGGACCCTGGGAACTGGCCAGATTATGTTTCATCTTCAAACGTTTACTGAGCACCTATTACGTGCTGGGTAAGACCATGCAGGCTCTTGGCCTCCATGTGGCTTACAACATACATGTGGAAGGGAGTGTTTGCTATTCTTGTCAGCACAGCATCCAGCACACCGGCCGGTAGTAGCATCATAAGTGCTTTTTGGGAGCCTGAATTTCATCACACCCCATCTGTGTAGTTATGAGGAAGCTAACCCACCTAACCCCAGGGTGACTGGTTCAACCCAGGTCAAGAACAGCTTTGTCTGGGACTTGGCTGGAACTACTGGGAAAGAGGTAGTCTCTTTTTACTGGGGTTACTGAGCTGGCAGGATGTTGGTCTTGTGCTGCTGGGGGGGCATTTTTGCCACCGCAAATGAAAGAAAACTGAGTTCTGCTGACACTGCTTGAGCCCCTGGATTCAGCCATACCTGAAGCCAATACACCCCTGAACATTTTGGTTATAAAAGGCAATGAGTTCACTTTTCTGCTTGTCAGCTTAAGTTGGGTTTCTGTTACTTATAACTGAAAGAAAATTGATTTGACAGCAATTATGGGGCACATCGAATGTGCTGTGCTAGAAAGTAGGGATATGAAGACACAGTCATCATCCCTGCACTTGAGAAGCTATAGTCTAGTTGGGAAGACAGACAAGTAATGAGGTGATAAAACATCTATCTGTAAGAGGGGCAAGTGCAGGGTGCTAAGGGAGCACACAGGAGGGATGCCTAACCCAGGACAGTCAAGGAAAGCTTCCTGGAGGCGGAGACATCCAGGATAAGACCTGAAGGCTGAGTGAGCATTAGCTGGGCAAATGGGTGGCAAGTGAGAAAAGCATTCCTAGTGGAGGGAATAGTACAAAGCCCCAGAGTTTCTTGGTGCAACTGCAAAGCTGTAGCCTAAAATACACACTTGAGTGTCTCAGAGCTGAGGCGGGAGAGGATCTGGAAGGGTCTGGAAGCTGGCCCACAGAATTTGGGCTTCATTCTGTAAATGAGGCACCAAAGACAGCCATACTGACAGAGACTAAGCAGCTCACTCGAATGAACAGAATGGGCCAGGTGAAACACAGGGCCTTATTTATTGTCTTTCATTCTCCAACTCCCGCTGTGAGAAATATTTAACTTTCCTCTTGATTCTTCCTAGAGAGAGACAACAGTGCAAGGGAGAGTAATGATGACTGATATTTGGCCATATGCAACAGGGAGTAGTGGGGACTGTGGCAAACCAGAGCCCACCGGCCCCATTTAAAGGGGCAGCTGCGATGCAGCCCCAGCCAAGTGATGCCATTTGGGATTATGGGTGCCTCATGGCCAGACCTTCTGATTTTTCAGGAGAACCCAGAAATCTGAATTTTTATGTGAAATCTCCCAGTTTTATTTTTTTAAAAAGATTTATTTATTTATTTATTTAAGAGAGAAGAGCGAGCATGCGTGCATGAGCAGGGGGAGGGGCAGAAAGAGAGGGAGAGAAAATCTCAAGCAGACTCTCTCCTGAGTGTGGAGCCCGATGCAGGGCTCGATCTCACAACCCTGAGATCACAACCTGAGCTGAAACCAAGATTTAGAGTCTCAATCAACTGAGTCACCCAGGGGACCCTCAAAATCTCCCAAATGCTGGCCAACTAATTTCTTTTTTCTTTCTTTTTTTTTTTTTTTAAGATTTTATTTATTTATTTGACAGAGAGAGACACAGCGAGAGCAGGAACACAAGCAGGGGGAGTGGGAGAGGGTGAAGCAGGCTTCCTGCCGAGCAGGGAGCCCAATGCAGGACTCGATCCCAGGACTCTGGGATCATGACCTGAGCCGAAGGCAGACGCTTAACGACTGAGCCACCCAGGCGCCCTCTTTTTTCTTTTTTAAGATTTTTTTTTTTTTTATTTGAGAGAGAGAGAGGGATAGAGCACAAGCAGGGGGAGCAGCAGAGAGAGAGGGAGAAGCAGGCTCCCTGCTGAGCAGGGAGCCCGATGCGGGGCTCGATCCCAGGACCCTGGGATCATGACCTGAGCCGAAGGCAGACGCTTAACCGACTGAGCCACCCAGGCGCCCCATGCTGGCCAACTAATTTAAAAAATGCAACAAAAAACATGGTTAAGAGTCACTTGTGGCCTTTAGGCCCCCTCCCTTCCCCCTCGCATGGTGTTCTGCATAGGGAGGAACTGGGTTGGAGTGGAAGTCTGAACGTTGGCCCTAGAACTGGGGGTTTTGTGATTGGCTGTCATGTGCTCTGATGGCCTTGGGGCTCAGAATGGCCTTTGGAGCTCTTGGGTCTGATTCCTTCTCTGTCACTTACTAGCTTGGTGGTCTGAGGTGGTGTCCTGGGTAGAATGGGGATCACCACATCTGCCTTTGTGGGTTTGTCTTGAGGACCAAGGGGATAACTTGTGACCCAGTGCCATGCACATGGGGGGAGGGGCTTATAGCGTTTATCCCTATAATTGAAGGCTTCTGGGTATGGGTTATATGCTACAAACTGAAAGTCACCATAAAAGTAAATATTTTTTTTTTCTTTAGCTCTTTCTTACACACATAAATTTGACAATGGGCAAAATGAACCAATTCCTCAAAAACCACAAACTACCAAAACTCATCCAGGATGAACTAGCAACAAGCATTAAAGGGATTGAATTCACGGTTAAAAACCTCCTGAAAAACAAAATCTCCAGGTCCAGATGCTTTCACTGGAGAATTCTACCAAACAGTTCAAGAAGAATTAGCACCAATTCTCCACAATCTCTTCCAGAAAACAGAAGACGATACCTCCCAACTCATTTTATGAGGCCAGTGTTACCGTGACCCCAAAACCTGATGACAAAATTACTTAAAAAAAAAAAACAACTCCTCATTTTCTGAGTAAAAAATGTGGATTTTTTTCCATTCCAGGCAGTTGTATCCCTTCAAAGGTACCCACAGTACCCTTTGGGAAGCATCACCTGATTCTGAGGCTGGTCTATTGAGGTCAGTGGGGCAGGAATATTATTCTGATTTTACAGATGAGCAAACACCTCTCTAGTTCCTAAATATTTTCATCAGCTCAAAAGAAAACCCCATACCCACAAGGCAGCTGCTCCCCATTCCCCACTCCCCCTAGGCCCTGGTAACCACCCATATTCTGTCTGTATGGATTTACAGATTCTGGATGTTTTGTAGAAATGGAATCACACGATGCAGGCTTCTTTCATGTAAGTGTAACGTTTTTAGGGTCTGTCCACGTCATAGTATGGATCAGTACCGCATGCCTTTTTATGCCTGAAAAATGTTCTACTGTACAAACATCCTAACATGTGTTTATCCATTCATCCGTTGATGGACGTTTCCAAAGAGATTCTACAACTGCATATTTCTACTTTGAACTAGGCCCTGTGGGGACTTGGATCCGAGTTTTCCTCCCTCTGCCATCAGAAGGGCCTACAAGTTCTCTCATTCACAGAGAAGTGGGGGAAGTGGGCATGGTGGGGGGAACCTCCTAGTTCCCCAATACAACCTCGCTGACACCTTCCTGCCATTCACCGAGTGACACCCTCATCCCCAGAGACTCACGGCAATTCCAGCAAGCTTGGGACAGCTCAAGAGCCCTATTGTTGGAAAATAAGTACCGTAAAAAATGCCGGTGGGGTGAGGGGGGAGGCAGCTTCTCAACCTGGTAGTTAAGTGTTAAGGGAAAATTGTTCCCATTATTTAGGTTCGCAGGGTGCCTAGGATTGTTTTTTTATTCCTTATCATTGTGAGCACCAACCCCTATATTTACAGAAGACAAAGAGCTTCTTGCTCGAGCCCAACGACAATCTGTTGTAGGTTTTGCATAGGAGATTTAAAACCCCCTTATTATTATTACTTTTTTCAGATCCCCTTCAGCAGTCACTGAAAGGTAGAACTAAAGAAGGGAACAACAAAACAAAACAAAAAAGTTGGCGAAAGAAGCCTTGGGAAGCGGTCGGCATTTGTTAAATTTGTGGGCGGAAAATCAGGGGTCTTAACCAGCTTGAAAACCCACAACCTAAGTTGATTCTGCAAGGAAATGGTCTTTCTCCAAGCAGCAGAGAGCACAGGGCTTCAGAGAAAGTCCCTGCTAATGAGCACTTTTCTGACAACCCCAACCATCTCTAAAATATATTTTATGTTGGAAATAATCCTTTAATGCTCTAAAATACATAAGCAGAGGCACTTGGCATGGAGGCCCATGGGCTCAGGGAAGCACTATTACAGGGGATTAAATCTACAAAGGGTACCACCCCCTGCCCATGGCCCCTCCAACTGTCATTCACCTCTCAGGCATCTTTCAAAGCGTTTCCAACCTCTTCCTCACCCACCCCCGCCAGAATGACAACCACAGATGCTTGCTTCTTGCCCTAATGGATGGAGTGAAGCGGCCAGCGAAGTCGCCATCCCCGGTCCTACAAAGAAAATAATCACAGCTCTCGAAGGCCAATCAAAGTCCTCATTTCTTTATTAGCCACAAAGACTAAATACCTTTCCCTTAACTGAAAAGAGAGCTGGAGGGGGAAAAACAAAGATTTAAATACAAGGTTTAACCCCCAGTGGGGGAAAGAAATCTCCGACTTCCTCAGAAAATCCTTTCCAAATTGTATTCATCTTGACTTAATCCACATCTACCGAGTGAATTAGGCAGTATTTATTTTGAAAATCTATTTTATAGAGTTCCAAGGACTCTGTTTTCCTTGGGCAGGGCTGACTCCATTTCAGAGCTGGAGGCCGCTTCGAGGGCCCCACCAGGACTTTAAACTTCCAAGGTGCTAGCCTCACATGGCTAACACAGTGTAAATAAACACAGCTGAGCCCGGAGAAATTGGAAGGTTTTCTCATTAAAGAAATAAAATAAACAGATGTCCTTAAGCACTTTGGCTTGTGTTTGTCAAAGGATGGAAAGCCCTCGATGTCTGAGCGGCAGAAGTGAATTAGAGCTGCATCTCAAGGTAGATGGGGTAAAAAGAAAGAGAAGGAAAGAATCTGTGGTCCTCTGAATTAACTAATAGTCCTCCAGGGAGGGCACTTTTGATTTGAACCGTAGCAACTTCTACAAATAGTTTTTAACTGCTGGGTCATAAAACCGGGGTTTTTTATTTCTTCTCAGTTTGTAAAGCGGTAACGGACAGGCTCAGCCGTGTATCGCCAACTGGATCTGATTGAATCCTGATGGCACTGCGCTGGGTATTGGATTCCGGAATCCGAGCCGGAATCACGTAATAACACCCGCTGAGGAGTGGGGGAGGACTGTGGCTGGTCGGAGGGGGCAGAGGGGCCGTGGGGTGGGGGGGAATGAGCAGAGAGCCGAGATCTGGCCAGGCTCTCTACCCAGCCTCTTCCAGACGCGCAAAGAGGCTGGCGGGCGGGCCGGATCCACGAGAAAAGCGGTCACCGAGTGAATTCATGGCTTACCTCTTGCGGCACAGACTAATGTGTGAAGGAATCACCTGCGAGTCAAGTTTAAATGTCCGTTCTGGTTCAGTGCATCTGGGACCCAAGACTCTGCATTTCTTTTTTTTTTTTTTTTTAAAGATTTTATTTATTTATTTGAGAGAGAGAGAATGAGAGACAGAGAGCACGAGAGGGAAGAGGGCAGAGGGGGAAGCAGACCCCCCGCTGAGCAGGGAGCCCGATGCGGGACTCGATCCTGGGACTCCAGGATCATGACCTGAGCCCAAGGCAGTCGCTTAACCAACTGAGCCACCCAGGCGCCCAGACTCTGCATTTCTAACAGCTCCCTGCTGATGCCGGGCCCCGGACCACACTTCACGTTGCCGGGAGGGCTTATGTGACAACAGGGTGCTGACAATGAAGAGTTCCCATTCCTGGAATCGGGAGGAAGTCTGAACACTCGGACCTCCCTGGGGTCTGAGTCTGGGTCTCCCCGGAAGCAGCCCCTGAGCCTAGGAGTCCGCTGCGAGCAGCTTATCTGAGAGGAGACCCCGGGAAGCCCGGGTGGCCGAGTAGGGAAGTGAGGGCAGGGGAAGGAAGTCAACAAGGGCGGGTCAGTGAGCGGGTCATTGCTGTGTGCAACTGGGGCCGTCCGGGAGACTGTGAAGAGCCCCCGCCCAGAGTGTCACAGGTCCTGGCAGAGGGAAGCCATTGTGCCCACAGGAATGGGGAGGGCTAAGGGGACAGGGCGGGGTGCTCACAGTGCCGCTGTAATGAAAATTCCAACCTAGCCGCCTAATGATGATGACGGTGATGTGATTCTAGCACCAAGCAATCCCCGCAAGAGACGAACCACGCAGTGGTGCTCTGAGCTGTCGAAAGGGCGTTTAGACCTCATCAGGAAGGGCGGAGAGCCCTGCGTGAGGACATGGGTGAGGAGCACTGCTTCCCTTCCAGCTGTTGGAGGAGGGGGAGGTGGTGCTGGTGGTAGGGGTCTACAGCCCTCTGAGCGAACAGACCCCCAGCCGTAACAGCTTCCCTAGACAGATGCTCATGAGGAAGGAGACACCCTGTGTTTCCGAGAGGATGCTAAAGGCACAGCTTAGAACGACCTGATAGAGCTTAGAGGTCGGCTGGAGGGAACCAGGGGCCAGTGATCTCTGCCCCCACACATCCCACACACTCTGGGCACAACCTGGCCTCGGTGGGTCACAGATGTGTCTCCGGGGACAAAGGAGGCACCATCCACGAGGGGAAGAGCTCCATAGTCTGCCACCCAGTGAGGGGGCTGAGGGGCACCTGAGGGTGTATGTCCTGTCAGAGGTCCCCACTCTTTGAAAACTCAGGCTTGCTGTTGCCAGACCCCAGTTTTCAAGAGAAGTGAGATGTCCAGATTTTTTTTTTCTTTTCTAAGATTTTATTTATTTATTTGACAGAGAGAGACACAGCGAGAGAGGGAACACAAGCAGGGGGAGTGGGAGAGGGAGAAGCAGGCTCCCCGCAGAGCAGGGAGCCTGATGCGGGACTCGATCCCAGGACCCTGGGATCATGACCTGAGCCGAAGGCAGTCGCCCAACCGACTGAGCCACCCAGGCGCCCGAGATGTCCAGATTTTTATGTAAAATACCCAGATTTAAAAATACTGGCAGGGTGCACGGGTGGCTCAGTCAGTTAAGCATCTGACTCTTGGTTTCAACTCAGGTCATGATCTCAGGGTCGTGGGATTGAGCCCTGTGCTGGGCTCTGCACTGGGAGTGGAGTCTGCTTAGGATTCTCTCTCTCTCTCTCTCCCTCTGTCCCTGCCCCCACATGCGTGTGCACTCTCTCTCTCTCAAAAAAAGAGAGAGATATAGGGGCGCCTGGGTGGCTCAGTAGGTTAAGCATCTGCCTTGGGCTCAGGTCATGATCCCAGGATCTTGGGATTGAGTCCCACATCAGGCTCCCTGCTTGGTGGGTAGCCTGCTTCTCCCTCTCTGCTTGCTTCTCTCCCCCCTGCTAATGCTCTCTCTCTCTCAAATAAATAAATAAAATCTTTAAAAAAAAGATATAAAAAAATATCAGCAATGAATTGAGAACTTAAGGAAATGCCAGGGGACCAGACTAAACCTGTCTTTAGGCAGGTTTGGCCCTGCACTGCCAGTTTGAAACCTCGAATCTTTTCGGATTGAGGAAGGCATGGGCCTTTAAAGGCATGACGTGGAAGGAAACCCTGGATAGGATTCTGCTCAGGCAGGCATCAAGGGCCACCTGGCTCCAGCCCAGGGCCCCCACCTGCCAAAATGTCCCTGGCCGCTAGCCTGCCTAGAGGGGTCACTTGCTCAATACTCCATGGCCTTCACTGAGCCCCTGCTGTGGGCCAAGCTCTGGGTGAGGCCAGGCTAGCACCCAGCATCTTGGCCCCGGAGAGAACATGACAAGCCCCTGTCTTGTCATGTGTGTGGACATCTGTTCCCTCGAAGGCAGGCACCCTGGAATCCCATTTCTGCAGTGCTTGCAATTGCTCACACTTAAAACTCCCTGCCCGCAAGCTATTTATTTATTTGTTTATTCAACAAATACTTGTCAAGCAGATGTGCCAGGCACTGCTGGGTGCCAGGGGATGAAGCTATGAACACATCAGAGCCAGTCCGTGCCCCCTTGGAGTTCAGAGTCAAGCAGAAGTGTTCACTCCAGTAGCTTTTCATTTTTACCCTGAGAACATTCACATGGCTCGCTGAGCATGCCGTTTAGATGCATGGTTGAGAGCAGTGGGCCACACCCTGGCTTTCTTCCCTTCCAAGCTGGGTGACTATGGCTGAATCACACCACCTCTCTGAGCATCAGTTTCTTCAGAAGTGGGTATAATAGGAGCAGCAGTGATCCTTACAGATCTGTGGTGGGGATTCAGTGAGAGAATGTGCAAAGCTCAAGAGTCCTCGAAGGATGCTTGTCACAGCATTGTCTGTGTGAGTGGGGAGTTGGGGGAGCCTAGGAGTCCTCCTCGTGGGGAGGGCAGAGAAGGTTAACATGGAATCCAGAGCAGTGGTTAGACGCAAGGTATAGACATTTGGAGTCAGATCAATCTCTGTGGCGGGGGCATCCTGTGCATTGTGGGATGTTTCACGGCATCCCTGGCCTCTAGCCACTAGATGCCAGTAGCACCCCTCTAAGCTGTGACAACCCCAAATGGCTGTGACATTGCCAAATGTCCCGTGGGGGCCAAGTCACCTCCAGTTGAGAACCACTGAGTCAGAACACTGGCGTTGGCTGTAGGATGACGTGGAAGGATCCAAAACCACAGAGCAGGAGAGAAGTGAGAAACATGGGGTATTTAAACAACGCTGTTTACAGACGTGACAGAAATGGACGCAAAAATCCCGAACATATGTCACAGGAGAACAAACAGAATCTACCACATTAAACCATGGGGAGGGGAGGAGGAAGATCCAAATGGGTCTGGAAGGAAACACACATTTTTACCCCCGTGAAACAAGAGAGGGGCTTTGTGTGCACAATGAATATGAATAGCTCAATGCCTGCATGTGAGGTCCAACTTAAAAAATCATAGTGCTCAAAGCAGACTAGTTGGCATATAGCACACTGTGCAAAAAATAGGGAGAGTTTGTTCAAGAGGAATTTTCTCGTTGGCAATAGGGGGCGAATAGGTCAGGTCTCTTCAGAGGAAGACCCTGGGCAGAAACTAGGACATCTCTGTAGCCCAGTGTGAGAGAATAAAGAATCATGTTGCGTTCTTGATCTGTGGTTGGTTCCGCCTTCAAAATATATCCAGATTGCCACACTTGTCACCACTCCACCTCTACCACCCTTGTCCATCTCTTTCAGTTGGACTTGCAGTAGCCTGCTCACTGGTCTCCCTGCTTCCAACCTTGCTCCCCTGTGGTTTACTCTCCCCAGGGGAGCAGCCAGAGGGATTCTTAGAAATAGAACTCAGATCCTGTCCTTCCTCTACTCCAAGCCTTCAGAGTAAAAGCCTGGTGAATTACTACTCTCCTCCTTGCTTGCTCTGCTCCAACCATGTCAGCTTCCTTGCTGTCCCTAAAATCCACCAGGCAAACTTCTGCCTCAGGGCCTTTGCACTTGCCGCTCCCTCTGCTCTTCCACCAGATATCTGTTCCTCTACTTCAAGTCTTTTTTTTTTTTAATTTTTTTTATTTATTTGAGAGAGAGAGAGAATGAATGGTGGGGATGGGCAGAGGGAGAGGGAGAAGCAGGCTCCCCGCTGGGCTGGGAGGCCAATGTGGAGCTTGACCCCAGGATCCTGAGATCCTGATCTGAGCCGAAGGCAGATGTTTAACTGACTGAGCCACCCTGGCGACCCCCTTAAAGTCTTTATTCAACATTGAGCTTCTCCATGAGGCCTCATTCCCTGGCTACATTTTCTCAAATTTAATTTCAATCCTTCTCCCATGAAATCCTTCAAATACTTCTAAGAACACCATCCAAAAAGTGAAAAGACAGTCCACCAAATGGAGAAAACATATTTGCAAATCACATTACCTGCTGTTGCAAAATAATGCAAATCACATATATATCCAGAATATATAAAGAACTCTTAGAAGTCAATAAGAAAAAGACATATAAAGAAGTGGGCAAAGGATCTGAATAGATATTTCTCTAAAGAGATACTACAAATGGCCAATAAGCACATGAGACATCACTAGTCAATATAATTAGTCATTAAGGACATGCAAATCAAAACCACCATGAGATCCCACTTCACACCCACTGGGAGAACTATAACCAAAAAGACACTAACAAGTGTTGGTGAGGAGGTGGAGAAATTGGAACCCTTACACACTGCTTAGGGGATCATAACATGGTGCAACTATCCCAGAGAACAGTTTGGCAGTTGGTCAAAATGTTAAACCTAGAGTTACCATATGACCCAGCAATTCCACTCCTGGGTACATACCTAAGGGAACTGAAGACAGGTGTCCCTGCAAAAGTTGGTCCTCAGATGTTCGCAGCAGCATTATTCATAAGAGCCCCAAACCCAGCTGTCCCTCAACTCATGAAGGGACAGACAAAATGTAGTACAGTCCATACAAGGGAGAATCACATGGCAATGAGAAGGGATGGAGTACAGGTACCCACTACAGCATGGATGGATCTCGAAAACAGGATGCTAAGTGAAAGAAGCTGGTCACAAAAGACCACATATTGTTGAATTTATTTTATAAGAAATGTCTAGAAGAGGCAAATCCATGGAGACCAAAAGTAGATTAGTAGTGGCCAGGGACTGGGGGAAACAGGGAGTGACCGCTAAGCGGCACAGGGTTTCTTTTTGGGGTGATGACAACGTGCTGAAATTAGATGCTAGTGATGGCTGAACAACTCTGTGAGATCCTAAAAACCACTGAATTGTACAGACCGAAACGTACAGGTAGAGCACACGGATTCTATCTCCAGAAGGCTGTTATTAAAAAGACACACACAACTGGTCCTGGAGTTGAGTTTCCAATTGGTACTGAGCTGCCTGGAAGGCAAGGCACAAAAGGAGGAGTCAGGGCCGACCTGCTGTGAACCCCGGGGCGGGTGGACTGCCAATGAATCCCTCTTAGAGTCCTTTCCTGGCCACAGCAAAGAAAGGCTCCTGACCACCTTGCATTTGCCTAATCCGGGCTGGAAAAAATAGAGTTCAGGGACTGCTGGGAGCGAGGTGGGAGGAGGAGAGGTTAGGGAAGAGGCGGCGACTGCTGGCCGCTCCAGTTCTCCGGGGAATTTCTAATGGATCCACAAGATGAGGGAGGTACAGCTACCAAAGGGAGGCTCTGGCGCTGAGCACTGGGTAGGAAGAGGTGGAAAGGAAGTGGAGAGATGACAGCCTCGAGCAGCACATGCCTCTGATTGGGAACAGGAAGAGAGCCCAGTTTCTGTTTGAAAATTCAAACACTCTGTTTTGAATCATTCCTTAATCATTTCAGCTCTGATGGTCTTATTTCCTTAAGTAAACAGCAAGTTACCCCTTTGGCTGGGACCACAATTGGTATGACTTCGGCTTCCTGTACAGTGCTCAATGCAGTGGCCACAAGCAAAGAGCCACTGGGCCTTGGCATGGATGTACAGGATGTCTCGGCCTTCAGAACCCATTCTGGACCTCCATGGTCCTCACCCTCTTCTGGAAAGAGCATTTCAATTTCCTTTGGGAAACATCCCTCCCCCATTCTGTGCATTTGGTTGGGACGGAACTGACCTGGCTCCTCTACTCTCTCTGGGCATCGGCTCTTGATCTAGGCTGGCTAACCAGAGCCACAGAGGTTGGGCCAATGAGATTCAAGCCTGGGAACTGTGCTGGAATTCCGGAGGTATGTCTTTTTCAGTTGGGACTGCTGACAGGGAGTTGCTATATGGAGAAAGTCGGCTGAGGGATACAGAAAGACCAAGCCCTGAGAACATTGCTTGTGCTCCTGGATCCAGCCCAACCTGAATTCCAGGTACCTCTGAGTTTTTCAATTATTGTGATCCAATAAATACCCTTTATAGCTTAAACACTCCATGCTTCAAATGGACTCCTGCTTGATCCCAGCTATTAATAATGAGCTCCACATAGCTGTAGCTTCTGGAAAAAGCACAAAGAGAAAGAGCTGTGGGCCAAAAATCAAAACCATGTGTTTTAGTTCTATTATGAATACCTTGACTATATCACCTCCCTGTGCCTCAGTTACTCTGTCTGCAAAATGGGGCTCATACTCCTGTTCCTCTAGGTCCTCGATACTTCTCTGACTTCCAAGTTTATCGCTGTAGCCCAGATCTCTCTTTGGATATGATTGCCCTCTAGGATCTTTTTCCTCAACATTTTCCTCTTTCACTGTTCTTCTTCTTATTAGATGGTACTTTGTGCTAGGAAACGCTAGCTGTCCTCCGATATCCATTCTTCCCTTCTCCCTCCAGAATAATAGAATTCCTGAAGTTCAATGGTGCACGTAACCAGACTACATTTCCCAGACTCCCTTGCAGCTACATGTGGCCATGTGATCAAGTTTCAGCCAATGCGATGTGAACACAAATGAGATACAGATATGTCATATACATATACATACACAGATTCTGAGTCTGGCCTTTAACAGAGAAGGGGGGAAAAATAAAAATAAAGTAAAATAAAGAGGGGTAAATTCTCCTTTTCCTGTTCCCCCTTCCCACTGACTGGAATATACACCTGGGGGCGAGCAGGTTTTATCTTGCCAATGAGGGCAATGTTCTGTGATGGCAGAGGACATACAGGGCTTGGTGCCTGATGCTGGTATATGCTGGTGGAGCAGCTCGAGCTGCTCACACCTGGACTGTTACTTGGAAGAAATAAACTGTTTTGTTTAAGCCATGGTTATTTTGGGTCTCTCTTGGGGTGCCTGGCTTCAGCAAATAAAAAAAGCCCCTCACTCCTCACCGAGGGGAGAGAGCTGGAGAAGGGAGTGGTGAATTCTAGAATTGGAGTGAACATGGCACAGGGGACTTGGATGCTCCAAGAGCTGCTCATCTCAGTTTTCCCCGGGCATCCTGGGGGCTCACAAGCAGGCAAGTGAGCCTGAAATACGACTCTTATTCTCTCCTGGGTGATCTTACTCTCTCTGGGCCTCAGTTTCTCCTCCTATGCCATGGAGACTATTTGGGCATGTTGGTCTCCTAGGTCCTTCCAACTCCGACCTTCTGTGGTTCTGAAATTCTAGGACAGATGTTGGAACTCAGATGCCAGTGAGGCCAGGAGGGTCCCATAAGTGGGTTAAACAGGCCAAGTGGGGGCTGTGTTTGGGCTGCAGAGCAGACGCTCCCCCCCAAAAGGCCAGTCGCTACTCAGCTCCTGTTGATTGCTGCCACATGAGAATGCAGGATTGCCAGATTTTCTAATATTTCAAGAAGAGTTGGAAATCTGGATTGTTTTGGTCTGTGCAGTCTCCTGATTTTTTAATGTTGGCGACAAATTCACATTTTTTCAAACACTCTAGGGGCCAAACAAAAATGTCTGCAGGCTGAATTTGGTCGTTGGCCACCAGCTAGGCATTTTTTGTTTTGATACTATTTCCCTTCCTTCCTTCAACAAATATTTATTTGAAGCCTTCTAAGTGGGGGGTTCTGTTCTGTGCACTGGGGATAAAGCAATGAACAAAACAGGGCAAAAAATGTGCCTGTCATCATGTAGCTTTCATTCTAGAGGATCGTCCTGACTTATTCATGCAACAAATATTTATTGAGCAATTCTGGCCCAGGCACTGTTTGGCTGGGTAGGTAAAAAAGTGTTCGCAGACCCTGCCCTCATGGTACGTATAACCTAGAAGGGAGACAGACAGTGAGTGCATAATTATAGATGAAAAACTCAGTAATAGGGAGAGCTGCAATTTAGATAAAGGAGAGTGGTTAGCAAAGTCCTCTTGAAGGAAGCTACATTTAAAATGAGAACTGAAAGTAAGATTTCATCTAGTAAAAGAACATGCTAGAACATTCCAGATTACAGCAGAGGCTTCCAGGGTGTCCCTTCCCCACAGCCCCTCAGCTGTGGCCATTCCTGTACACGCAAAGGCTTTCAATTGTGAGCACCGTGCTCTATGGCTTTCTTGGGGCAGGCCAGAAGTGCAGGGAGGTAATACTCTAGCAGAAGCCCTCAACCTATGATGGAAGGGAAGATGCAGATAAATATCCCAGCACCCTCACTCGTTGGTGGGTCCACTCGGATGCGTGTTCTACAGAGTCTTCCAGGGGCTGCAGGAGGGACTGAGCCCTAGTCAACTGCAGCAGTAACTCTTTATGCCAAGTGTATTGGCCGCCTCCCCTCCCCCGTCTCACTTCCCTACTCTGCACCCGGTGCTTCCTGGGAGAGACCCAGCAGAGATGGAAGAGAACGTGGCCAGGTTTGAGGACAGACAGAAAGCAAGTTACGATGAGTAGCGGGAAGCAGGGCTGCAGAACGGGGCAGGAACCAGCTCATGAAGGGCCTTGGGAGACTGGGATTAGGGTTTGTCCATGGGGAGGCCAGTGACCATTTTCCAGCAGGGAAGTGACATGACTAGGCTTGTGTTGTAGGATGACCGCCCCCTCCCCCCACCCCGTAGGCAGCTATAAAGGGCAAGATCGACAGCTGGAGGTGGAGGTGGCTGGGATTAGGTGGTAGGGTTGGAGAGAGGATCAGGTTGCACGGGCTCAGAAAGGTGCTCTGGGCTTTGTCCCTGTCTTGAGGATGCCCACAGTTTGGTTTCAGGAATGGTGGTGATACAGACAAAAAGACCATCCCCAAGATTACACAGCCCTACACAATCCACGAGAGCCCAGCTGTTGCAAAGCAGCTGTAGGACTTCAGAGTGGGCTATCTCCAAGGGCAAGAAGGGAGGAGGCATGCTTTTTAGCGGGCGGGGGCTTTACCGGGGTAGTTAGAAAAACCCCAAAACACCCAGAGTTAGTGGGGATCTCACTACTGCAGCCCCTTTGGGACGGCCCCACTTTTTGCAATGGCTGCCAAGTCCACTCTGGTGTTTTCAGCAGCTCTGGACTCTGCCATCCTTTACCTAAGCTGTGCTCAGTGCAAGGACACACGCCGGATTCCCCGTAGGCACTGCTAGACATATTAACATGGCAAGAGATTTCTGCACCACCGACACCATTTTTGTATTCTTTACAACATAATGGCAGATGATAAATCTATCTTGCTAATTACACATCCAGCTTGTTATAACCCCCATAAAAACACGAGCAGCTGGAAAAGCCATGAGGTGATGTCAAATCATATTTCTGGTCTCTAAACAGAAACAGAAATATTTTCCAGGCGCTGGTGAGTCTCATGGTTCCTACCCATGCGTGGAAGCAGCTGCCAACAGGTCAGTCACCTCGGACGAGATGAGAGCTTGCCTGTTCTCCAAAGCTCTGCCCCTCCACCCCCACCTGTCTCCCCGAAGGGACGGCCTCCACATGTGGTTTGCTGGGAAGCCAACAGGACGAATGCAGAGAATCGGCAGGCTTTGGGTGTTAGCAGCTGGGTTCACTTTTGCATTATGAGGGTGGTTTCAGTGTTTCTTCCATTCACCACCACTCAGCCGATAGCATTTGCCCAGAATTCTAACTGGATGGTTCCCTGACATACTTTGTCCATGATACATTTGCAAAACTGTTGCTAAGGTCCACGCCGGAGAGGACAAAATGCCTCCCCCTCGTCTCAGAAAAATGGAAGGAAAATGGAATTCATCTGCCGGAGACACTAAGATAAACAACAGGGAACTAGAAAAATACTTTACCTTGTTTTTTAGCTAAGATTACTGTTTCTGGCTGCAATGTATCCTTGCCCTCTTAGGAGGGAGACAGCTGAAGACTCTGAGCTTATATCCTATCAAGTGGATGCTGAACACTTCATGTGTTGGAAGAACGGCATGGGGGACGACAGAAGGGGAAGCTAATTAAATTTTCACATGTCGAGGGAACATTCCATAGGAGCTCTCAAACCCAGACTGACCCAGAGGGGCAGCTTTTGTTGGAGAAGCCGCGTCATAAACTGCCCCCACAATTCCCAGGACAAACCAGCTGGACAGACTGTCATGTTGGAAAAAAAAAAAAAAAAAAAACAGAGAGAGAGAAGAGACAAAATGGATTCTTACCTTCCCGTATCTGGATGCAAAAGTCCCGGTGAGTAAGGAGTGAAAAATAATTATTGTCTCATCCAAATCCCACACGAACACACGCTGTGATGAAAGAGAGGAAGAGAATGGAGACAAATGGACTTGCTTGCATCTGACTTAATGTCTGCAGAAATTAATTCCCCGGGAGGAGAAAGAAATCTTGAAAAACATTATCTTTAAGTTATAAAACATGTGACTCACTGATGTGTCACTGGGTCCCCATCCAACCTCAGCTGTGTAAAGTATTCTGATGACCACTTTTGGGCTCCTGTCAACCCAGAGAATGCCAGAACCAAGAAGCCTGTTCTTGCCTTCCACATAAAAGCTCCAAAATGGAGGAGTTCAGGCCAAAAACAACAATAAAAATCATATAACTCATTTGAAAAAATGAAGTACTACCTTTTTTTGCATTCACAGCTCACTGTAAGCCCAACTACTTCTCAACGCTGCCATTTTTAGCAATTCTGGTGATTACCTCCATAACTCTAAGTAACATACTTTATGCCTTCTTTATTTACCAGTTTGCCAACTTCAGACAATAGCTCTTGACTGAGTAATGCAAAAGATGAGGGTTTAGCTCATGATAATGTCCCTCATTTCTCCAGGACTTTACATTTTTCACCTATGTGAGCCCCTCTAGTTCCAAGACCATCCACTTTGGACACTCTCCCTGGCTGAAACAGTAAATCCCCCATGCAGAATTATGGCTGTTGGTGTCCTCACCCCCTCCCCCACCTCCTCCTCTCTCCGATTTGAGCAGCGTTACCATTCCTTTCCCACTGCCAACGTGGATAGACTGCTTCGTGCTTTTGGTTTCAGGGTTGTACTTCAATTTTCTGTGCTCTGTCTAGATCTTGGTTTTCAAAGTTGGTAAACAGTAAAGAACACTCACATCTTGTGATTACTGTTCACTGCAGAGCCAAGGAACCTGCTGGGATTTTGCTTCCTTCTCTGTGTGTCTAGTGTCCTAATTCCAGAGCCACTTTCAGGAGATCGTTCCTCCCATTAAGGTCATGTCTTTCCTGTGGTCCTTCTCAATTAAAATCATGCCATATCCCGGTTTGTTCACATAGGAGCCATGCCCGTCTGGAATAACTTTTTGTTTTTGCAGGAGTTTATTAATTGCTTTAATTCTTTTCTTGTTTCCAATGATGTGTCTTCATTAGAATCTCAAATTCGGCCACACTCTCTGTATCAGAGATGTTCCTCCTCGGTGACAGAATGTTCCAGTGTGCACTGGATCATCTTCAGGCTCACTGCAGAGCTAGTATCCTGAGATGTCCTTTTATCGCATTTCCAGGCGAGATCCACTGTTCCCTAGATCCCAAGTCTCTCTCTTGGTTTTCTTTTCTTTCTTTCTTTTTTAAAAGATTTTATTTATTTATTTAAGAGAGAGCAAGTGAGCACAGGCACGAGGCAGGGAGGAGTGCAAGTGGGGAGGAGCAGAAGAGGAGGGAGAGGGACAAGCAAACTTTGCGCTGAGTGTAGAGCTCAACTCGGGGCTCCATCCCAGGCACCCGAGATCATGACCTGAGCTGAAACAAGACTTGGATGCTTAACCAGCTTAGCCACCCAGGTGCCCCTCTCTCTTGGTTTTCTTCCTTGTTTTGCTTGAGTACATCCTTAAGCTGCTTCTTCTGAAAAGGTGCTTAGAAAGTAGAATTCCTACAGATCTGATCTATCTTGATTTTGCTTTATGGAACCTCTGGGGACAGAATTCCAATTAGAAAATAATGTCCTCTAGATGTTGGAAAGCATTCCTCCATTAGCTTCATGTCCAGTGTGACTGGTGAGAAGTGTGATGTTTCATTGATCTTCAGTCCTATGGAGGTTTTGCTTTTTTTCCCCACTTGGATACTTTAGGATCTTTATATTAGCAATCCTCAAGTTCCATGAGGATATACCTAGGTGTGGTCTTTTGGCAATCATACTCTTTAGCACCTAGCATTTTCAATCTTATTTCTTTAAATGATTTCCTCCTACCTTTTCCACTGTTTTCTCTTGCTGGAATTTCTGACAGTCAAATTAGACATTTTTTGATGGATAAGGCTTATAACTTAAAAAAACATATTTTCTATAATTTTGTCTTTTTGATCTGTGTTCTGGGGGCTTTCTTAAACATTTCCTCCCAACCCTTCTATTAAACTTCTGATTGTCATTTTAAAAATTTCCAGTGACTCCTATTTTGTCTCTGAGTAATTCCTTCCCAAGAACCTCCATTTCTTATTTTATGGATTCAAGAGCTCCTTTGGATCCTTATAAGAAAACCAATCATAATTTTCCTACATTCCTGTTTCTTAAATTACCTGTCACTTGTCCTATTACCTTATCCCGGCCTTATTTTTCACACTGTTAGTTTTCCTGGTGATCACTGTGTTTAAGAGCAAAGGGCCTGACTGTGTGTATAGCTGGTGTTGGGGGTGGGAGCCAAAGGCACCTACGCAGTCTGCCATCTCGAGTGGGCCATCCTGGAAAACTCTCTGGAGGTAAACAGCTGTACTTACACACGGGCCTTTGCCATACTTTTAACAGGAAAGGGAAGGGTGGTCTGTAGGAGGAAAAGGTCAGTTAGTGCAGGAGTTTTCAAAGCAATCAGCAGATCTGAGTGTTATTTTGTGAGTTTTGGGGTCTAGTTATAGTTATGTGTGTGTATGTGCTGGGTTATGGTGTTAAGTGTAGTTCTTATTATGGGTCACGGTTAAAAAAAAAAAGTTTGACAACTACTGTTTTTAAGGAGGGCTTCTGGGTTTCAATATGCTAAGTCCTAGTTTATCTGAACAAACTCAGTTGGATCAGTGAAACTGGGAAATTTTGGTAAGGAAATTTAAAAAAAATCAGTGAATATTTTCAAATTGAATGCTGACTCCATTCATTGACCTACTACATTCCCTCTGAAGAAGAAAGTTTGTCTCCCTCCCCTGCCCTAGATCCATTGTGGGTAGGTTCCTGGTGGCTATTCTGCAAGTGACCCTACTCCTTAGCCCACTGTGGTTTGGGCCAGGGAAAGCCCCTAATCCCAATGGAGTCAGAGGCCTTTCCTTGGAAACTTGAAATTGGAACCTAGAAAGACATTCCTCATCTTTGAATGGCAGTTGGCGGCCACGTGATCTGAAGGTCAGGGAGGGCCAGTCTCCAGGGAAGAGAGGGATGAAAGATGGAAAGACCACCCCACACTCTTCCAGGACCTGGTTTCAGTCAGAGGCAGAGCAAGGCTGGAGGAGGGTAGAGCCCAGGAACCAGTTCGCGCCTGCGCTGAAAAGATACCGCGGTCGGTCGGTCGGTCGTCGGGGATTCTAGCACCGCGGATTCTAGCACCTGCGCTGTGCCGCGTGGGGAGAGAAGGCGAAAACGCACTTCCTTGCCCCGTCTACCTCCTGGTTCCAGTATCTTGCTGACACTCCGCTGTCCCCTGCCCTGGGGTTCTGAAAGAATCTTGGTATCCCTAAAATAACTTCTGCTTTTTCACTTAAGCTAGCTCAAGTTGGTTTCTGGCACCTGCAGTCGAGGGATTTTAACTAATCTACACTCAGAAGTTCTCTCCTTTCCACTTCTCTACATAACTTCTCTCTTGTGGGCTTCCGTCATTAGCAACACTGCCAAAGACTCAGGAGGGGTGACCGGGGCAAACCCTCCATGCTGACATTAAGCATGGAAGTGAAACACAGCTCGCACCTTTTCAACTGTTCTTGCCCAGCGGTTCTTTCCTCTGGAATCGAGAAGCAGAGGTTTCCAGAATGATATTGCCCCATAATCCCCAACTTCCACGCCACCCCCGCTGCCTTCTCAGTTTAGCGGAAAATGTCTCTCCACCCCCACCCCTACCAAGAGCAGAAGCCACGTTAAGTGACTGAATAATGAAAGAAAAAAAAAGACATTAATGTATGCACTGCTCTTGGTGATTTCCTTAGATCTGCACTTAAAGCTGCAGGAAATCCTCAGAAATAGGGGGAGGCAGAAAAAGCAAAGAGAACCTGAGGCAAACGGATTTTCTTCTAGCCTTTTGCAAAGGCCTAATCCTGCTGAGGGGATAGTGTAAAGTCTCCTCGGTGTTGGAAGGAGAGGGCTTCGAGAATTAGAGGAAAAGCGAGAACAAATCCCTTGGCTGGGAGCCGTCCCATGAGCAGTGAGGATGCTAGCTCCGTGGCAGGTCCCCAGGGGGGCAAGCTCTCAGCGGGGATGGCTGCTGGTCTACCTCAGGAGGCTGACCAAGGGCAGGAGACAAGCGCGGTCTTCAAAATATTCAACACCTTCTGGGACAGCTGGAACAGACATTGGCCATAAACAAGAACTACCAACCCGACTGGTGAATACTGGCTAACTAGTATCGCTCTACTAGTGAGCGCTGGCTAAATCTCAATAGCCCTGGGGGTGGGTATTTGTTGTTGGGCACCCAGCATCCATCCCGGCCCGATAAGAGCACTCTGGTTTTCTTTTCCCCTGTGTGCTCTCTTGGTGGAACTGTCAATCAAGGGCAAGCCTGAGCCAGGCCAGTGGGATGCTGTCTCCTTGGAATCAGACACTATGTCAAGTGGCTCTAGAATCTCATACAGTTTACTCTCTAGTAGAGGCAGCATTCTCAAGGTTCCCGAGATTCCTCAGCACAGCCTGTGTTTGTTACTGTTCTTTCTAACCTTGGTTTTATGACTTTCTCTCCATGTTGTTCCCTCTCAGTAAATTCCATTTTACTTAAGTAACCAGAACTGGTTTCTGTTGCTTGCAACCAAAGGATTGTATCTCCTACTCCAAGGTTCCCATCTTCATTTCTACACCCAGTGTATGGCACGGAAACCCAGAAGTCCAGAGCCTGGCTGGACTCTCACTGACCACGGCGGGTACTGACAACGAGGAAGGGAGGAGCCACCACCTCAAATCCTGGACATGAGGGGCTCTTATTCTGTCTTCTGAGACCACTTGAGCGCTGAGATTCTCATACCATTCTGGGGGCAAGGGGCCCCCATAATGAGGTGGAGCTTCTTAACCACCCTGATGGGATGGGGGCTCAGAGACAAAATTACATCGACTTTAAGGAAATGATGAAAATGGTATTTCTTAGCACATCTGAGTTTGTGGGCTGAGCTTTGTAGTTGCTGCACACATTGTACAGGATTATGAACAGAGATGGGATGGTGATGCATTCAGATCCCTTGGCATGGACCAGACTTTGACAATACTGCCCATACATCCATAGTGCACTCAAGCCAACAGATCTGCCCTCCTATATTTCTGCCTTTGGTGAAGAAGTATGAACTAACGAACATGCCCATTTTTTTCTCCCTAGATATTGATCGGTTGCTTCCATCTGTTTTTTGGGGCATCTGTTTTGCCTCCGTCCCCACTAGTACCCTTCCCCCCTTCTCTCATGCATGCGGTTCTTTTTTGTTTGGGAAAATGTCAGTGCTTGACCAATAATTCTCCACTTGCTTTATTAAAATAAAGATTGGCAGATCAGCCCTTCTCAGCCTGGGCTGTGCGCTGAAAATCGCCTGGGGAGCTTTAAAATATTGATGCCTTTGTCCCTCCCTCAGGGAATTGGATTTCACTGGTCTGGGGTGCAGCTTAAGAATGATGGTTCTCAGTGCTCCCCAGGAGATTCTAAGGTGTAGCTCAGGTTGTGAGCTACTGTCTAAGAACTCCCTTGCGATGTGTACTTATAATTAGTCTGGGATGGGGCCTGGGCACCTGCATTTTAAAAAGCATCCCAGGTGATACTCTTATGTAGCCAGGGTTAAGAACCCTCTAACCCAGCTGGGAAGGTCAACTGCCCACTGGTGTCTTTACCAGGGCCGCTCAAAGTGTGGTTCTCAACCCTGCAGCATCAGTACGTTCTGGGAACTTGCTGGAAATGCAAATTCTCAGCCCCCTTCCCCCCTCCCCGCCCCTGAATCTACCGAATTGGAAGCTCTGGGTGTGGGGCACAGAAGTCTGGGTTTTCATGGGCCTCCAGGTGATTCTGCTGCTGCCTACATTTGAGAACCTGTGTTTTATGTTATTTCCTATCTCCAAGGTCACTTTTCCTAGCCTGGTCTGTCAACAGTGCTTCCTTACGGCCAACACAATTCTCTATCTTCCCATCAAGTGTTCTTTCCTCCGTTATAGAGCTTTGTGGACACAAAGGGCCATTCTCCCCTGTGTGCGTGGACAGAACTCTGCTCCCCACGCTCCTGTTCTGGCCACAGGTGGAGGTTACATTCACCCAGTCAAGCGGGCAGTCTGGAGTTACCTCGATCTCATTGTCCCCTGCTGGGGATGGGTCACTGCTCCGCTTGGAGCGGCCTCGGAGCTTCCCGTCGGAGGCCCGGTGCGGCCTGTCTGCGTCTCCCTCTTTCGCTGGCGTGGAGGGACCGTTGTGCGTGTTATATTCCCCTGTGCAGGGAAGGGAAGGGTGGACATATCAGAAGCTCTGCTGAGTGTCTCCTCCCAGGAAATATCACCCCACCGGAACCACGCTAGGCCCCATAGGCAGCACAAAAGGCAAAGATCTCATGGAATTAAAACTGCTCTTGATGGTCCCCTTGGCTGCCTATTCGTAACCATTCACTCACGGAGCAAAGATTCACCGAGCAGGCATAGTCCCAGGCACTGCTTCTCACAGTACTTAAATTTTAGAGGGAGGAACGGGGCGTTAGACAAACAAGTGAGTATCTAACACGCCAGGGGAGGACACGTGTTACAAATGGGATGGGGAGGGGGATGCTGGGAGGTTACTAACTGCTATGGGCTAGTCAGGGAGGGCCTCATGGATAAGGGGACACCTGAGTGGAGCTCTAGGGAAGTGAGGGTGGGCGGTTGGGGGAGCTGTAGGGACAGTGAGCAGAGTTTTGTGTTTGCAACTCTCTATTTCCCAAAGCCTGAGGATCCCCAGATGAACAGAAGGAAGAAAATCAGTATTTAAAAGGAGCAGGGCAGGGGCGCCTGGGTGGCTCAGTCGTTAAGCGTCTGCCTTCGGCTCAGGTCATGATCCCAGGGTCCTGGGATCGAGCTCTGCATCAGGCTCCCTGCTCGGCGGGAAGCCTGCTTCTCCCTCTACCTCTCCCCCTGCTTATGTTCCCTCTCTCACTGTGTCTCTGTCAAATAAATAACAAAATCTTTAAAAAAAAAAAAAAAGGAGCAGGGCAGCAAACTTTTCTATCTTTAAGAGATGCCCAGCTTGGGGTGAATGGGAGGTGTGAGGGGAGAAATCTCTGTATTGCTTTCCCTATGTGGCTTGCTCCATTCTCTATTAAAAGCACAGGGCTGGCACTGAGGACACATCAGTAAACGATCTGGACTGAGTTCTGGCTTGACCCACATTTATGCCGGGTCAGTGAGAAGATGCAGGGCAGAAGGCGGCCACCTGCTTCCACTGAGCTGGTGCTTCTGGGAGGCGCAGAGAGGCTGCCACGCTCATGCCCTCAGGCAACTGTCTGATGACCAGGCATGAGTGAGCAGCACCCTCCTGGGACCCACGGTGCAAAGCCAGTATCCGAGCTGTATTGTTTTTTTAAGCACAGAAGTTTGAAATATGTGGCTTTTTATCAGAGTTTATTGTCTTTATTGAACTCATGAAGTGGGATGACGTCCATCTGTGTTACCGTGGACACTCATGGTAGAGGCAGAACTAAAGTCTGGGCCAGGCCCTGTCGCTAGAATGACAGAAGTATACGCCGGAGGGGAACTGGGGAGGGCACCCCATCCTGCTCTCTCATTTTACAGCTGCTGGGTATAGTTCCCAAATGTATCCTGACAACTTCATCTCTCCTTGCATAATCACCAGTTCTTGAGGATCATTAGGAGGAAAATGCTTTTGTCTAAAACTGCTTGGCAATGGACTGATATCTTTCCCTACCCTGGAAGGACGATTTCCCTCCAAAACCCAAGGCACTGAACTTGGTTTATTTAATGTTTCTACTTCTTAGCAGACTAAGGACATAAGAAGAAAAGGTTTGGTTTTGAGTTGTCAGGACTGCGGGGTCATCTCCAACTCCCCAGCATTTTCAGGACACAGCAGGAGAGATTCCCAAATGTCCATCTTGCAAAGACTTTCTTCTGGAGGGTGGGGAATACGCGTTAGAGAAATACACAGATGCTTTAGAGTTGTAGATAACGTTTATCCTGATTGACCTGGTAGTTCTAAGGTTATGGGGGCTTAGAAAACATGTTGACCCCATCAAAATCCAGGCAAATATTATTAAAAAGGGGGGATATACCAGGCATCTAAGAAATGTGTAAATAAGGTGTGGGGGAAGCCAATATATTAAGAGTCTCCTGGGGTGTCTGGGTGCTCAGTTGGTTAAGGTCTGCCTTTGGCTCAGGTCCTGATCCCAGGATCCTGGGATCGAGCCCTGCATGGGGCTCCTTGCTCAGTGGGGAGTCTGCTTCTACCTCTCCCTCTGCCCCTCCCTCTGCCCCTGCTCATGCTCTCTTTCTTGCTCTGCTCTCTCTCAAATAAATAAAATCTTTAAAAAAAGAGTCTCCCTCCCCGCCCCTAAAAAAGCAGCCCTTTCCCCTACCTTTTACATTCTTGAGAATGAAGTGTCAAGATTCAAGTTTCACAGTCAGAGGTACACAGGCTAAAGCAATTTATGTAAACTTTCTTTGGAGTCATTTCACTCTTTTTCTTTCTCCCTCCTTAACTTTTACATCACCTCCAAGAGTTTCCTTGTAATCCCTTTGTGATCTCTTCCTCCCAACCCACTCCCCAGGCGATCACTGATACACTTTCTCTCACTAGAAATTATTTTGTTTTTTCTAGAGTTTTAAATAAATGGAATCACACAATATATATTCTTTTTTGTCTGGCTTCTTTTTTTTTTTTAGTATATGTGCTGCTGAAGTGAACACCGGCTTCTTTTTTTTTTTATTTTAAAGATTTTATTTATTTATTTGACACAGAGATAGAGACAGCTAGAGAGGGAACATAGGCAGGGGGAGTGGGAGACCGAGAAGCAGGCTCCTGGTTGAGCAGGGAGCCTGATGTGGGGCTTGATCCCAGGACCCTGGGATCATGACCTGAGCCAAAGGCAGACACTTAACAACTGAGCCACCCAGGCGTCCCCCCCCCCCCACCTTTTTAAAGATTTTATTTGTCTGGCTTCTTTCAGCCAGAATAATTGTTTTGTGATTCAATCCACGTCAGTATATGAATAGATCATTCCTTTGTGTTGCTGAGTCCTATTCTATTTTATGGATATACCACGCTCCACCTGTGGATGGAGATTTGGGTTGATTCTAGTTTGGGGATGGAATAAAGCTGCTGTGAACACTCACACATCAATCCTGGTATGCATGTAAGCTTTCTTTTTACCAGCGTGATTACAAGGTCATGTGTTGAGTCGAAGTTTGACTTTTTAAGAAACTGCTAAATTGTTTTCCAAAGTGGTTGTACCATTTCACACTCTCACCAGCAGGGTAAGAGAGTTCTAGATGCTCCGCATCTTTGCCAACCTTTGGTATGGTCAGTCTTTGTGATTATAGCCATTCTAAGGGGTACACATTGTGGATTTAATTTATACTTCTCTAATGACTAATGATCAGCATCTTAGTTATGTACTTTTTTTTTTTGACATCCCTGTATCTTCTTTGGGAAAGTGTCTGCTCAAATATTTTGCCCATTTTATTACTGAGTTGTTTGTTTTCTTAGTCTTGGGTTTTGAGAATTCCTTATATACTGCATGTATGTGATGGTTAATCTTGTGTGTCAAGCTGATGGGCTGGTAAAACATTATTTCTGGGTGTTTCTATGAGGGTGTCTCCAGAAGAGATTAGCATTTGAATCAGTAGACTGAGTATAGATCTGTCCTCACCAATGTGTGTGTGTGGGGAATGCATCCCCCATTCCATTGAGGGCCCAAAAAGAACAAAAAGGCAGAGGAAGGGCAAATTATCTTTCTTCTTGAGCTGAGATGTCCATCTTTTCCTGCCTCAGACATTGGAGCTCCTGATTTTCAGGCCTCTGACTCAGACTGAATTGCTCTACTGGATTTCCTGGTTCTCTGGCTTGCAGAAGGCAGATCATGGGACTTGCTGATCTGAGCCATTTCTTACAATAAATCTCTTATCTCTCTCTCTATCTTGATATTAGAGTTTGGAGAACTCTAATACGACACACTTTATCAGATACATGCTTAGCAATTACTTTTTCCCAGACTGTAGCTTCTCTTTTCATTCTCCTAACAGTGTCTTTCAAAGAGCAAATGTTTTAAATTTTCGTGAAGTCAATTTATGTAATTTATTTTCTGTCTGGATCATGTCATCTATGAGTACTCTTTGCCTAGCCCAAGGTCACAAAAATTTTCTGTTTTCCTTAGAAGTTTTATGGTTTTATGTTAGGTGTATGATCTATTCTATGTTGACTTTTTTATGTCATGTGAGGTATGGACTAAAGTTTTTCCGAATATAGATACCCAGTTGTTTCAGAATCTTTTGTTGAGAAGACTATCCTTTCTCCACTGAATTGTCTTGAAACCTTATCAAAAATCACTTGTCTGTATACATGTGCATTTATTTCTGCATTCTCTATTCTGGAACATTGATCTACTTGTCTATCTTTATGCCAATACCATATTGTCATGATTACTGTGGCTCTGTAGTAAGTCTTCAAATCAGGTAGTGTTAGCCTTTCAGGTAGTGTTAGCCTTCCAGATTTTTTTCTGTATCAGAGCTGTTGAGGCTATTCTAATCCATTGTATTTCCCTATGAAGTTCAAAATCAGCTTGAGTGGGATGTTGACAGAGATTGTGTTAAATATATAGATCAATTTGTGGAGAAATGACATCTTAATAATATTAAGTCTTCTGAGCTGTGAGCTCTTTCCATTTACTAAAGGATTCACTTCGTTTCAGTAGCACTTTGTAGTATTAAGTGTACAACTCTTGCACATCTTTTGTCAGATTTATTCAATAGCATTGAATATGAAATGAAATGAATAACACTGAAATGAAAGTATTCAATGTTTTTTGATGGTACTGTAAATGGCATATAAAACTATCCTATTTCCAGGCACCTGGGTAGCATAGTCAGTTAAGCGCCCAACTCTTGGTTTTGGCTCAGGTCGTGATCTTAGGGTCTTGAGATCAAGCCCCATGTCCAGGTCCGTGCTTAGCACAGAGTCTGCTTAAGTTTCTCTCTCCCTCTGCCTCTCCTACCTGTGCTCTCTTAAATGAATAAATAAATAAATCTTTAAAACATATCCTATTTCCTATTACTTGTTGTTACTATATAGAAATACAGCTGATTTTCATATATCCACCTAGTACTCTGCAACATTGCTAAACTCACCTTTTAGTTTTAGCTTTTTAGTAAGTTCTAATTTTCTATGTAGTGATCATATCATTTCACTTCTTTTCCCTTTATGAAGTTTTGTTTCTTTTCCAATATGGAGCCTTTAATTTATTTTTCTTGCCTTATTGCACTCGCTAGAACCTCCAATACAATGGTGAATAGAACTGGTAAGAGTAGACATTTTTGTCTTGCTTCTGATCTTGGGGAATAGCTAGCTGTAGGTTTTTTGCAGCTATCCTATTTTAGTCAACTTGGGCTGCTATGACAAAAATGTCACAGACTGGGTGGCTTAAAGAGCAAAGATTTATTTCCCACATTTTTGGAGGCTGGGAAATCCAAGATCAAGGCACTGTCCAATTTTGTTCCTAGTCAGGGTCTTCTTCCTGGTTTTCAGATGGATGCCTTCTTGCTATATCCACAACATGGTGGAGAGAGAGAGAGATATTATCTCTTGTGTCTCTTCTTATAATGGCACTAACCCCATTCATGAGGGCTCCACCCTCATTACCTAATTACCTCCCAAAGACTCCACCTCCAAATACCATCACTTTAGGGATTAGGGTTTCAACATATGAATCTGGAGGGGAACAAAAACATTCAGTCCGTAGCATGCCTTTTTCTAATAAAGTGTTCCCTTCTATTCCTAATTTGGAATTTTTATCAGGAACAGGTGCTAAATTTTGTCAAATGCTTTCTCTGCATCTATTAAGATGATGTCTTTTTTTCTTCCCAGTTAATTAATTATGGCAGATTATGTTGATTTTCAAATTTTAAACCAACTTTGCATCCTTGGGACAAATCCCACTTGGCCATAACATATTATTCTTTTTTCATATATTGCTGGACTTGATTTGCTAACATTTTGTTTAGAAATTTTTTATCTGCACTTATGGGGATATTGGTCTATAGTTTCCTTTCCTTTCCTTTTTTAAAAAAGATTTTATTTATTTGAGAGAGAGAGAGCACGAGATGGGGGAGAGTCAGAGGGAGAAGCAGACTCCTTGCTGAGCAGGGAGTCTGATGCGGGGCTCCATCCTGGGACTCCAGGATCATGATCTGTGCCAAAGGCAGATGCCTAAATGACTGAGCCACCCAGGCGCCCCCAGTTTCCTTTTCTTATAATGTCTTCATCTAGTTTTGGCATCAGGGTCATGTTGGCCTCATAGAATGAGTTGGGAAGTATTCTTTCCTCTTCAGTTTTCTTGAAAATTTTTGTAGAATTGATAGTTCTTACTCAAATGTTTGATAATCTTAATCAGTGAGGCCATCAGGGCCTGGTGATTTCTTCATGGGAGGATTTCTAACAAAAAATTCAAGTTATTTAATAGATGTAGGCCTATTAAAGATACAGATCTGTTTAGGTCATCTATTTCTTCTTGAGGGAGTTTTGGAAGTTTTTGTCTTATAAGGAATTCATCCATTTCATCTAAGTTGTTAGATTCATTGGCATGATGCTGTTCATAAAACTGCATTATTGTCCTTTTAATATCTGTAGGGTCTGTAGTGATGTTACCACTCTCATTTCATTGGTAATTTATGTCTTCTCTCTTTTTTCTGTATTGGCCTACCTAGAGTTTTATCAATTTTATTTATCTTCTCAAAGAATCAGCTTTTGGTTTCACTGATTTTCTCTCTTGTTTTTCTGTTTTCAGATTTCACTGATTTCCATTCTGGTCTTTATTGTTTCCTTTCTTCTTCTTACTTTGATTGTAATTTGCTCTTCTTTTTCTAGTTTTTTAAGGTGGGAGATCAGGTGTTTGGCTTGAAATTTTTCTTTTCTAGCATAGACATTTGTGCTATAAATTTTCCCTTATGTACTGCTCTAGCGACATTCTACAAATTTTGACATATTTTGTTTTCATTTTCATTAAGTTCAAAATACTTTTAAAAATTTTCTTTTCGTTTTTTTCTTTGACCCATGGTGTATCAGTCAGGGTTCTCCCAAGAAACAGAGCCAACAGGATATATGTAAATATATATATAAGAGGAGATTTATTATAGGAATTGGCTCATGACGTTATAGAGGTCAGGAAGTCCCATAATCTGGTGTTCGCAAGCTGGAAAATCAGGAAAGCCAATGGTATAATTTAGTCTGAGGCTGAAGGCCTGAGAACTGGGGGTAGGGGGAGTCTGGAGGGGTTGGGCCCCACTGGTGTAAGTCCTGGAATCCAAAGGCCTGAGAATCAGGAGCTCCAATGTCTGTCCAATTATCTTTTTAGATAATCTGCATCATACTGAAAAGTTTGAAAAGAAAAGAGCCCTTAAGCAACCACTACTAATTTGTTTTTTCTCTTGAGTAATGTCAGATGTTCAGATTTTGCCCTCTACCTTAGCAAATTGCCCTGCAATCATCTGTAAATTGTTGGGACTTCGTATAACTGCTAATGCATATCAATGCAGGCTGGGCTGGAGGCTGGGGTGGAGAAGAGCATCAGGATACTCTATCCAGGCAATGCAGAGAGGGAGCGTGATCTGTTGGTAATATATAACCCTCCTGAGGCTCTGGAATTTGGAACCAACCACTCAAGGAGATCCTGGATAATTTCAAAAGTGGAGTTTTTATGGGAAATTTTAAGAGAGAGAGAGAGAGAGAGAGTGTGTGTGTGTGTGTGTGTGTGCGTGCGCACATGCATATGCACACATGCATGCTTACATGACCTTCCTTTATAACAGACACTGGGGAAAAGAAGCAAGAGACCTCGGTTACAGCTGACAACTATTTATGTCATTAGATTTTATGTGAGCTTGTTAGACACACAGTAAAAACCATCTCAACCACTTATTGTTGAACCTTAGACCAAGGGATAAAGGAAGAACAGGGGGAAACAGTAAAGAAAAGTTTCAAAGAGATACAATGAGCCTTTATGTTTGCTCTTGATGGGGAACAAAGATAACCTTCCCACATACCCCAAACTCTTGGGAAGTAAGATTTGGAATCTAGTTCCAAATTATACATAGACAGTGGCATCTACTTAAGGATTTCCTGCTTATATCTCCTCTCTAAAGTCAGTTGGAGTGGCCACACTCTGAAAACCAGGATGGTCAAAGATAATTTAGTACTATGAGATAAAGAAAAGTTTGTTAAATTTCATACCCTTCAAAGAAAGCAATTTGGAAGTTGTTACCTAGGTACCATGCATTCATTAAATACTGTGATGAAATCACAATGACAAAAATCAATGTTCAAGCCCTAAACTTCCTTAAAAATTGACTTAAAAGGGGCGCCTGGGTGGCTCAGTTTGTTAAGCATCTGACTCTTGATCTCAGCTCAAGTCTTGATATCAGGGTCATGAGTTCAAGCCCTGCACTGGGCTCCACTCTGGACATGGAACCTACTTAAAAAAAACTGACTTAGAAATATCTGGCCATGTTATCCCCATTTGCCACCAAACCAAGGATAATTAACTTGTCCCCAGTGATGGAAAACACAAGGGCTAAAAGCAATAGCTGTACCAAGAATCCCAGGAACAGAAGAAGTTAGTCTCAACTGTTCTTTTTCTAACTGTCAACCAGTAGTATGGAATGAATGTCCACACACTGTCATGTTAGCTTAGCTTCTACAAGCCCCAGAGTATCAGTGGGTTCTGAAAAACCCACTGAAAAGAAAATAGAACAAAATGCAAGGATATCTACATTACATTTGGGCATTCTAATTTATTGCTGTCATTTAATGATAATAAGCCTAAACCATCTCATACAAGAGAACACATATGCATAGCAGATCTATGGAAGGAAAGAATGAATCCATAGGCTGGTGAGTTAGTTGCATAGGGATGTATACCATCCAGGGGTCAGGACATGGACTCTCCTACATGTTGATCCTAATCTAGGTGAGTTCCCTGGGTTGTGGATACCTGTTACTTTGGCCCACCCAGTGTCTCTACAGTCTTCCCCTGGGTGGTGTGCTCTGGGTTTCTTTGGGAAAACACTTTTCCCTCACTCAGTCCATGTGGTCTGGGTGGGGATGAACCAACTCTAGCTTCTGCTGTGAGTATGAGACCCAGGTCTGCTGCCCCATCCCAGAATTCCATCCACTGCCACAGAGACTGGTGTGAGGATAGGTATGTGACCTAAGCTGGGCCAATAGAAGCGTTACCTGGGACCTCTGCAGGGACTGTTAGGAAGGAGGAACTCTCTCTGAGGGGTAGATAAGCAGGAAGGACTGAATCCTGGAGCAGCTGGTGACCATCTTTGCCACCATAATGGGAAAGCCTGCTTGAGAGGGAAATGAACCCAAGAAAATGCAGAGCCAGAGGAAGAAAGAGACTGAGGCCCCAAATTATCATCTGAACCCCCTGGACCCAGCCTTGAATCCCTATACATCTTGATTATATATGCTTAAAAATTCCTTTTTTGGGGGTGTGTGGGTGGCTCAGTTGGTTGAGTGTCCGACTCTTGTTTTGGGCTCAGGTCAGGATCTCAGGGTCATGAGATGGAGACCTATGTTAGGCTCCTCACTCAGCATGGAATCTGCTTGAGATTCTCTCTCCCTCTACCGTTCCCCCCATTTGTGTGTGCGCTCTCTCTCTAAAATAAATAAATCTTTAAAAAATTACTTTTTTTGCTTAAACCAGTTGGAGTTGCATCTTCTATCTTTTGAAGCCAGAAAGTCCTAATAAAAGGGATTCTTTTTTTTAAAAGATTTTATTTATTTATTTGAGAGAGAGAGAGAGAGCACACAAGCGGGGGAGGGGCAGAGGGAGAAGGAGAAGCAGACTCCCCACTGAGCAGGGAGCCTAGCACAGGGTTTGATCCCAGGACCCTGGGATCATGACTTGAACCGAAGGCAGACGCTTAACCGACTGAGCCACCCAGGCACCGCAATAAAAGGATTTCTGAAGCTGATGCGCTATTGAAAACGTACACATATGAAGATTTTTTAAAAGATTCTAGAATTCTCGATGAGAGAACCAGGGTCTAATGGTCACCGTCCTTCTGTTCTCAAATGGGTTTTTTTTTTTTTTTAATTTACAAGCACATGTTTATTTGACGTATTTACGCAAATGGGTTTTAGATAACATAATCTCAGCTATGTGTGACTACTGAATATCCAGGAGTGCTGGTTATGGTGCCCAACAGGCCTGTGTTCAAATCCCAGTTCCACCAATCGCTAGCAAGCTACTTACCACTCTGATCTTCATTGTTCTTATCTGGAAAAGAGGGGGTACCTGAAAACCAGTTTTTGTGAGGATTGTGACTTTCCTTATCACAGTCTGTAATTCTGTATTTATGTGATTATTTGATTCCTGTCTGCAAGAATCATGTCTCTTTTATACTATATTTTATTTCCTAAACTAAGGAGTACCTGGACAACAGCAGGTGCTTTATAAATATTTGTTTAATCAATATATAAATAAGTGAAATGAGAAGATAACACAGATATGTGCTTGGCACATCTCAGATGGGCAACAAATACTACTTTCCCTTCTTTGAGGACTAGGGCTCACCAACTCCAGCGTCCACATGGGCCAGGCAGGTAATGAATCTGAAGTACATTGGCCAGATGTGGAATTGTGTGTGCCCTGTCTGAATGGGGCAGATATTACTCAGCCAGCCAAGTGTCCTCACTTAGGAAGGTAGACCTAAGTGATCAGGTCCAGATTTGCTTTCAAGAAAAGACCAGATTGGGGCGCCTGGGTGGCTCAGTTGATTAAGCGACTGCCTTTGGCTCAGGTCATGATCCTGGAGTCCCGGGATCGAGTCCCGCATCAGGCTCCCTGCTCAGCAGGGAGTCTGCTTCTCCCTTTGACCCTATCCCCTCTTGTGTTCCCTCTCTCATTCTCTCTCTCTCACTCTCAAATAAATAAATAAAATCTTTAAAAAAAAAAAAAAGAGAAGACCAGATCTACTTTTAAGGGAAAGCATAAATTAGAATTTTTAGGTAAAAATTTTAAACATGGGTACAATTAAAGACACACACACACACACACACAGAAAGGCCAACAAAATATATACGAGGACTGGATTTAGCTCTTGGGTGACCAGTTCATTACAACTGGGACCCATGTCCAGTCCATCCTTCCTATGAGAGCTCAGATTACAGCCACCAATAACCACAGGACAGCGACTGTACTTACCACCAAGCAACTCAGAACTCTGGTTGGGGACGCTGTGAGATGCCTCCTGGAGGACATAGGTGGATGTGGAGAGGGGAGAAGGGCAGATGCTGCTGGCCGGGACGTAAGGAGGGCTGTAGGATGAGCTGTAATACTGGGAATACTGGCTCTGAGGGAAGCCGGGGTAGGAAGGATAGTCCTGGAAAGGGAAACACACACAAGGCGCTGAGTGAGGAAGCCTGTCTGGCCATGGGCCTTCCGTCCACCCAGTCACAGGCTGACAGGGGCAAGGGGCCTCATGGGGTGGGTTCTCCTGTGTCTGTCTCCATCTCTCCCACTAGAATAAAAGCTCCATGAGGGCAGGGACTTGCCCCAGATGCAAACCCTGAGACAAGGATGCAAGTGCAAGTATTTGGGAGGTGAACAAGACACCAGTTGGGGGAATGGGGAAGTGAGACAGGAAAGGGAAGAAGGAAAAGCAGCCCATCTGGGGGCTTTTAAGTGGGAGGCAGCTATGCTCACCACTATACCACCAACGCTAGCGAGGGGGCTTTTAAGTGGGAACTGGAGGGAATTCCCCTGGAAAACACTGGGATGTTTTAAAACACACCCTCAGAATGATCTCTCCCAGGGGCAAGGGAGCTGGGCTCTTCATCCACCAACTCCAGCCAGGGTTTTTTGAGAGCTGCTCCCAGTGGTCTTCATTCCCTGGCACGTTCCTCCTGCCCTGTGCTCTGGTCCTAGGGAACACCCTCGAGCCCTGGGATGCAGAGGTCAGCAGGTGCCCCCTGAGGGATGTGGGTGTGGCTCTGTCAGTGTCTGTCTTGATTGCTGTTATATCCCTAGCACCTGGAACAGTGCCGGGCACACAGGGGAGCTCAATAAATACTAGATAAATCAATGAACCAATGAATGAGTGATAAGGACCACATACACACATACCCAGGAGACTAGGTGACATTTTAAGTGCACAAGGGATACAAATACAGCAGCACCTATATACAGCATTAGGGATCAGAATCTTCTATGAGGAAGTCTCAGAGATAAAATCAAAGAATGCCAGTCCCCTTTTGATCAAGCTTTGCTTAAACCAGCCAGATATTCCAGCTCTCCCACACCACTGTTTCATATATTCCAAACAAATCATTGTTTCAAATATTCTGCCCCACCAGCACCATAAACTGATGCTTCTCAACTCTGTGAAAACTTATGGGAAGTTCAGCTTCCTGGACCCCACCCCAGCCCTACAGAATCAGAATTTCTGGAGGTGGCATTGAGAGAATCTCCGTTTTTGACAAGCTCCTCTTGGTGAAATGGGCAGACACCCAGAGTGAAGAACCACACCTTAAAAAGGACTGTTGTATTTATGGGTATTTTATCCATGTACATAGTATACTGGAAATAATACAGAAATACAGACACCATCTCCCAATCTTCCAAGGTTTAAATCATTTAGATTCTTCAGCTCACTGAAGAAGAAATAGTGCATTCCTCATATTTAAATGTTAAATATTCCATAAAGCCAACCTACTCTGTGGTAGTTTTGTTTTAAGGCTAGCCTGAAAGCATGTTAGCCTTTTGTTCTGAAATAATTCTAGACTTAATAGAAGAGGTGCACAAATAGGACAGAGCTCCCACTCTCATTCTTAATCTCTAAGTGAAAACAAGACAATCAAACTATTGGCCGGTGTTCATCTTCACAGGGTTGACCCGGTGTGATTTAACAAGCATTTATAAAGCCCCCACTGTGTGCTGGGCACTTGGCACTGGAATGCAGAAGTGAAGATGATGGATTCTCACGCTTGAGAAGGTCAAGAGAGCACATGCATTTGCATTCATACATTCTAGATTCAACAGTCACTGGGCATCACGGGCTCAGGTCAAGACGTAATATCGCCTACATCATCTTGGAAATCTACTAGTGATTCCAATTTCTCTGTCTCTACTCTGTATCTTTCGGATGGCCTTTTGCACAATCTGACTCCTGCGGTATCTAAACCCAGGGAATAAGAGACTGCATTTGTGGTGGGGGTTGTGGACTCTCGGGGTGCCCTGATTTAAGGTGGCTGTTTAAGGAAAGGGAATACAAGTGGTGGGGAGCGACGTCTACCTGGTGCACACTTCCGAATCCGGCCGCATTGGTCAGGCCATTTGCTCCTTGGTAGATCCCCGCCGTGCCTGCAGGAAGGAGGAATGGGTACAGATGAGGTTTCTTACAGTCAGAGAGGGACGTGGAGGAAAAAGATGTGGCAGACAGGTGGGCTCTTTGAGGGCAGACAGATGGGGATGGAACCCGTGACCTCGGCAAGTTACCAAATCTCTCTGATGCTCAGTTCTGTCAATTAATGAATAAAAATAAGTAACTCCTCCATCAAAGGATTGTGGTGAGCAATAAAAGAGACAGTGCATGCAATACAGATTCTGGCTCTCAATAATTACGCTCACAAAAAATATTTATTTAAAAAATTGTGTAAGTGTACATGACATGCAGTTTACCATTTTAACTATTTCTAAGTGTACAGCTGAGTGGCATTTGCTACATTCACATTGTTGTGCGACCTTCACGACCATCCATGCCCAGAACTCATTTCATCTTGCAAAACTAAGACTGTGTCCCCATTAAATACTAAATCCCCACTCCTCCCCTCCCTCAGCCCCTGGCCCCCCCAATTCTACCTTCTCTACGACTGTGATAGCTCTAGGAACAACACACAAGTGGAATCATGTAGCATTTGTGCTTTTGTGACTGGCTTATTTCATTTAGCATCACGTCTTCAAGGATCGTCCATCGTTGTGGCAGGTGCCCAGAATGACATCCCATCGTACCATATACCATTTTGTTTAGCCATTCATCTGTCGGTGGACACTCGGATTGCTTCCATTTTTTGGCTATCATGAATACATGGGGGTAAAAATGCCTCTTTCAGACCCTGCTTTCAATTCTTTTGGGTACATACCCAATAACTGGATATGATAATTTGATTTTTAATTTTTTGAGGAACCACCTACTGTTGTCTATAGCGTTCCATCATTTTATATTCCCACCAACAGTGCACAGGGTTCCAAATTCTCCACATCCTCATCAACACTTTCTTTCCTTCCTTCCTCCCTCCCTTCCTTCCTTTTCTTTCTTTTTCTGTCAGTAGCCATTCTAAGGGGTGCGAGGTGGTAAATGAATAAACTGAATGGTGGTAAACTGAATAAATGCACAAAAGGACTTTTGCCCTCTGAGCATCAGTTGCCCCCATCTATAAAATGGGAATAAAAATGATACTTCTATTACTACTAGTAAATGCGATTTACTGAATGAATAAGTGAGTGGTGAATGGGGTGTCACTGAAGACAGGGTGGCCAGGCAAGGCCTCTCTGAGGTGACACTGGAGCTGAGACGTTTCAGTGATGGACACAACCTGGGGGAGGAGCGTTCACTAACTGAGCACACAGATCCTAAAGCAGGGATTCGCTTGGCAGGTTAGAGAAAGAGAGGAAAGGCCAATGAGGCAGGAGCCCAGAGAGGGAAGAGGGTGGCCACAGGAACAGCCATGGTGAATTTGTGTGTGTCAGGTGCCATTCTGAGCTCTTTCTGGACAAACTGAGGCCCGGAGAAGTTAAGTGACGCACCCAAGGCAGCACAGAGAGTGGGTGACAACTGCTGGGGCTGGAACCCGGAAGTCTGACTTGAGTTTTCAACACCTCTCTATGGTGCTGCTGTTGCTGTTTTACAAACTGTTCTTTTGGGGGTTATAACTTACATCCTATAACATTCCTCCACTGGGATCAGTTGGATAATTTTTAAAGTAAGTCGGTATAACTGTGCACCCGTGACCACAATGCAGTTTTAGAACATTTCCATCCCCCCAAAGTTCCCTGATGCCCCTCTGCAGTCAACCCCCACCCCCATCCCCAGCATCAGGCAGCTGACCCACTGCTGATTCTAGAGTTCTGCCTTTTCTAGAAATTTCACAGAAACGGGATCAGACAATATGTACTTGTATCTGGCCTCCTTCCCTCCGCATAAGGCTGCAGTGCTACTCCATGTCGTAGTGTGGATCAGCAGTTCATTCCTTTTCATTGCTGGATAGTACTGTGTGTGTAAATGTACCACATCCAATTTGGGGCTATTCCAGATAAAGAGGCTCTAAACATTTGCATATGAGTCCTTGTGTGGATGTATGTTTTCATTCCCCTTGGGCAGATCCCAAGGAGCAGGATTGTGGAAATCATGTGGCAAGAGAATGTTTTAGTTTCTTTTTCTTTTTTTTTTGAGTATGTTTTACTTTTCAAAAACATGGCCAAAGTGTCTTCCAAGTGACTGTACCATTTCACAAACCTACTAGCAGTGTATGAGATTTCCAGCTTCTTCAGCACTTGGCATTTTCAGTCTTTTTGATCATAGCCTTCTAGTAGGTATGCAGTGGTATTTCCTTGTGGTTTTAGATAGTGTTTGTCCAGTGATTAACCATGTCGGGCATCTTTTTATGTGCTTATCAGCCATTCATGTATCTTTTTAGATGAATATCTATTCAAATCTTTTGCCCATTAAAAAGAAAGTTAGGTATGTCCTCTTAAAATTTAGTTGTAAGAGTTTCTTGTATACTCTGGACACAAGTCCTTTATCAGATACACGATGTGCAAATATTACCCCCAAGTCGGTAGCTTGTCCTTTCATTTTCTTTATGGTGTCTTTTGAAGGGCAGAAGCTGTTTTTTTTTTTTTTTTTTTAATCAATATCCTCCTTATGGATCTTGCTTTCACTGATTAACCCAAGGTCATATTCTTTCTTATGTTTTCTTCCAGAAATTTTATAGTTTTAGCTCTATGATCTAATGTAAGTGAATTTTGTGTGTATGGTATGAGGTAAGGGTCTAAATGAATCTTTTGCATATGGATACCCAATTGTTCCAGCACCCCTATAAAAAGTTTATTCTTGGCACCTTTGCCAAAAATTAAGTGACAATATGAGAGTTTATTTCTGGACTCTGTTCCACTGATGTATCTAGCCTATACCAATTCCATCCTGACCTGATTACTGTAGCTTTATAGTAAGTTCTGGAATGAGGTAGCGTAAGTTTTCCTTTTGTTCTTCTTTTTCAAGATTGTTTTGGCTTCTATGTATAAACTTAGCATTTACACATTAACTTTAGAATAAGCTCGTTGATTTCTGTTGGCCAGAAGGAGTGACACGTTTTTCAACCCAGAATCCTGCATCCTGAGAAAATATCCTTCAGGAATAAAGGGAAAATCAAGACATTCTCAAATGAAGAAAAAACTTAGAAAATCTGTCACAGCAGACATACTCTGAGAAGATGAGTATAGGAAGTTCTTGACACAGACAGGAAATTTTAAAAAGGACTCTTGGAACATCAGGAGGGAGAAAGAAAAAAGTAAAAATATGGGTAAATAAAGCCTCCTTTCTGTATGGTTATACCAACCAACTCAATATGCAGTTAGGTCTATAAAAGTTTGCTATCGAATTTTAGGAGTTTTCAAATGTGTTTTGTAATTATCTAAAAATACTGAAATGGCCCCAAAGTCAAATCTACAAAATAAACTATACCCACACCCAGGGGTGAGGAGGATTCTGTGCTGCGCACCCAGACGGGTTCTGTAATGCCTGCTGGGGAGAGGTGGGGCCAGGGAAGGCTTCCCGGAAGAAGTGACACCTAAACTGATCTCTGAAGGATGAGTTGGAGCCAGCCAGGGGAAGAGAGGAAGGACCAGGAACATGGCCACACCTGGGCATCCTCACCTGATCTCCAACACAGGGAGGCTTGTCCAAGGACCAGAACCCACAGAATTTGTCCACAATGGTGTGGCACGCTGAGATCCCATTCTGTCCTCAATGGCCTGTTCAGACAGGTCCAGAGGAGCTCTAGGCCAGCCTGTTCCATTCTAAACCATTTTGGGGGCCATGGTTACCATGATGACCCTACCTGCTAAAGCTTAGAAACACACCTGCCCTCTGAAGAGTCTTGGCCACAGTGTTTTCTGTTCTGATTTCTCTTTTCTTTTGTGTCAACCTTCTGAATGACAACTTTGGACAGGTTTAAAAACAAACAGGCCACAGTCTGGTCCCTTGGTATTCTTTCTCCCAAAGAGCCTCTTGTTTGTTTTCGTTCTGTGACCCAGGGGCATCCGAAGAATGGACAGCTGAACAAACTGCAGTGTGCCGAGGGCAGTCCCAGGCCCCTGCAGGGAGACATCCATCCCATGCCTGAGGACCCGGGAGGATGGGGGCACGTGGCCCCAGATATCTTGTGCCACAACATGTGGTCTCTGGAGGGTTTTCCAAATGGACCGCCTTGAGCTGGAATGTTTAACACCGACCTCTTGCCTCCATCCAGCTGGTGGAGGGCCCACAGGAGGGCTGGGGAAGGCAAGGGTAAGATGAGGAAAAAGTCCTCTCTTAAGGTGACGGTGCAGGTCCTGCTAGGGGTCCCCTGATATCCATTCACCCCTTCTGTCTCGTGTCAACAGAACCTCTGCTTTTAAGCTGGGCACATGCCTGATTAGAATAAACACTATTTTCCCCAGCTTTCCTTGTGGAGGGTGTGGCCGTGGGATGAGTTCCAGTCAAGGGGAGGGTAGTAAGTTAATGTGTGCAATTTCCTGAGTATGCCCTTAGAGGGCAAGGGTGAGGCCTCCCTTTCCCTGCGAAATATGGTCATCTTGGATCACATGGCTGGGACCCCTGCCACATTTGCAGACCAGAGCCACCATATCAGCAAAATAATTTTCAAGTGGGTATTTATCCATTTATTTGACAATACATTTCCTAGTGAAATGTATCACCATGTCAGGTACTGTTGTGGATACGGCAGTGAGTAAGGGGTTGATGCTCACATTTAGGGAGGAGACAGAACACAATCAAGTGGATAGACACACAAAGAGTTAAGATAATTCCAGATCCAGGGCGCCTGGGTGGCTCAGTTGGTTAAGCGACTGCCTTCGGCTCAGGTCATGATCCTGGAGTCCCGGGATCGAGTCCCACATCAGGCTCCCTGCTCGGCGGGGAGCCTGCTTCTCCCTCTGACCCTCCCCCTCTCATGTGCTCTCTGTCTCTCTCATTCTCTCTGTCTCAAATAAATAAATAAAAATCTTTAATAAAAAAAAAAGATAATTCCAGATCCAAATGCAGTGATGCATTACACAGCACTGAGCTGTGGACTGTGGGCTGGAACCTGCCTGCAAACTGTTCTAAATGACGTGAGTATAGACATTGGGAGATGGTGTGTAGGAACGTCTCTTGTCTGCTGAATCTGATACTAAAAATCAGGACTTGTAATTAGTGTCTTAAAAATTTTCATTGTTGGGGCACCTGGGTGGCTCAGTCGGTTAAGCGACTGCCTTCGGCTCAGGTCATGATCCTGGAGTCCCAGGATCGAGTCCCGCATCGGGCTCCCAGCTCAGCGGGGAGCCTGCTTCTCCCTCTCCCTCTGCCTGCCGCTCCCCCCGCTTGTGTGCTCTCTCTCTGTCAAATAAATAAAATCTCAAAAAAAAAAAAAAGAAAGAAATTTTTAAAAATTTCATTGTTTTTCCATCTTTTTTTTCATGATTGCCCCATCCTTTTTGATATTTTTCCTCTACTTACCCCTTCTCCTGTGAAATTCTAATATTATAGATAATTGCGTATCTGTTTAGGTATTTATGTATACTTGCGCTTCACACAAAAAGAGTAAGATGTTTTTGTCCCCACTCTGAGAACCATTTTTTGCTGCCTTTGGGTGATATTGCCCCCAATCAGAATGCAAGTTCTAGAGATTCATTTTTATTGTATTTTACAATAAAGGAAGGAGAAACCCCCGGTCCTTCACCTCAGTGAACATGTGAAATCCTGGGTGATCCAGCATCTGGAGGTGGGCCTCGGTGCCTAGTAAAGATGCCCCCTCCCATCCCATCGCACACTGTTATGCGCAGTGACTTGTTCAACACAGCTGTCCACCTTCCTTATGTAGTTTACAGAAGCTCGGTGCTGGAAAGTTCCCTGGCTTGTCCAACAGCATCTGAGCTGCTGGACATCTACTCTTACATGTCTACTAGGTCGGCCATAAAAAAACAAAACAAAAAACCCCCCCACAAAATGGAAAATAACAAGCGTTGGTGAGGATGTGGAGAAATTGGAAACCTTGCACACTGTGGGTAGGAGTGTAGGACGTGCAGCCGCCATGGAAGGGAGCTTGCGGATGCCTCACAAAGGTACACACAGAATTACCATGTGACCCAGCAATCCCCCTCCCGGGTACACACCCCAAAGAGTTGAAAACAGAGGTTCAGACAGAAACCTGTACACAAACGTTCCTAGCAGCACTATTCACAACAGCCAAAAGGCAGACCACGCCCGACGTCCATCAGCTGATAAATGGATAAACGGAATGTGGCAAATGCATATGATGGAAGATTACGCAGCTGTAAAAAGGAATGGAGTCCTGACGCACGCTACAGCGTGGATGAACGTTGGAAACATTTTAAGTGGAAAATGTTAGATGTCAAAGACCACATGCTGTCTGATTTGCCTTTATATGAGATGTTCAGAACAGACCAATCCACAGAGACCGAAGGAGACTAGTGATGCTGGGAGCTGGCAGCAGGGGCGAATTGGGAGTGACAGCCTCATGGGTGATGGGGTTTCCTTTTGGGGTGATAAGAATGTCTTGGAACTAGATAGAGGTGGTGGTCGCACAACACTGTGAAGAACCATGCACTCTAAAATGGTTACTGTTATGTGAATTGGATCTCCATTGAAAACAAAACAAAGTTTCTGCTTTCACTGCCTCCCAGCCCCATCCCACAGCTGGTCTCCCAGGCAAGAGCAAAGGAGGAGAACGGGGACGCCCAGAGAATTCAGGACCCTTCCCTCTGCCACACTCCTGGAAGCTCCTTGGGCTTTGAGAGAAGAGGTGATATCTGCATCTCTGGGATTCCTTGTGCCCACCCCGAGTTCAGGGAACCATGCCTGTCCCTACCTCTTCAACACCGACCTCACGTTCCCTTCCCATCTTCTTTCCCTTTTTGGAAGTATCATGGCTTCATCTAACCAGGCTGCAAGATGCCCTGCAGAAGGCTCTTTGGAATGGGGGTGAGGTGGGAGAGACAAGCTGGGTCTGGCTCTCCCCTGGGCAACAGTGGGCCACTTTCCGAGATCACCAAGCAGCTCTCATGTGCAGGGGCCACATACAACGCGGGTGGCATTTGGGGTCTTTGAACTGCTGTCAGTGCGCAAAGGTCCATCCTCCTTTATTACTGCTGTCAGCAGGGCCAGGGCCCCTGGGGGACGCACTCCATGTAAACTGGGAAGCGAGCATATTGACTGCACGGTACTGCCCACGATGCTGAGCCCCCCTCTCTGCTGAGCCCTCCAGTCAGCCCCACCACGGAGGTCACTGCGCAAAAGTGGCAGCGCCCGCCGGATTCTGGAGAACTCCCCGAGCACCCGGAGCCCGATGTGCCAGCAGGACTTTTCACAGCAGATGAGACAACTGGGAATCATATCGATGTGGAGATGTTTAATGGAGAGATACTAGGGAACGTGCTGAGAGGTGTGCACTCTCTGGATACTTCTCCCCAACTTCCCTGCGGGGAAAGCACTCCCACGGTGCTCTGAGGGGCACAATCTAGTTTCACTCTTCCTTCCTCCACCTGCTACTCCTCACCACACAGTCACAAGTGAGAGGTGGCAAGCCATTCTGGGATGAGGGAAGGAAGGCAAGCATGTCAGGGCAACTGGGGCTTCTCCTTCCAGTCCCATCAGGGTCCTGGGTCCTGCACAGGTGGGCAGAAGAATTAGCAGAAATGAGTTATCCCAGCTCTTGTGTTCTAAAGTTTAAGCCCTGGAGTGTGGGAGGATTTGAGTTGCAGGCTAATGCTTCTCGAACTGTCAGGGAAGGACTAGTGTTTAACAAAGACATGGTTGCATAACCAGCATGCAACTCACGCCGCATGTAATTCACCACGTGATACCACAACCCCCAAACGGCCCTACATCCTGTGCTGAGATGAGCTGTGGATTGCATGGCTGGTGGCTGGGGCAGAATTTAGTCTTTAACTGCTGGGAAAGTTTCTCTCTCTTACTCCCAGTTCTGTACTTATGTTATCATAGGCCAGTGAGTTTGTGGACTGGCCCCAGTTGGTGGGCCAACTAAGAATTAGGTTGATGTAGGCAAAATGGCTTAGGAAATATGAAGGAAGAAGGATTCTCTTGGGAGGATGGGTGATTCTTCTGGCTAAAGAAATGGGGTAGGGCAAGAGGGAAGGCAAAGGGGTGGGCAGAGAAAGAAAAAGACAATGAGCAGGGAGTCCTGGGGCAGAGGGATTCTCTGTTCCCACACACAGGTGCTGAGAAAGCAGCAAGCCTCCCCTCCATGGGAAGGGGCTGTGTGTGCTGAGTCTGAGATAGGCAGCCCTCAGAACCTTCCAGGCCCAACAGGAGAGGGAGGTGAGGGAAGGAGCTTGATGCAGCCACGATGGTAAATGGCAACTGACACACAGCATTAGTGTTGGGAAACGATGGGGGGTGGTGGGGATTGCGGCAAACTGGAATATGCAGTTTTTTGTGTTTTTTATTTTGTTTTGTTTTTAAAAATTTTATTTATTTATCTGAGACAGAGAGAATGAGAGAGACAGAGAGCACATGAGAGGGGGGAGGGTCAGAGGGAGAAGCAGGCTCCCTGCCGAGCAGGGAGCCCGATGCGGGACTCGATCCAGGGACTCCAGGATCATGACCTGAGCTGAAGGCAGTTGCTTAACCAACTGAGCCATCCAGGCGCCCTAAAGATTTTATTTTTAACTAATCTCTACACCTGACATGGGCTCGAACTTACAACCCCAAGATCAAGAGTCACATGCTACACCGACTGAGCCAGCCAGGTGCCCCTGGGATGCACAGTTTGGCTCCCCACAGGCATTCCCAGTTCCTTTCTCCTTGCATGTTACTTTCCTTGCTTTCCCAGTTTCCCTTGCAGTTCTGAGATGGCTATGTAATCTAGTTCCGGCCAAGGGGCTTCTGGGAAAGACTTTTCTTTTGTTCCCCTGCCGGTTCCTCCCCTGGATTATGTGAAGATGTAATGCCTGGAGTTACAGCAGCCATCTTGGGACACGAGGCTACAAACATAAAAGCAAAAGGCCCACATGCTGAGGTTGAAGGAGTGGAAGGATAAAAAGAACCTGGTCCTTGAAGATATAAATGAGCTGCCAAACCAATCTTAGGGTCAACTTCTTGCTAAATGCACAATAAATGTTATTATGGGTTAAGCCAACATTAGTTGGGCTTTTTGTTACTAGCAGCCCAAAGCATTCCTGACTGATACAATGCTGCTCAGCTCCAACTTACCTCTGTCCCCTGGAAGTGTAATCTAATGTAGCCAGGGCTTCTGATTTTTCCAAAGAAGTGAAAAATCTGCGTTTATATATGGAAATTTCCCAATGTTATATATAGGAAACAAATATAAATTAGTTGGGATTAAAAAAAAAAAAAACCAAAACAAACAAAAAGATATTTGCAGGGGATGTGGCCTGTGGGTTTCCAGTTTGTGATCTCTGGTCTAGGAAGACAGAACAATGAAACATTCCTGTGCCCACAGTGTGGCAAAGACACGGTGATGAAGAGCCCCAGATGGGAAGGAGCCTCACGGATGGAGAGGGTGGACAAGTCGGCAGCAGCCTGGGTCTCAGTGAGGGAGGATGATAAACCCCTGACACTATGACACACTGGCTTGGGATAAGATGCCAGAACCATGGCCAAAATTCCAGAGAATTTGAGGAAAGCCTTGAAAGAGTACAATGAAACTTTCCGACCCGTCCAGGGGAATGGTAGCTCAAAGTAGAAATCATGTTGAAAGGCTGAAAATAAAGTCAGATCCTCTTTTTACCCCCTTGAGCTTACACATCGAGATTTATACCTTCTACAGAAGACACAGAGGGATTCTTTATGTCCCTGGAATTGTGCCTCCACCAACGTCAGGGAGCCTGTGTGGACAGTCGCGGACATCAGCCCATCCCTTTTGTCATCCTGCAAAATGCTGGGTACTAACTGTCGAGTGAATTCAAGTTCATGGCACATTTTCCTCACTAGCGCACCCAAGACCTCTCTTTTTAAAAAATGTGTTTCCTTTCATTCCCTGTCACTTCACAGGCAATGATTCTAGCGTGTCTAGGCGCATCCCACCATCTCTATGGGTTCCTGCACAAGTTCACCAGTGTTTTGTGGGCAGGAACATCATTTTTGTGAATTCTGTTTGTTACATTTCCTATGATTTCTTGGTTTTTTCACTCATCAGGAAGTTCTTAAGACCCGTCTATGTTGCTGTGGGTACATCCTGTTTGTTCCGTTTCATTATATTCCATATGGTTCCTCTGGGTTTTTTTGCCCACCACTAAGTCCTTGGGCTCCATCCACATTGCTAGAGGCGCCGCTCCCCTGTTGTCCTAGCAACTGCTCAGCCCTCCCTTGTGTGCGTTCTCCGTATCTCCTGCTCCTCCTCTGGGACAGTGCCCGGGACACCTCCATGTCTGCCCACCGCAGCACAAACACCCTTGGACCGTCCCCTGTGGGCCCGTGTGTGAGTCTCCTTGGGATGTATCCCTAGGAGTGGGATGGTTGGGTCCCAAAGTCCTAAGACCTGGTCTCCCTAAGGGCCAGGCGAGAGCTCCTGGCTGCAGGTGCATGCTCCCCCCCAGCAGTGCTGATGGTCCCCCACCCTGCATCCCCACCAACGGCTGGCTAACCCTCCTTGTTAAGTATTGCTATCCTAATACGACTAGCATGATATCTGCCTTGTTATCTTTAATTCATGTTTCTCTGATTACCGGTGACTCTGCACATCCTTCTTGGGCTTGTTGCCTTCTGGATTCCCTCTGCTTTCCAAGGAGATGGTGACAGTCACCATGAAAACCTCTCCTCCTTTTCTTGGGCTAAGCTCAGCTTTAACTGAACCCAAGCCCTTGGAAACCTCTTAGTTACTGGCATTAGCGCTTAGACGAATGATAAAAAAATAATAATAATGGCCTCCATTTACTGAGCACTTCCTTCCCCAGGGCTAGTCATTGTTCGAGCAGTATCTTGCTTCATCTAGACCACAACCCTAGGAAGTCGGTCCTAGTACGAAATGGCAGAGCAGGGTTCAAGCCCGGGTTGGCCTGACCCCGAAGCCCTGGCGCCCAGCCAGCGTGCGGCCCTGCCTTCTCAGCGCTGTGGGAAATCACACAGGTCACTGCCTGCCTCGGTTCTCCAGCCAACCCAATGTCCCTGTCACCACAGGCTTGACGTGTCACCCCCAGCAGCGCAAAGAAAGCCTTGCAGATAATCCCAGGGAAAAGCAGCCCCTAATCGATGTTTCTTGCTTTGGAATCCACTTTACGACTTCTTTCCCTACAGCCAAGGGACCTACTGTTCCGGGTCCACGGTGAACTCAAAAACAAGTACTTGTTCATCTTACTGATGCCAGTGTTTAAAATTGTCGAAAACACACCAGGACAGCAAGTGAAAAGACCTGGGTGTGTAACCGGGGGTTGATATAAAAAGTTATCTGCACATAATGCGTAAAATGGAAAAGCCACGAGTAGGTAGAGAGAAATGAGCCCGACCCAGTCAAGTACCCCACCCGTGGCCCAGGGTCCAGAAAGGGACAAATCACAGGTCTCCCCAGGTTGATGGCTCTGCTTCTTTTCTTTGCCCAGAATACCAAGTGATGAAGGCAAAGCCCTGGCTTGACCTGGCAAGCTCTGGTCCTGCCCTGTGACTGCCTAGTGTGTGCTATGATTTCTGTTTTGAGAAAGAGCTAGGTCCTGTCTTGGATCATGGGGCCTGGGGGTGGGGGGTGGGGGGGGTAGACAACAGAGAATCCATGCATAATTGATTATTTGCCCTGTGACTAGAGACACTGGTTGAAAGTGCTAAGCTTCAGTTTCCCCAGCTGGAAAATGGAACTAAACAGTTTATTTGGTTTATTATGAGGATTCTGTAAGATACGGCATATACAAGGCAGAGCCCATTTACAGAGTAGATGTTCCATAAATGGTAGCTGGGATCATTATTCTTTGTGTGTTAATAATCACCATCAAGATGTCAACAATGCTAGCTAGTATTCCATCAATACACCATTTAAAAAAAATATTTGTGAGAATAAAAACACCCGAGGAAGGTTAAAAAACACACAACAACAATTTGGGTAAGGCCAAACAGAAGATTCCAGATGAAAACAAAGGATTTGGGGAGATGTAGATTGAGCTTTCAGCTCTAAGACCAACAGGGATGCATGGTCCACACGCCAGGGAGGGAGGCATCCATATCCGTTTTGCTGGCACTGAGTCATCTAGTCTATTTTGCCATCTTAAAAAAATCCAAATGCGGGGCACCTGGGTGGCTCAGTCGTTAAGCATCTGCCTTCGGCTCAGGTCGTGATCCCAGGGCCCTGGGATCGAGCCCCGCATCGGGCTCCCTGCTCGGTGGGAAGCCTGCTTCTCCCTCTCCCACTCCCCCTGCTTGTGTTCCCTCTCTCTCTCTGTGTCTCTCTCTCTCAAATAAATAAATAAAATCTTAAAAAAAAAAAAAATCCAAATGCGCACCCGGAGCCTGTCCTCTTGCATCTTGGCTGCACGTGGAGTCCAGCCCACATCTGTGTTTAATCAAATCAGTTGCTAAATGTCACAATGGCCTCATTCACAGGTAGCGTAAAGCGTATTTAACTGGCAATAAAACAACCCGCATTCCTGAGAATGCCATTTCAGACAGGCTGCCCTGTCACTGCATCCCTGCCGCCTGAGCAGGAGTGATGTCGGGCAGAGATGGGGAGGAGGGCCGAGAAGGGCAACAATACGCAGAGGAAAGGCGACCACATGTGGATCCACATGGGCCGGGCTGGAAAGAGAGCCAACTCGCAGTGCCAGCTGGGAAAAGGCAAGTGGCAATTGTGAGCACACTCTAGACTAAACGTCGCTATTTGTTCGTGGCAGTTATGCAGAGGATTGATAGATTTGGAGGGCTTCTTAGAGGAGGTGGCAACCGAGCAGAAGCTAAATGGACGGGAAGGAGCCAGCCACAGAGAGGATCTGGGGAAAGAGCAGGTTGGGGGCAACAGCAAAATGCAAAGGCCCCGAGGTGTGAGGAATGCAAAGAAGGCCGGTGTGCGTGAAATGGAGAGATGGGGGTGCAGTATGTGTCACGAGGTCAGAGAGGTCTTCAGGGCCGAATCATGCGGGGCTTGGTTGCGGGGAGGTCACCGGGAGGCACTGGCATTATTTCTGACTGCAGTGGGAAGCCTCACATGGAGAGTTTTCAGCAGAGGAGTGACATAATCTGATACAACATGGGGAAGGACCGACCGTGTGACTTTGCTCAGTGGGGCGGAAACAGATCAGAGGGTCACAGTGGATCCCAAGACCAAGGGCACTATTCTTACTGCCAAGGATCTTCTCTGGAGGGATTGTCCGGAGTGGTAAACCATAAAGATCAGCGCTTCTGAGGCAAGTTACACCTGATGGAGAGAGATTTTCACTGATCTAGTGCCAGGGAAGGCACTGAGGTTAGACGTACCTTACTGCCCTGATGGAAATTTGGCAGGGATGGAGTATGTGAGGCAGCCTGGACCAATCAGTGCATCATGCTCCCCTGATGACAAAGACTGCTTAAGGGGTGTGCATCTCAACTAAGCAGACCCGAATGAGAGGACATTGCCATGTGCCTCATGGTAAAGAGGCAGGAGGTACTGCGGCCACTTGGCCACCATGAGAGCACCAGGCCTTTTCATGACTGCCCTCCTCCTCAAAGAGATAACACACCCAGTTTTCACTGCCCAGATATGCAAAAAAAAGTCTGCTCAAGAATAGATGGATGACTGAATCATCATCCTCGGTGCCCCTCCTCCTCTGACCCATCCAAATACTGTCACTGATTTCTGTGCATAGGGCCTCTGAAAACCCTGTAAGTCTGTCCCCCTTTCTCTACCTCCACCACCTCCATGCCTCTACCATTTCTTTACCTGGGGACTGCCTAGCTTCCTCACTGATTTTCCTTCATCTGCCCTGACCCTGGCTCAATCCGCTATCCTCACAGTCTCCCAGAGCTCTTTTCCAGCTCTGTCACAGCGTCCTTGGTTTCCCTTCACAGGGTCCACAGGCCTGCTGTGACCTGCCTCTTCTCTGACCTCACTGAGCCCCATCTTTCAGCCCTATGATGGGTTGATTTGTATCCCCCACAAAAGATATATTCAAGCCCTCGCCCCAGTACCTTTGAATGTGACTTATTTGGAAACAGGGTCTTTGCAGATGGCATCAAGTTAAGATGAGGTCATGCTGGATCAGGGTGGGGCCTCATCCAGGGACAGGTGTCCTCTTACAAAGAGAAAAGTTTGGAGGCAGACACAGAGGGAGGAGCACCAGGTAAAGATGGGGGCAGCGATGGGCCTCCAAGCCAAGGACTGCCGGCAACCACCGGGAGCTGGGAGAGAGGCAACGAACTGATTCTCTCCCTGAGCCTCCAGAAGGAACCAAGCCTGGTGCGAGCTGGAGTCTGGACTTCGGACTTCCAGAACTGTAAAGAGAATACTGTCCTGTCGTTTTCAACCACCCAGTTTATGGTGTTTCTGTTACAGCAACCCTAGCAAATCAACACCGCCACCCCCCCTTTGCCTCCTTCCAGCCACCTGGCCACTGGGACATCATTTTAGGACGTCTGCGTTTACTTGTCCCTCTGCCTGTAATACCTGCTCAGAGCCCAGCGTGTCTCTAACACGAATGTGTATACAACTACCTGGGGATCCCATTAGAAAGCAGATTCTGCAGGTTCTGGGTGAGACCTGAACGTCTAACACTCTCCCCGGCGATGCTGATGCGGTCAGACTGGGCACCACAGCTGGAAGCCCTGACCCCTCCCACAGCGGGCTACCTCTTGTCAGCCAGGACTCTGCTCGGCTGTGACCTTTCCCGGCCACCCCGGAGCATGCCCACTCCCCAGCGTCCCCTCACTCCGGCCGCACCTTACACATCGCTCGGGTGTGGTTGTTTCGTGCTGCTGGAATTCACACCCCTGAAGCCACTCTATGTATTTAGAAACATATCTACTGCTCATCTCATTCCCACTAGGACGTCAGCTCACGAGAGCTGGGACTCTGTTGGCTGCTTTGTGCCTGGTTTCTAGAAGAGTAAGCATGTCGCGGCTCTCTGAAAAAAATTTTTGGACAAAACAAACAAAAAGAATGTCTGTCTTGTTCTTGGGCACTATTTCCAGCTTCTAGCACAGGACCTGGCATCTAACAGACATTCAATAACTACATATTGAATGAATACATTAACAGAGCAAATGAACTGACCTGGATAATCGTTTCTTTTTTTTTTTTTTTCTTAAAGATTTTATTTATTTGACAGAGACAGACAGCAAGAGAGGGAACACAAGCAGGGGGAGTGGAGAGGGAGAAGCAGGCTTCCCGCTGAGCAGGGAGCCCGATGCGGGGCTCGATCCCAGGACCCTGGGATCGTGACCTGAGCCGAAGGCAGACGCTTAATGACTGAGCCCCCCAGGCGCCCCTGGATAATCGTTTCTGATTATCGAGCCCATACTGTGTCAGGAACTCCGCTAAGTCCCTTCCCCTGGTTATCCTAGTTTATCCCCCACCCAACAAGGAGAACAGAACCAAGTAGGCTCTACTGTGATCCCTTATCAATCATTCTGTTTACTGAGCACCTACTATATGCCAGTCTGTCCTAAGCACTAAGGACAGAGCCATGGACAAGAGAAGGTAAACACCGCCTCCGTGGAGCCCACATCCTAGCGGGGAGGGGCTGAAAATGAATAAACATGTAAAACCGGTTGGACCTACGGAACTCGGGTACTGGCGGGTGGTCACAGAAGGCTCTTTATGTGAGCAAAGATTTGCAAGATGTGAAAGACTGAAGCTCATAGACAGAGGTTAAGCAACTTGCTGCTTACAACTCTGAGACTGCAAATGGCACAGCTGGGATTCGAACCTGGGGCTGTCTGACTCTGGGGTCTGTTGGTTTTCACCTCAGTGTTCTCCCCCCTCCATCCTGCTGGGGAATTCCCACCCCACCAGAGGGTTTACTAATAGTTTCAGCAGGTGTTCGACTTAGCCTAGCGGAAAATGCCTCTCCTCCCCCTATTCACTCCCAATGCACCCCAAATGCTGGCCTGGTTGCATGGGGGTCTGATTCCCCAGTGGCAGATGGTTGCCTAGCTGCCCAGCAGCCAGGGCTCAGTAACGAGGGGAAGTCGGCTGCAGGCTAGGGCCCTGCCCTGGGGCTAGCAGAAGCCAACATCTGGTTTGTGACAGGGTGGCCCTAAAAAGCTACGGTATGGGCTCTAAAGTTACCTTCTCCAAATTGATACTTTTTTCAAATAGAGAGGTCAAGTGCTCACTGGAATGACCTCCCACGGCAATCCTCGAGTGCCTCATAAGATACAAATCCTCCATCTGTCCGACTGATGGGCAAAGAGCCTCGTAAAATGGTACATTATTCTCAGGTACCTTTGCAGGGGTACCGGGCTCATTCCCTCTGAATGTCAACTCTGCCCCTCTACTCACCAAGCTGCCCGTTCCAAGTGTTTACCATTAGCAGTGAGGCTCTTTCCACAGACCTGTAAATTCCAAGCGGCCCATCTGAAATACCCCAGGAGGATGTGGGAATGACGCACGCAAAGGCCACAGCTTCCCTTAAGATATCTCCCACGTTCAGATCAAAGCCGTCTTGTCCTTGGTCCTAACGGCCATAATTCACTCCTTGCCCTAAAACCTCACGTTGCTTTTAAAGAGTTGATGGACCCAGCAGCTGCGGACCTCGGCTTTCATCTCTGCTGGATTTATTTCCCCTTCTCCGGCCAGCTCTTCCAATCTCTGTAGCTGAAAGTGTTTCCAAAGGCCCAGAATTTGGGTGTCACTCTTCCCCACTCCCACCATCACCAGTGGGTGCTTTTGAGCCTGTCTTCAAACTCGGTGGGGTGCTCACATTTCCAGAGCACATCCTATGGCTGAGGTCAGCCCAAGGGGTGGATGAAACCCTGCCAGTGTGGTCTGCGGAACATTCTGTGTTTTTATCTTTTCCCCTCTTTTTACACGAGGAAAGCATTTAAACCAAGGGGTTGCAGGGTGGGGACTCTGTTGATCAAGGTCAGCCCTGCTAGTAATAAGACAGTCTGACATCACGTAGCCCTGATAAGATGCACGGAGGGTACACATTGCCTGCGTGGTCTGCTAACCCCAAACGCACAACCTCGATCTAATTATGAGAAAACACCAGACAGACCTAAACCCAGGGACATTCAACAAAACACCCAACTAGTGTTCAACAAGGGGTCGAGGTCATGAAAGACGGAGGGGCTGTCACAGAAGAGTCACAACCACTAAACCCAACGTGGGATCCTGGCTTGGACCCTGGGAACAGAAAATGGATGTTTGTAGAAAGACCGGTGGTCTTTGGATAAGTCCATCATTCAGTTAAAGCACAGAGCTACGGTCAGCTTCCTGGTTTTGACCACCGCACAGCGATTTTGTAAGTTGTAGGGGAAGCTGGGAACTCTCTGTACTATCTTGGCAATTGTTATGTAAGTCTAAACTTATTTATTTTTAAAGATTTTATTTTTAAGTAATCTCTATGCCCAATGTGGGGTTTGAACTCACAACCCTGAGATCCACAGTTGTATGCTGTCCCAACTGAGCCAGCCAGGTGCCCTGAAAGAGTTTTAAAAAAAGAATAAATAGATTCTGATGGGCAGAGATTAAATCTGCTACTTATTGGCTATGTGACCTCATGCAAGTTAGTTAACCTCTCTGTGCCTTACTCTCTCCATCTGTAAAATGGGTATTAAAATAGCATCTACCTCACAGGGGCATTGTGAGAATCAAATGAGTTAATACGCATATGCTCAAAAACGCATCTGATCCTCAGCAATGTCGGGACCGATGCCATCCTTCGATAGTGTCATTATTCTTATTACTATCACTTCCATTCTTTCTCTTTTGCTGGGAAAGAATGGGGTGAAACACGTACAGTAATTCAGAATCCTCCAGCAGCATAATATTTTTAAAACTGATAAAATTTAGGGCGCCTGGGTGGCTCAGTCGGTCAAAGTGTCCGACTCCTAGTTTCGGCTCAGGTCGTAATCTCAGGGTCGTGGGATCAAGTCCTGTGTCGGGCTCTGAGCTCAGCTTGGAGTCTGCTTGTCCCTCTCCCTCTGCTCCTCCCCCCTGCTGGCGTGCATGCACTCTCTCTCAAATAAATAAAATCTTTAAAAAAAAACTGGTAAGATTTAATAATTTCACATAAGAATCCAGGTCTGGGGCTTTTATTTGAACAAAAAAGTGAGGGATGCTCTGGAAAATTTGACTTGCTCTCTCACCTACAATCATATGCTCGGGGTGAGTAGTGGATGCCCCTTTTAGGGGGCATGTGCTCTCCATGCTCCCCTCCCCTCCTTATTGTCTCCCCCCACTGAGAATAAATCCATCATCCTTGGCCTGATATCTTTCTTACAGTTAAAAAAAATGCTTCTGTATCTCTGTGGTTGGCTGAATAATGGCCCCCAAAATGTCTATATCTGAATCCCTAGAACTGCATGTTACTTTACATGGCAAAAGTGACATCTCAGAGATGATTAAATTAAGGATCTTGAGATGGGGAGATAGTCCTGGATTATCCAAGTGAGCCCAGTGTTAGCACAGAGGTCTTAACAAGAGGGAGACGGGCAGGTCAGCATCAGAGAGGAGATGTGACCGAGGAAGCAGAGGTTGCAGTGATGGGCTTTAGAGATGGAAGAAGGGGCCGTGAGCCAAGGGATGCGGGCAGCCTCTGGAAGCTGGAAAAGGCCACGAGACAGATTCTTCCCTGGAACCTCCAGAAGGAACGCAGCCCTGCTGACACCTTGAGTTTAGAATTCTGACCTCCAATACCAGAAGATAATGAATTTTGTTGTGAAAGCTACTAAGTCTGTGGCAATTTGCTATGGTACCAATAGGACATTGACACAGTATCTGTGTCTCTAAGAAAAGTAAGAAAAGAAAAATACAGTAGGGGCTTATTACCCAATATTTCTTTGGCTCAGCCCATGTTCCTCACTGTGTGACATGCCCTGTTCCTGTAGACACTGGCATTTGCTGCCCCTTGCCTAGGAGATTCATATCATTCATTCATTCGTTCATTCATTCACTCACTCACTCACTTACTCACTCACTCACGCATGCATGCTTTATAGTTACTCACTGGGGTCACAATGGGGAATAGGATGGTCCCTGCCTTTAAGGCTTTTACAGTCTAAGTGGATATTCAATGAAATAAAATGTAGCATTTAAGCTTTGAAAAGAGAAAAATCGTCTTGTTTGACAAACACTCAAAATAAACTTCAAAAAACGAACAAGCTGCCCCAGTTTATTTTAGTTTTGTCTTCATAATAACCTGGGGGAGACAGACACCATCCCTAATCCTGACCTCTTAAAAATAAGGGATCTGAAGCTCAGAGAAGTTAAGTAACATGTTTAAGGTTGCACAGCTGGTAACTGGCAAGCCAGCTCCGACAAGAGTTGTGCGGCTTCCATTTCTCCCGGACGCAGCTCAGACCTGCTGGAACCTGCCCTGGGAGCATCCCAAGCTGCTGAACTCTTGAACTCACCTTAACAGTCAGCTCTTAAGTGGTGGCACATTTTATAGTGACAAACCGAGCCCAGAGCTGGCCCTGTGCCAGGCTGTTTGTGGTTGCAGCCACTTAATGACGCGTTCTGAGCAGATGAGGGACTGGTCCAGAAAAGGCAGCTCAGCACTTATTCTGCACTTGGCTGGGAGGACTTGGATCTCATCCATCCCTAACACAAACCCTTGTCAAAGCCCACACACTGGACATTTGTACCCAGACAGGGCTGGCAATTCTGGTGGGCAGCCCATGGCCAACTGTTCTGTGTGCAGATGATGAGAAACCTCACCACTCATCCTCGGGCATATCTGCACGCTGGTTCCTACAGACAGCCATGGGTGGTTGAGCCAGAGGACTACCCCCAGTGTTTGTTCTTCCCTTCATTTTCTTAAAGGATTTTATTTATTTATTTGAGAGAGAGAGAGAGACAGCTCACACACATGGGGGGAGAGGCAGAGGCAGAAGCAGAAGCAGACTTTCTGCTGAGCCTGATGCGGGACTTGATCCCAGGACCCCGAGATCCTGTCCTGAGCCGAAGGCAGACCTTTAACAACTGAGCCACCCAGGCACCCCTGTTCTTTCCTTCTCTCATTATAACAAAGCTTGCAAGTTTTAGCTGGGCCCATGGCCATCCCAAATAAATACTACATCTCCCAACTTCTCTTGCAGCTAGGTTGGCCAAGTGTCTAAGATCTGGCTAATGTCACATGAGTAGATGTGTGGGGTGCCATATCTGGGTTACGCCCTTAAAGAGAGGGTGGTCTTTGCCTTCCACCTCCTCCCCCTCCCCTCTGGCTGGCTTAGGCTTGGTGTGAGCCATCCTAGGTCACTAGGATAAGGGCAGTAACCTTCAGCACCATGGAACTACGAAAGGGAGGAGGGCTGCTGAGCTTCCTAACTCTGCAGAGCTGCTTCCATCCAGACTGTCACGTCAGAGAGAAATAAACTGTGGTCCCATTGAACCACTGTTAAAGCAGCTGAGCATGTACCCGGACACTCTTCCCAAACCCTCATATACCATGGATGCCAAATAAAACTCTCAGAGACAGGGCCCTGCCAATTTCATGAGAAAAGTTCTCTTGGTTTTACAGTGATTCCACTGCTTATGTAGATGTCGAGGCAAAGGACAGGGTGGTCCAGGCAAAAGTTCCTTCCGGTGACAAATCCTTAGGAACACTGTCTTCAGGCCACTCTGCAAACTCACAAGAAGTGTTTAAGACCAAATGTAATAGGCTGCCAAGAATTCCTCTGGTCCCTGTATGCAGATGCCGTTCTTCTCAGCTGGTGGTGGGGTCTTTTTCCCTTCTCCTTGAACGTGGCCTGGCCTTGTGACCTACTGTGAACAATGATCACATATGGCAGAAGTGATGTTCTGGAACTTCCAAGCCCAGGCCTTAAGAGAGCTGGCGGTTTCCACCTTCATTTTCTTGGCACCCAGCCACCATGCTGTAAGGAAGCTGGCAAGACACTGGAGGAAGAGAGGCCGCATGGAGGAGAATCAAGGCACCCAGCCTTAGCCCCAACTGCCAGATGAGTGAGTACACCCTTCCTGGACATCTCAGCCGAGCGCAACTGCATGAGCGACCCCAGGCATCACCAAGAAGGGCAAAAAAACCCAACTCTGCTCAGCCCGGCCAACCCAAGTAATTGCGAGAGATAATACACTGTGGCTGTCGTAAGCCACTACGTCTTGGGGTGGTTTGTTACACAGCACTAGCCAATTCATACGCAGGGGCTGTTATTTTACTTGGTCTTTCTCCAAGTCCAGTTAGAGTTCCTCAAAACTCCCTGTACTCTTCCTTCATAGCCATGATCACAACTGCAATGGCTTTAGTGTGATTATCTGTTTAGCACATCGAAGTGGTAGGAAGTGTGTCCTTGGGAGCTTCTCAGACCTGGCTCTTCCACTCCTGGTCGTGTGACTTTGGGCAGGTCACTTTTCCTCTCTGCAGCTCCATCTGCTCGTTTACATAGTGGGAGAATTATCAGTCCTTCCCTCACAGGATTTTCATGAGATGAAATGGGAGAATGTTTAGTTAAGTGGCTGGCATGGGGTCTGGTACCTAGCATGCCCTCAATACATATTTGTTGAGTGAAGAGATGAAAGAGCTGATGTAATAGAGTTCTACAAACATTCGATGGGTGAATGAACCAACTGCTCAGCCGCGGCTTCTTGGCGAGACCTGGCCCGACTACCACAATGGAACGGCACGACAGGTTCCCACGGTCACACCTTGGATCCCCCTGACCACTCTACCTTGTTCTTCATATATGGACAGCATTTATCACCCTACCAGATAAGGCACTTACTTATTCATTCTATTACTTATCTTGGTTTTGTCTATCTTTCCCATCACAAAAATAGATTTTTTTTGTCTCTTTTGTTCCCTGCTGCATCTCGAGTGCCTGGAACCATGCCCAGGACACAGTAGGCGTCAACAAATATTTGCTGACTGACTGAATGAATATAAGAAGTGTTCATGAGGGTCCATGGCTCACAGAAGTGTGGATGTGAGCATACGGAAAGCAGCCCCCTTTGAAGAAGGCCCTTCACATTCTCAAGACATTTTAGTGGCATCTATTGACAATGGTCCTGATGACGACATAAGTCCACGATGACTCTGATGTGAAGGGTGCCCCCCGGAGTTGTATAAAACCAAAAGCAGAGCCCTGGTGGGAAGAACTACGTTCAGACACAGCACCCAGCTCTGTTCTCCACCAACAGGCCCCATGAATACCTCTCTCTCCAAATACACAGTTTGGTCTCTGGACAAATTTGCTGGAATCCAAAAACCGCCTAACATTGAATTATTCCTCCTGCCCATTGCAAAAATGAGACAATCACTCAAGAACTGCCCAACATTGATAAGGCAGGTATCAACTTCCGTTGACTTACTCATGTAAGAGAAAGATGAGAATCATGCTGACACCATAACATTAACTAAGAGCTTGTTATGTGCCAGGAAAGTCTTGGTGAGCTTCCTATAGATAGTAACTCTCATAATTCAGTGAAGAGAGTATCATCCTCAGCACAGTAAACAGAGGAGAACACTGTGGAACAGAGAGATGAAGAAACTTGTCCAAGGCCACCCAGTTAGAAAGAGATGGGAAAATGCTAAGTCGGACTAGGTCATAAATGAAAGGAGAAATGCTGCCTTGTGAACGCAGCACTGTAGGAAGGGTGTTGGCCGGCCACATGAAAAAAAATGTGGTCCACACGCATGGCCGTGGGCAGCTGGGGAGAAGTAACACTGGCCCCAAGGCCACATCCTATCCTTGACTACAGCTGGAAGGCACCTGACACATGCATTCTTCCCGAGACTTGTATGTGACCTTCCCAGGCGGAACGTTTGCCTTCCCCCTTTTCAGAGTTCCCTTTCCATGGGTTCCCTGCGTGTGCCTCCCGTCGTACTGAAATATACATCTGCACCGTGGTGAACTTTCATTCCCCTGGAATAAGGTTGCCAGTAAAAACAAAAGTGGCCTCGACGTGTAGGAGTTCACAGAAAAGCCCTTTTATGGAAAAGCATAATATTCGTGCTCTTGGGCACTGAGCTCCGTAAAAGCGGGGAGGACCAACATTCTTTGGTCACAGTCCTAGAGAGCTGGTAGGGGTCTGAGGGATGAGCCCACTCCTCTTTCCCGCCTTTCTTTCCTTCTTCAAGCATTTCTAGTTGCCTGATGGTCGCCTACGTAATATCCATTTCCTCCCCATTCTTGTTAAGAGAAGCTGGGGTGCCTGGGTGGCTCAGTTGGTTAAGTGGCTGACTCCTGATCTCAGCTCAGGTTTTGATTTCAGGGTCGTGAGTTCAAGCCCTGCATTGGGCTCCACGCTGGGTGTGGAGCCTAGTTTAAAAAAAAAAGAGAGAGAAAGAGAGGCGACTTGGAATAGCAATGCACCTAGGTAAAAATCGTCACTTCTCTAGTCTTCCCTGCAGCCAAGAGTAGTCATAGGACACAAAACCAGCCCATTAAACAAAATCTGAAAACTTTAGCTTTCCGAATCATAGCATTGTTCCTTCTTGATTCTCCCTTCTTCTGCCTGTCTGGAATGTGGAGGTAAGGGCTGGAGGTAAAGCAGCCATGTTGTGACTGTGAGGTGACAAGAATCAGGATGAAAGTTAGAGGGAAGTTGGAACACCAAGTTCTCTGCTGCTTGCAGCTGAATGCACTCTGATAATGTGGGCCAGATGCCATGGGTCCTGTGGGATAAGGGATGGTTCCTGCTAACCAGAACCTCAAATATAGGCCAACTTCTGTACTTTACAGAGCGGGAGATTGAGGATCAGTGACTGAAGGCCCAGAGTCATATACGAATTTGTGAGAGACGGGATTAGAACCCAGACTTAGGTCTTACGTCTAGTTTTGCTTCTTCTGCGGGCTCAGGGGTCCCAGAGTGTGATAGAAACCCCGAGTAGTGGGACAAAGATAATTTAAATGACTTTTTAAATTCTCTTTTATTTAAAATTTTTTTTTTCATTATTTTATCTGTTTGTCAGAGAGGGAGAAAGAGAGACAGCACAAGCAGGGGGAGTGGCAGGCAGAGGGAGAAGCAGGACTCAATCCCAGGACTCTGGGATCCTGACCTGAGCTGAAGGCAGACGCTAAACCGACCGAGCCACCCAGGCATCCCTTTAATTCTCTTTTTTTTTTTTTTAAAGATTTTATTTATTTATTTGAGACAGAGAGAATGAGAGAGAGAGAGCACATGAGGGGGGAGGGTCAGAGGGAGAAGCAGGCTCCCCGCCGAGCAGGGAGCCCGATGCGGGACTCGATCCAGGGACTCCAGGATCATGACCTGAGCCGAAGGCAGTCGCTTAACCAACTGAGCCACCCAGGCGCCCCCTTTAATTCTCTTTTTAATGTATCTCGCAGGTAGCCTAGATCAGAGGTGAAGAGCTTGGACTCTGGAGCTAGACTGCTTGGGTCCAAATCCTGGTTTCACGACTCATTAGCCGAATGACCTTGACCATGTTATTGGCCCTCTTTGTGCCTGTTTCCTCCTCTGTAAAATAGGCATGATAATAATTTCTATATTATACAGTAATTGTGAGCATTTAATGAGGTAGTACCTGAAGCACAGCAAGTATTAAACAAGTACTAATTATTATTAGGTCAAGGAGAAAATCTCTCACAGTCACTAATCTCTCTTTTTAGCAAAGAGAGCACAGGCAGGCGTCAGGTCCAGAGTCTTGGCTAGGATTTAATAATACTGTTTCATTTTCGTTGACTTTATTTTTACCAACTCCATCCATTTATGGCAAACAATGGTGGCTCTCCACCGAAGGCAGTGCTATAAATTCCCCTTTTAAAATGAATTTATTTTAAGGCAAAAGAAGCCTGTAAATTAAAAAAAAATCAAGTAACAGGACAGGTGGTATTTAGATGTGACAAAATCATGAATAAGATGTTTGAGTGCCTGAAGTTTGGGAAACACTTTCTAGGCCAAGGGAGAAAATCTGTATCGCCCACCCGTACGTCCCCTCCCACGGTCACAGCAGACACCGCTAGAGCTGATCCCTGCACACCTTTCCATGGAGGCCAGCAAGGGAATTCGCCAGCGGCTTCCTCGACTGGTCCAGTTCTGACAAAATCCAGAACCTGACACTACCCCCTGGTGATGGAGAGATCAGACCAGGGGGCTGCTGACAACTACTCAAGGACTGAGTTCTGGTTGGTTTACGGTTGGATTTTTACCATTTGTATAAAAAGTGTTCACCGTACAAATATGCTTAGCCCATGCACAGGCGATCTCTGGAAGGACACCCAAGAACCTGGTGACAGGGGTTGCTTCTGGGCACACGTTGGGGGTGGCTGTGGGACAGGGACAGGAGGCAGATGTTACTACCTCTGTACTATGTGCATATGTTAACCACTCAACAAACTTAATATATCATGAAAAGAAAGGGTGTAGGGAGGGGGGATTTTTCTGGGTTTCCTGAGGATCAGTGTCCTTTATTTTTGTTTAAGATTTTATTTATTTGACAGAGAGAAACACAGTGAGAGAAGGAACACAGCAGGGGGAATGGGAGAGGGAGAAGCAGGCTTCCCGCAGAGCAGGGAGCCCGATGGGGGGCTCGATCCCAGGACCCTGGGATCATGACCTGAGCCGAAGGCAGACGCTTAGTGACTGAGCCACCCAGGCACCCCGGATCAGTGTCCTTTAAATACTGGAGAATCAAAAGCGGGTTTGTGTACAGAATTGCGACTCCTCCTGGTGGAGGTGTCAGCTGAGCTCCTGGTCCTGTTTCAGGGGTGCCCACCTGCTGCTTATCTAACTTCCCTGCCGGGGGTGGCTTAAGCCGATTACCTGCAAGAGCCCTCTAGGGTGCTTTTGATGCCCCTGAAGCTGAGCAGCACACGCCTGGGGACGCACCAAGGGTTTGTGCTATTCAGTGACAAGCCACTGGATCTCCCTCCCCTCCTCCCGTCCCCCAGACACTTCCTTTTCTAGCGACAGCTCAACATAGTGGTAACAGCGTTGAATTTGGACAGAAACCCTGGTCAGCAGCCATGAGCATCAAGGCAGGACTCTCCACCAGCAAAGGGATTATGGCTTGCTGAAAGCTCACACGGTGCTTAGCATTTTTTAGTAACAAAATATTTTAAAATTAAGGTATGTATGTTGTTGTTTTAGACATAATGCTATCACACACGTAATAGGCTATAGTGTAAACATAAGTTCTGCATTTACTGGGAAAGCAAACAATTGATTTACTGCGGTATTTGCTTTATTGCAGTGGTCTGGAACGGAACCCGCAACATCTCCGAGGTATGCCTGTATACCCACGTCCACGCACCTGCATAGTGATAAAACAGAACTGTATTTCTTCCTGTGGGTCTAGATCAGGGGACAGGCAAACATTTTTTTGCGAAGGGCCAGACAGTAAATATTTTCTGCTCTGGCCATATGGTCTGTGTTGCAAATAGTCAGCTCTGCCCTTGTAGTGTGGAAGCAGCCACATTATGTATTATGTAACCGAATGGAAGTGGCCGTGTGCCAATAAAACTTTATTTGTGGACACTGAAATTTTCAATCTCCTATCATTTTTAGGTGTCATGAAATATTACTCTTCTTTTGATTTTTTCCTCTGTCTGCATGTGTAGAAACCATTTCTTAACTCCTGGGCTGGACAAAAACAGGCGGTAGACGGATTGGGTCACAGTTACCCCACGCCTGGTCTAGGTCAAAATGTTTGAAACGCACTGCTACAGAGCTTTTGTCTACACCTGCCCTCCTGTTTCTGGAAGTCTCTGTTCTCCTGTTTTAAAAGGCCCCTCAGGAGACAAATACTGTCTGATTCTTCTTCTGTGAGGTATCTAAGGTAGTCAGACTTTTGAAGACAGAAAGTAGAATGGTGGGTGGGGGAGAAAGTAGAAAGTAGAAAGTAGAAAGGGGAGGGGGAATGTGATGTTCAGTGGATAGAGTTTCAGTTTTACAGGATGAACACGTTGTGGAGATCTGTTGCACAAAAATGTGAGTGCAGTTAACGCTACCGTAATGTATACTTAAAAATGGTTAAGATGATAAATTTTATGTTATATGCTTTTTACCACAATACACGCACACAAACACACACACACACTGCTCAGGCTTTCTCCTGGCCTCTGTGGATTCGTCCCAGGAGCATTCCTTTGGCAGAAGCAGCAGCTGATCTGTCCCACTGTAAGTGTGAGACCCCCTCCCGCATGGCAGGGGACAGAAGAAGCCCTTTGCTGACCTTTGGCCCTCCTGCCTAGGGACACAGAAGCCATCTCCCAGCCTGGGTGAGGACAGGGCCGCTAATGGGCTGCTCTCCAGCTCCTCCCCTTCACAGGGGCCATGCCTCTCCTCTCTCCTGGACTACGACAGCCACCTCCTCCCATGGGTCTCCCTGTGCCCAGCATCTGCCTACAGAGCACTCTCCATGCGACAGACCTTGCTAGAACTTGTGGTTGGTTGAATTGTGCCCCCCACCCCCATTCATGTCTACCCAGAACCTCAGAATGGGACTTTATTTGGAAAGAGGGTTTTTGCATATGTAATCAAGTTAAGAACTGGGATGAGATCTCCCTGGATTGGGGGGAGCCCTAAATCCAATGACAGTGTCCTTATAAAAGACAGAAAAGGACACAGAGACATGGGGAGGAAAGGGAAGGAGCCACCAGGAGCTGAAGAGCAAGGAAGGACTCTCCCCCAGAGTCTTCAGAGAGAGCTCTGCCCTGTTGCACCTTGCTTTCAGACTTCTGGCCTCCAGGGCTGCGAGACACACCCAGTCGGTGGCTCTTTGTTATAGCAGCCCCAGGAAAGTTGTACAGAACTCAAACTGGATCCTGTCCTTCCTCCTGCCTTTCCCACCTCACCTGAGTAAAGCCATAGCCCTCACAGTGGTCCATCGGACCCAGCCCCATCATCAGCTCTCGGCCTCACCTCTCCCCCCACACCCCCGCATTACCTCCCCTCCAGCCACCTGGCCCCTTTGCTGCTTCTCAGACCTGCCTTTGTGGGTGCTGCTCCTTCTGCCTAGAATGCCCTTCCCCAGACTTCCCTTCCTCTTTGCTCAAATTCATCTTCTTGGTGAGGCCAGCCCTGACTGCCCCACCCCCCACTACCTAAATTGCATCTGCTTCCTACCAGTCCCCTCCCCTCCTCTCTTTTTCTGCATGAATCCATCACTGTTCAAAACATTATGAATTTTGTCTAAAAAAAAAAAAAAAATCTTATTTACTGTCTGTGTCCCCCCTGCTAGGATGTAAGTTGTGCAAGGGTGGAGTTTTTCTCTGTTCTGTCACTGCTGGGACCCCAAACCTTGTGCACAGTGGATACTGAGAATAAATAATTGTTGATGGGCGCCTGGGTGGTTCAATTGGTTAAGCGACTGCCTTCGGCTCAGGTCATGATCCTGGAGTCCCGGGATTGAGTCCCGCATCGGGCTCCCTGCTCAGCAGGGGGTCTGCTTCTCCCTCTGCCCTCTTCCCTCTCGTGCTCTCTGTCTCTCATTCTCTCTCTCTCAAATAAATAAATAAAATCTTTAAAAAAAAATAATTGTTGACAAGTGAGTGAGTGTGCATGGTAAGCAGAATAGGACCCTTCCACTCCCCAAAGATACCCACCCTCATCCCTGGAATCACGAATATGTTGGGCTGCATGACAAAGGGAATTAAGGTTGCATATGAAATTAAGGTTGTTAATCATCCATCTTTACGATAGAGAGAGCATCCTGGATTACGGGGGGAGGGGTGCAGTGTCAGCGGAAGAGGGAGGCAGGACAGAGAGTCAGAGAGAGAGAGAGAACGACAGAAGATCAAAGTGATGTGGTGGGAGCAGGACCTAACCTGCTGCTGGGGGGGTGGGGCAGAGCACAAGCCCAGGAGCCCGGGTGCCCCCTTAGGGTGGAAAAGGCTTCCAGAAGAAACACCACCTGGCTGACACCTTGAGTTTAGCTCAGTGAGTCCAACTTTTGACCTCCAGAACTGTAAGATAGCAAATACGTGCTGTCTGAAGCCACGGATTTCGTGGCACTTTGCTACAGCCCAAAAAACTAATGCAATACTCCTCGTGAATAATAACAATGCTCATCAACATGTGGCACAGCTTCTGTGCCGGGCTCTGCTCTTACACGTTCTGACTCATTCAATCCTTACAACAATCTTACAACAGCACAACGGATGAGGTGAAGACTCCTAAGATCTGAATCTTACAAAGGTGGAAACTGTGGCCCAGAAAGGCAAAGTCGCTTGCCTGTCACGCAGGTATGAAATGGCTGGGCTC